>NC_057723.1:34765552-34771493 GCF_004010195.1 Chiloscyllium plagiosum
GCATCGGGAGCAACGGATACAATAAATGACATTGGTGGATGTGCAGATAAAACTTTGATGGATGTGGAAGGCTCCTTTAGGCCCTTGGATGGAGGTGAGGTAGGAGGTGTGAGCGCAGGTTTTGCAATTCCTGCAGTGGCAGGGGAAGGTGCCAGGATGGGAGGGTGGGTTGCAGGGGGGCATGGACCTGACCAGGTAGTCATGGAGGGAACGGCCTTTGCAGAAGGCGGAAAGGGGTGGGGAGGGAAATATATCCCTGGTGGTGGGGTTTGTTTGGAGGTGGCGGAAATGTCCAGGAAGGGGAGGGAGGTGTCAGAAATGGTCCAGGTAAATTTAAGGTCAGGCTGAAGTGTGTTGGTGAAGTTGATGAATTGCTCAACCTCCTCGCGGGAGCACGAGGTGGCGCCAATGCAGTCATCAATGTAGCGGAGGAAGAGGTGAGGAGTGGTGCCGGTGTAATTACGGAAGATCGACTGTTCTACGTAGCCAACAAAGAGACAGGCAAAGAGATCTCCCTCCCCTTCCTGGACCTTTAGGGAACATCTCCGGGACACCCGCACCAATCAACCACACCGCCCTGTGGCCCAACATTTCAACTCCCCCTCCCACTCTGCTGAGGACATGGAGGTCCTGGGCCTCCTTTACCGTCACTCCCTCACCACCAGACACATGGAGGAAGTACGCCTCATCTTCTGCCTCGGAACACTTCAACCCCAGGGCATCAATGTGGACTTCAACAGTTTCCTCATTTCCCCTTCCCCCACCTCATCCCAGCTCCAAACTTCCAGCTCAGCACTGTCCCCATGACTTGTCCTACCTGCCTATCTTCTTTTCCACCTATCCACTCCACCCTCTTCTGTTCTATGCTTGCTGTCACCAGCTGCATGTTCATTCTTCACCCATGTAACAAACCACATATTTTCTATGTTTGTCTCAACTGATACGGTAGTTGAATTGCTATTGTTGAAATAAGTGAATTTTCCAAGTTATAAAATGAAGTCCTACATAAATCGTTGAATTGTGCAATACGATGTTGCCTTTTGGAAGCAATAAGAGGGATAGTTCGAGAATAAGTGGCACTAAAAATTTTTTCAAGTTAAGCGAATTCTGCCTGACAACAGCCCTCTGGTTGGTTGAGCTGCATACAGTTGAAATCTGCACCTCAAGTAAGCTTAAAAGAAAGTATTCCCACAAGAAAGGACCGAAACTCACTTGTTCAATCATCGAATCAAAGAACAAGCATCATTCTACAGACAGCAGTGCAGCATTATTATAGAAATCAAAATGACAGTCAAGAAAAAAACTTTCTACATTATGGTCTTTGGCTCCTCAGAACTTGGATTACCCAGTCTATACTATTTTTTTCCACAGATATTATATACGTTAAATTTGTTTTTTGTCTGCCTTAATCACAATTGAGTGTATATGTTTATTTGGGGTTTTGAAGGGGTATAGTTTAATTTTTAAAAAATAAATTAGAAATCCTTAATTTTCACTGTTCCTATTAGTTGAGTGGGTTATTTTTTACTGTTCCTGAAAGATCTGGTGTGAATTGGCCCTGAATATCAGTCAGTCAGACACATTGATGAGTTTGATGATCTCACTGGGATTTCTACATTTATATTTTATGTGATGGCCTGTGAAGCAGTGGGGCATGATTTTTAACACACTTTTCCCAGTTTAGTTGTGACATGCCACCTGTTTGCCCCAGTCTATAATATTTGGCCCTTGTATTAGAAGTGCTTTTAGGCTGTCTTAAAGTAGTAAGCTGTTTTGCTTATATGAGGATTAGCCGATACTATTGGACATGTATTCTTTATATCGGGTTTCAAGCATTTTAAAAAAATTACTCATGGGATGTGGGCAACACTGGCAGGATTGGCATTTATTACCCGAACCTAGTTGCCCTTGAGAAGGTGGTGGTAAGCTGCCTTCTGAACTGTGACAATTTATGCTCTGTATACAGATCCACAATGCTGTTAGGAGGGGAGTTCCAGGGTTTTGACCCAGTGACAGTGAAAGAACAGTGATATATTTCCAAGTCAGGATGGTGAGTGACTTAGAGGGAAAATCACAGGTGGTGGTGTTCCCAAATATCTGCTGCCTTTGTCCTTTATATGGAAGTGGTCATGTGTTTAGAAGGTGCTGAGAATCTTTGGCAAATTTCTGTTGTGCATCTTGTTGATTGTATACATTGCTGCTGTAGATGGTTGTTGGTGAAATGACTGAATGTTTGTGGATGTGGTACCTATAAAGTGGACTGCTTTGTCCATTGTCAAGCTTCTTCAGTGTGGCCAGTATCCCACTATACTCCTCTTTTGTGTCGTTTAGTTGGTGGCCAGGCTTTGGGGATTCAGGAAGTGTTACTCGCAGTGATATTCATAGCCTCTATGGGAGAAGTGATGGCCTAATGGTATTACCACTGGACTGTTAATCCAGAGACCCAGGTAATATTCTGGGGACCTGGGCAGATGGTGGAATTTGAATTCACTTTAAAAAAAACTGGAATTAACTGATGACCATGAATCCATTGTTGATTGTCAGGAAAAAACCCACTTAGTTCACTAATGTCTTTGAAGGAAGGAAACTGCAATCCTTGCCTGGTCTGGCCTAGATGTGACTCCAGACCCACAGTAATGTGGTTGACCCTTAGCTCTCTATGGACACTTAGGAATGGGCATTAAATGCTGGTCCAGCCAGGGACGCCCTCATGCCATGAATGATTAAAACAAAATGAACTACTCTTGTAGTCACTGTATTCATGTTTCAGGTCAACAGTCATCCCAAATGTATCCTGTTGAGGTACATACTGTTGCCAGGGTGTGTTGGTGGTGGAAATGGTGAATCTTGAAGGTGTAGATGGAGAGAGTTTAAGTTTCTTGAGTGTTATAGAATCCATTATACTGTGGAAGCAAACTATTAGGCTCATTGAGTCCAAACCACCCGTGTGAAGAGCAACCTACCCAGAACCCCCCCACCCTCCATCCATTCCTGTAACCCTGCATCTCCTAAGGCCAATCCACCTAACCTGCACATCTTTGGACTGTGGGAGGAAGCACCTGCAGGAAACCCACAAAGATATGGGGAGAATGTGCAAACTCTACACAGCCAGTTGTCCAAGAAAGGGATTGAATCTGGGTTCCTGGTGCTGTGAGGCAGCACTGCTAACCTCTGAGCCACCGTGCCACCCTTGTTGTTGGAGCTGCACTCATCCAGGCAGTAAAGTGTATTTCAGCATACTCCTGACTGTACCCTGCAGTTAAAGAACAGATATTGAGGAGATAGGAGAGAGAAATCAGAGGAACTGAAAGCTGTCCTCTGCAGGAGAATACTGGGTCAGTTAGAATATGGATCCTGGTGTTGTTATCATCAGATGATCCTTGAATTGAGGTGAATCTTACTTAGGGTTGTGGGTTTTTGTTGTAGGTGCTCATGTGACTGAACAGGTCAATTCTTGACCCACAGATCTTTGGGTGCATGTGGAAGCACGTACCATAATGTGTGCCTCGATGGTTAAAAAGTGTTTCTATTGTCAAGTCCTGCTTTAGCAGTCAAGTAATTAGTTTTACAGGAATAGACTTTGAAGTTTTTCTCAAAGTGTAGTAGCATTGACATTAATCATTGGGAATTCCATCACGCTTTGTGTTATGCAGTTTTAATCATAAGGCAGAACAGTGGCACAAAAAGAAGGTAGGATTTAATCCATTTTCCTGCACTGCAAATTAAATGTCTGAAAATGTTATATCACTTATTTGTCACATCCTCCTGAGGTCCTGGATTCTGAGTGCACTGAGTTCAGGTTGAAAGGACTCCTGAAGCTGGCTTCCTAGGCCAGGTCCAAATGGGACTACTTGGTTGGAAAGTCTATTATCTTCCTTTCGTTATTAGGAGAGCTCAGCTTGCTATATCCCTTCAGCCTGAACATTCAGCTAAGAGAAATCAAGCGGAGGGCATCTTTCCCAGATCTTCTCTCCATTCATATGGGTGATAAAGCCTGAAAGAATGAAGTTCTGCTGAGATTTTCTGAAACATTAAACAGAAACTATTCCTCTGATAGCTTGGTTGCTTGAGATCACCCACTTTCCCGAATTGTTCATAGAATCCGGAGACTATTATCACACACAGACATTAGCTTAGGCTACAGATAAAGCATTCCAGAACAATCCATAATGAAAATTGAGCATAGTTTTACAAATGACTTCAACATTTAAATATATCACTTACACAATATTTGCTCATTACTGGATGATCTCCATTTTCAGAATCTTAGGTCATTAGCATAATAAAGATAAATGGAATCAGAATTGGGTGACGATAAAATCTTGATGGCATGAGATTTTCTCATTTCATAACATTACAGCTGATTAATAATAAATGTTACAGCTATTCTAAATGATTTTTCAGCTGCTATAGTTTTGGACCAGTGAGGTTTGCTGCAGTAATAATGAATAATTGTCATAACAGAATAGCTTTTTATAGTTGAACATCTTAATTGTTTTTGTTAATGTCTTGTCTTGAAACTGATTAAGCTGCAACATCAAGGCTTAGCTCACCATAAAATGCAATTTTCCAGCAGAAATTGAAGCTGTATATTGACTCTGAATGTTCCAAGTGCACTTCTGCTAAAAATTATGCTGAAATTAGTATTATTTTTGGCACAGATCTAGCTGAAAGGAATTAATGAAGAATAACTTGGCAGCTCATTTGCTTAGGTGCTGTTAAAAGTTGATGTAAAACTAGTAAAAATTGCGAGGGGCAATATGGAATGGACTGTTGTCTTTGTTCCATGAAACTTAAATCTTTATGACACAAGGATCCTCCCATTGGGAAAGTACTTGCCAACTAGTTAGTCAACTAAATGTGTTGAGTTCACATTGATCTAATATAGTTTGGGTGCACAAAGACTGAATTTGATGAAGAATAGAACAAAGATTGGTAAGAATTTATTTTTATTCAATTATGACTTTTGAGCATTTTTGGCAAGCTGAGCATTTGTTGGCCTTAAGAGAAAAAAATAAACAAATCATGAAGATAATCACAATTATGGGTGGCACAGTGGGACAGTGGTTAGCACTGCTGCCTCACAGTGCCAGAGACCTGTTTTCTCACACAGTCCAAAAATGTGCAGGTGAGGTGAATTGGCCATGCTAAATTGCCCATAGTGTCAGGTGTAGGGGAATGGGTTTGAGTGGGTTGCACTTTGGTGGGTCGGTGTGGACCTGGAGGGCCTGTTTCCATACTGTAAGTAATCTAATCTAAACTCCAGAAATACCACTTACACTGCTATTTTGTGCTTCAGGGTGTGCTGTTGCTAAATATTTGGGCATAGGTCAACATCTGTACATTATTTATATAAATTCAGGAAACTTGTATGAGCTAGGCTTTTGTATAGGAATGCCAATGTAAATAAAGAGCTCATAAATATGGGCGGCACGGTGGCACAGTGGTTAGCACTGCTGCCTCACAGCGCCAGATCCGGGTTCAATTCCCGTCTCAGGCGACCGACTGTGTGGAGTTTGCACATTCTCCCCGTGTCTGCGTGGGTTTCCTCCGGGTGCTCCGGTTTCCTCCCACACTCCAAAAATGTGCAGGTCAGGTGAATTGGCCACGCTAAATTGCCTGTAGTGTTAGGTGCAGGGGTAAATGTAGGGGAATGGGTCTGGGTGGGTGCGCTTCGGCGGGTCGGTGTGGACTTGTTGGGCCGAAGGGCCTGTTTCCACACTGTAAGTAATCTAATCTCTTGTTGATCATTCTCTGTAGTAGTACAAATGGTAAAAGAAATGTGTATATTGCAATGCCTTAAAAATAAAAATCAAATAAATCAGTAACTTGTAAGTTTCCGCAAGAAAAGAAGACACTATTTCACTTCTACACTGATGTTATTACAAAAGATTTTAGGAAATCCTGGGTCATGGCTTTGTTAAGATGAAATATCAAAGCC
>NC_057723.1:34771993-34835214 GCF_004010195.1 Chiloscyllium plagiosum
TTATCTTCCTATTAAGCCCCTGGTGGATTTAGCAGTACAGAATGCTGGGAAGTGAGTTCCTTTTCTTTTGGAAATGAGTTATTTTCTAATCTATTCCACTTTCTCAGGACTATCACTATCATCCAATGGAGGTTCAGCTTCTGTCATACTCCCCTGTGGCTCTTTTACTCAGTTAATTAGATCCCTAACTCTGTCATGTCTTCTTCTCTCATCTTTCTTGGCCCTTTCTCACCTTCTTTTAAGACTACTGGCCTAATGTTGGCCCTCTTAATTCCTTCATTCTGGCCTGATCTTCTCTGATACTGCTGGTGTGTTTTCAGCCCTGTTTAATTCAAGTGACCAACTCTCATGCATTCTACTGCCTTGTGGAGGGTTTCCAAACTTCTTTCAGTTCTTTAATTTTTTTACAACTTGTTCCTGGCTTTCTCCAGCTCTCCAGTCTCTAAACTGTCCTTTTCTGTTTATGAGTTGGGTTGGGTAGGTATATGTTGGTGTCAGCTGAGTCATTATCCAATAAAATTTCTATCCTTTTTCACAAGTATCAAGTGTCAATAATTTCTTCTTGATCTGTCCAATTGTATAACTACTGTTGAGGGCGGGGGTGGGGGTGGAAGGTCTATAAACTACTACTTTTATTGACCTGATTTACTGACCCTTGTTATTCCCCCACACATACTGATCCTACTTTCTGATTTTCTGAGCCAAGACCCTTTCTTACTAATGCCTTCAAATGTTTTCTTCATCTATCTGACCTCCTTTTCCATTCTACCTGTCCTTCCAAAGTGTTATGCATCCAGGAATTTTTATTTTTCAACCTCGTTCACCTTGTAAACAGCTGTACTATGCTGTTTTGATCAAAACAGTTCCTTCCTATTTATGCCACTTATTCATCATCTTATTGTGGATGCTGTATGCATTTAGATCGAGTGACTCATTTTTCCTATTATTTCCTGCTGTCTGATGCATCATTACCATTAAGTACTCTGTCCGTCCCTGCCACATTCTAGTCAATATTACCTAGCTGGTCCCAGAGCAGTTCAGATGAAGAATGCCCTATTATTATAACTCCTTCTTTCCCTAATACTCGAACTTCCTGATTTTATTTATGCTGTGCCTTTTGTAGTTTTGCTTTATACTTTAACTCTAATCTGCTCACATGTGCTTAGCAGAATCATTTTTCTTAGTCCCAGCTATGTTGATGTGGATTAAGTCATTTCCGTCTCACTCCAAATTCCTCTCCAGTCCTGAATAGATCTCTTTAACCCTGACACTGGGTAGGCAGCACATGTTTTTGGCTGCCGAGAACAGCATCTAGCCCCTTAACTATCCTCCTCTATTAAAACAATATTTCCTTATACACCATAGCCCCCACCATTTAAATGGTTCCTTGCATCAAGGTGATGTGGTCAGTTTTCTCACGCACCCTGCAGTTCTTGTTCTCTTCCACAGGAGCTGCAAGTACCTCAAAACAGCTGGACTATTGCAGATACTTTGACTCCTCCCTTCCTGCTATCTGGATTCTCTTAAATTACAATCAAACCCTCCTGTCTCCAACTGGGAACAAAATCTGAAGTACATAATCCAAGAAATGTAACAAAGTGTTCAGGAAATTTTCCTCCCCCTCCAACGCACTGCAATGTCTTAAGCTCTGACTCCAGCTTATTAATTCAGGACCCAGAGCTCTCTGAGTTTTAGGTACACACTTGGTGGATGGAAACGATGGTATACATTGGTATTTACCAGCTCCCACACAATACGAGGACTCAAATCCTGGTCCCAGCATGGACATGACTCCAAGCACTCCCAGCCTCAAGGTAAAGCCCCGTAGAGTCTGGATTGGGAGGATTCATTTCTCTGTTTTTCTAATTAATTGCTGGACTTTTTATTTCTTTATTCTTTTAACTTTTCCTCCTAAGAATTTGTATTTAAGAATCGGCACCTAGGTACCTTGGTTCCTTAGATGGTGCAAGTGAGGACTGCAGATGCTGGAGATCAGAGTGGAGAGTGTGTTGCTGGAAAGGCACAGCAGGTCAGGCAGCATCCGAGGAGCAGGAGAGTTGATGTTTCGGGCAAAAGCCCTTCTGACGTGGTAAATGGTGACTTGTAAACTTTTCACTGTACTCATGTGACAATAAAGCTGATAGTATTTTTTTTGTGTTGTGCAATAACACATCCCCTGCCCTGCCACCTTTACCGTGTTACATTTAACAACTTAGATTTCAAGATTGGAAATACTGTTCATACAGTTGAGCAGCTTACTTATTCACTGACACACTTTTACTCTCCAGTTTAAACTGCTACCCCACTTTAGAAAGAGACTCTTAAAACTCACCAGCCAGTTACCTATTTGCTCACCTTTGGGACACCCACTAGGAAGTGACATGTTGCAGCCTTTCATTATTAAAATGTGCACCAGTCAATTGGAGAAACGACGCCTATTTTTTCAAGCTAATATGTTTAAAAGATGCTTCATCCTTTAACCCCAGTAACTGGAAGAATGTCTTACTTACTGACTGGAGATTACAGTTTGGAGATCAGAGGAGGGAATCTACGTCGCTTGCCACAATCCAAGTGCACCCGGCAAAGTCTGATCACAGAATGATAGCTAACACGATGAATATTAAATATAATTATAAATGATTCAAATTAGTCTTGGTTCAGACAGCGCTAGCCAGCTGACGGATGAAGGCTGCGGGTACATAAAGGAGCCAGTGAGAGAAGAAAAAAAGGAAAGTGAACATTTGCCACGGAGTCCAATTGAAATCCAACTTCAGCTTGTTATAGTTCGGGGGCTTTTCATTTCTCTTCAAACGTTTAAATAATTGCCGAGCTGTTGCCGTGGATTTTCTGTGATAGGTGAACGAGAGAAATTGGAACCTCGGGGCAGAACAGTGTTCTCTGTGGTCAGCTTTCACATGGAGACATATGGAAAACTGATCAGATCGGTGCCTGGCTTACCCCCGCACTCAATCTCCTTTTCAGGGGAAATCACAAAGACAACAAGGGTGGTAAATGAAACTGTCAGAGCTGGAGACAGGGGTTTCATTTCGAGTGCGCTGGAAGCTTGAAAGTGCACATATTTGCTTTCAATCCACGACTATTCCCCGAAGCAACAGTTCCATCATACTGTTGAGAATGTTACCCTGTTCAGGCGTATCGTTTAATTAATTTCAAATAAGTGTTCTCACACGCTCCGTATGATATGGCTGTCTTTGCTGCTTCATCTATTGGGATACAGTTTCTACACAGGTCTTGACTTTGATCTAGGCAACTCAGGAGATCTATCTACAGGAACATTTTCTCTCAGACTTGAGAGAACCTTACTTACTCCATCCTTCACACAGCCCAGAAGTGTAATAACCTGCTAGAGTACTTTTTTTAAATATTCAATCACAAGATGAGGTGTCGCTGGCTCGGCCAGCGTTAGTGCCCATTCATAATTGCCCAGGGGGCAGTTAAGAGTCAACCACATTGTTGTCGGTTTGGAGTCACATATAGGCCAGATCAGGTCAGGATTTCCTTCCCTAAATGACACTAATGAACCCTGTCAAAGCTTTTTCCCCAAGTCCTGACCGACTTCCCTTAAATGTAGGTTCATGCATGAATCCCACTATCCTCACTATTTTACAGCAACGTGATTTGTTCATTATTGTACGCCTGTGCAAATACTTTCCAAATGCTCAACCTTTTGTATTATACTGGAGGAGACACTGACATTTTATAATTATTTCAATTATCCCAATCTGTGTGCTCACAGACAGGCTCTCGAACACCGCGAGTCTTTCTTGGGCTGGGATACAGACAGATCGAAAAAAGGAATCTCAAGGTGATGTTACAACCAAATGACAAGACTTGTTGCCAGCAGGGGGCAACTGCTTTTCTTTTGTCCGAGTGACTGGGATCTACAGACTCACCTCAGAAAAAGCCAGTTGTTATACTTCTGATTAAAATGATATTCAAGCAATATCCCTGTCAGGGTAAGGCATTACCTACGACTGTTGGTAGAATGACAGCAGTACACAGATTGCTGTACCCTCAGCCGCAGGAACAGGTTGGCGATATCAGGCTGTTTGTTCATACACTGTACTGAGTTAAAATGAAACGATGTCCTTGGTGCTTATTTAAGGCAGGCCGTGTCAAACAAGTTTCCCTGTTTTAAGTAGCATCTACCTAGTTTTATCAATTCCCTTGTAGAAACAAAAAGCCTCATACGAAAGGTTAGTAGCTCTGCCTGAATTAATGCTGCATGCCTCAATTCTAATACAAACGCGGCTGGCAGATGTACCAAAGCAGCATGCAACCGTGAGAACAAACTTTAATGACCGTACACACCCGGTTTGCACAGCCAGTATTCTTAACGCGGACAGTACTTACATCCTCTGCTGCCCCAGACAGTCGCCGTCAGCGCCGTGTTGGTCTAGATCCTGGGACTTGTTGTCTGTGTGCACAGGCATATGATGCTCATCGCCGGCTTGCAGACTCGGTCCGGACAGGTTGAGGCGGCTCCTCTGGACCACATTGTTCCTTGCGAGTTTTTCTGACATCAGCAGCAACCGCTGGTTCGCCGCTGCTCATGTCCTGGGCTTGAATTTGCAGCAACTCGCCTGAAGCTCGCTTGCCTCTCTCGTTGACGGCGAAAGGTCCCTCCTGATTCAAGCCTCGCCTGTCATCTTCAACAAGTTACCAGGAGTGTCCAGGAGAGCTCGTTTACGTCACCAAATGTAACCACTGACACCCTCGGAGTTTCTGGTCGCTAACATAAAAGGGAAAACTCAATGGATACAAGTCGAAACCACCAAGGGACAGAGGAGGGGCTCTGCCCTTCATTTAGCAGGTGGCTTGTGTCACTAAAAATAGCACTGATTGTCTCTTAAGTCAGGCATAACCAGCAATACGTGAAAGAAGTAACTTGATCGCATTTCTGTGTTAGTTGCAATCATTTAAGTGGAGTCTCACTTTCGCGCCAAAACAATGAGTTTTTGGTCAAACCATTTAGTGGGCACACGCCATTTTGCTTTTATTTTCAATGTTGGAGTGGGCTCCATGTCGACTGACAGTTCATTCGCGATCTGAGCTCAGTCTGTGCCGTGATACACAAGAATATTTCAGTTTGGCGATGGGATTCTTACAGATCAGGTCAAATGTGGATGAAAGAGAAAACATCTGTCCTTGACTTAAAGGGGCGATGTCAGATTTCTCCCCGGTCCAAGTTAAAATGGGATAAAGCACTAACTGAAGGCAAGTGGAAACTATAAACTTGCATTAGTAAACATACGTACGGCCATGTGCAAAAGGCAAAGTGAATATGTATAACATCCAAACACTGATGGCCGATTGGTGGAAATGGGTGCTTATCGAGATAGTGGATGGAGGAGATTAAATTCACGTTGAGGGACAGGCAGTAGACACTCGGAGCAACAGTGACCATTCGCGCGACTTATTTGATGATCACTAGTTTTTACAGGGAGGGAGGCAGAAAACAGTTGGACGCGGATCTATACAAGCTCTGATATTAAGTGCGGGAATAAATCCCATGCGTTCCGACTCCGTGCGGAGAGTATGTCAGTTCCTTTCCTGCACTTGCAATACATTTCGGATGTAATACACTTTGATATTTTTGCGGACCAAAGGTATTAAAACAATTTCTTTGATTTGCCTTGAGTCGGCCCCTCTTTAACCCTGTCACTAATCCGTGAAGACAGGCTGCATCTCTCTGTGTAAAACACTCGAGGAGGACTTGACATTAGAAATGAAAAGCAAGTATTTGGAAGTGTATCACAACGGCCGCACTGTGACAATGTCTGATGAATAAATCCTGATGATCTTTTATGTCGCCTTAATAACTGGTGGGCAGCAAAAGAACTGGAAAGACTGCATACATCGTCTTCATGTTGTGAATTTGTCACAAACTGGTTTCAATGTTCATATTTACACTCACTTCTGCCGTAAACATTACCGAATAGTGTTGAGGGACAGGTCAAGTTGAATATCAGAAGGACCCATACCTGTTCCTACATAAAATGTATTGCGACCTATTTCAACATCACCGTTTTACTATAGTCCTAATTCCTTTTCTTTTCACACTCTGACAACTAACTGTTCATACACAGAACGTGGAGGTCTAACAGGCTTCTTGTCTCTCCTATTGCACATTAAGGGAAGGGAAGAATGAAATTATAGGTTGATGCGTGGGTGAAACGGTCTCCCTATTTTCAGTGTATCTGCGTAACATTGTGTTAAATGTTCATAATTGCATTTATAACATCGTTATCACTGCGTTCATGTCCTGAAAGTGGAAGTTAAGCTTGTGATTTTATTAAATCTATGAGCTATTTCTAGCTGTTTGAACTGAGAGCTGTAGAGCAAAAGGGCCCTTGTCACAAACTGTTGCATGTATTACGCAAATGAAAACTTCTTTAAAAATGTGTTGAGTACTTTACATTTATCATCATTATAATTGAATAGTTGCAGTACATTGTATATATTTGGACAGCCAGCTTATTCATGCTCTCAATCACGAGTTCTCTCTCTCAACACAATTTATTCTTACAATGTGTTAGTTTGTGCACGGCTGCAGTAATCCTGTAGCTAAGGGTCTCATTGTGGTTTCTACAGAATGAGTCAATGATGCAGCTAACAGGTTGGAGTTTGTCTGTGAAATTCGAATTGCTGCAGATCGCACTGAGATTGGTGAGAGAGCCCCTCTGAACAAGCGTGTTTCGATAGGTGACCAGAGCTTTGTATTTGCTACTTATTCGATGTGAGAGCAGGGGGAGAATGCGGATTTTCTCAACACATTTAAACCTAAGTTTATAAATAGCTGAAAAGGGCACGTCGATCACCCGAATAATTCTTAATCGTGGGTTTTACACCAACGTGGACTCGTAGAGACAGAAGTACAAAATCAAACTAGCGTGAGACAATCTCTTACTGGGGTTCTTACTGTGTTTTATAGCTTTCTGGATCACCTGGCTCCTGAGTCATAGTATCACTTGAAAACAGATGCACACAGACTCTTGATTCAGCAAGTGGAAAGCAGGTGGATATGTCAGGTGAAAAAGCAAAGATAAAGTGGCTACAGTCTTACAAGCTCAGAGGGCTGCTCTTTATTACAGAGGGAAAACTGGTGGTGGTTTAACCTGAACGTCCCAGTGTCTCAAGTAAGAAGAGAGCTTGAGAAGGTGAATCCTTCACGGTAACCTCAGTTGGTGGAGAAATTGAACCCACATTGATGCCATTACTGCTGCATTGCAAGCCAGCTATTCGGCCAATTTGGAACCTTTTCCACAGATTTACCACCCTCTGGCTGAAGAAATTCCTCCTCATTTTTAGAAGTGAGATGCGGAGGAATTTCTTCAGCTGGAGAGTGATGAAGTCATTGCTGCAGAAGGTTGTAGAGGCCAAGTCATTCATGTGTTTAAGGCAGATTCTTGATTCATAAGGGGATCAAGGGTTATAGGGGGAAGGCAGGAGAATGGGGTTGAGAAACATATCTGCCATGTTCGAATGGCAGAGCTGACACAATGGGCTGAATGGCCTCATTTTGTTCCTATTTCTTGTCTTACGGTCTATTTTCTCCAGCAATACCTAAGTCAGCTCTGGAGAATTTCAGCTATTATAAATGCGTATTGTCACAAAGCACACAAAGGAAGCAAGCATAAAGAAAGCAGCTCACAATCAAGTGCAACTGGAGACAGTATTTTGAGAATTTGTTAAGTGAAGGAATTGGGAGCAGAGAAGGAGGCCTGCTCTAACCTTTTATAAAAAAAAGAGTGGCACAGGGCTATTAGCAAGACCTGAGCGCTGCAATCTGTTTGCATTAGACAGGTGAGCAGGTAGGTGAGTGGTTGGTGAATTTTAAGGCTTTTCCTCTCTATGTAAATTGTGACAGTAATTAAACCAGTTTTAGGAAGATATAAGTATTGCATCAGATTTAGAAGTTAATTCATTAAATAACTTCATACAACTAATCATTAAGATAATCATTAAGTAATATTTCCAAACCAAATTTCTTAAATAAAACAGAGGAAAATGGCATGTGATATATATAGCAGCTGTAGTTTGTCAGTACTAGTGGATACCTTTGTGATGAGCAGGAACCATATCTGCAGGTCATCTGCACATCTGTAGAACTGATGAGTTGGAGTCTGACATTCAGATATTACAGTACATTACAGAAGGTGAAGATCACCTAGACTACCTAGTCAAACACTTTCGGCTAAGTACTTCTAATTTGATCCGTGGCCAGGGACAGTAGCATTTGATTGTAACTGAGGCAGTTTTTGGGGATTCAAAAGTTAGCAGTTGAATAGACATAGATCATATAATTGTCAACAGGGTTCAGCTACTTGAAGCTTATGATGACAAGAGCAGGAACTGCTGGGAAGTTAAACAAATTGACCATGGCACTGTGTGTAGGGGGCCATTCAAATATGAGAGTCATATTATTTGCTAGGGAGTTAGACACTGTTCTCTGAAGCTAAGAATATGAGTCCTGAAGGCTGTGTTGTATTGTGGGTGCCTGTGTGAAGAACCTGCAGGGGAAGCTCTATTAGGAGGTTAAGTTCTAATGGTTCATCAATGAGTTAGATAGGACTGAGGAAGCAATTCAGCTAAGTGAGTGTTAGCAGTTGGAGGCTAAATTAGAAAATATATCCACAAAGGTAATAAACTCTGGATTACTATCTGAACAATAAAAACTTTGGCATAGGATAAATAAGATCAGAGGATTGAACATATGGCTCAAAGATTGGTTTGAAAGAAATGGGTTTTAATTCATGGGGCACTGGCACCAGTACTGTTGAAATAGGGGGCTGTCCTGATATGATGGGCTTCACCTGAACTATTCTGAAAACAGTTTCCAGGTGAATCGTATAACTAGAGTTGTAATAATTGATTTAAATTCAATAGCTGGGAGGAGGGGTTGCAAGGGAGGGTGTGGGTTCAAATGAGTGGATAATTTGAACATTCAAAGAGAAAGAACAAGGCATTAGTGCAGGGTAGCAATATGGGTAATGCCAACCAGTGTGTGACTGGAAGAAACAAAGCTAACAAATATAAGATTGCAATCGCAAATAAGGTTAGAGTGGTCAAAAAAATGGTCAAAAGAAAGAATTAAGGACACTTTATCTAATTGCTTGCAGCAGTCGCAACAGGTGGATGAATGGATAGCATAAATAAAAATAAATAAGTATGATAGAATAGTCTTTACAGTAAAATGGTTTCAGAGTGAACAAGCCAGGTATATAAATATTGAAAGGCGTCTGACATTTTGGAAAAAATAGGAAGAAAAGTAAAGGAGATGGGGTAGCTCGTTTGCTAAAGAATAAAATTAGTACAATACAGAGGAAAGATCTAGGTTTTGAAGGTGAAGATGTGAGGTGAGCTTGTGTGATAATCTGAAAAAGAAACAAGGCAACAAAGTCATTGTTTGAAGTAGATTTTAGGCCCCTAACACTAACTGCGCAGTAGGACAGAATATACATCAAGAAAAATGGCATTTACAATAAAAGTTCTGTGATAATTACTGTTTATTTTTATCTTCACTTTAATTTGACAGATGGAATTGGGTCACAATAGGGTTGACTGATCCAAGTTGGGAGGTGAAGTGCCCAAAATTCATCTCCTCACCAAAGCGAGAGTCCTTGCTTTAGCAGTAGATCACTATGACTGTTCATGTGGTGGTGATGAAACTTCATGCCCCGACAACCAAGTAAGAATCATTGTCAGTTGCTGTGTTGATTTCCCATTATTGTCACTGCAAATATACTCTTAAACTTCTACCCTTACTTGCAGCTCACTTTCTCTTTTGTCTCCTGCAGGCACCAGTGGATTCTACACAGTCTCCACCCTCAGGAGGGTGATCTCACAAGTCTGGTCCTCATCCACTTCTGAGGAAGAAACCACAAATCCCTCAGAGGAAGGCTGCCTCCTCCACCATCCACTAGCTCAGAAACTGACACCTCAATGGGTATTTTAGCTAGATTAGAGTTGGGTACACACTGGTGAGCACATTACTGCCACATCACCAAGAAATACCCAGATCACTGGCACTCAGAGGACTGCCAGTGACCATGCATTCACTCAGTCCAGGCAGGAGAAGATCCAGTGGGATGTCAGTCATTGAGGGCTTCATACAAATGAACAAGCAGGCACAGGAGTGACAGGCAGTACCTTTGTACCCTACTGGCTCAGACATGTGAATCTCTGGCTGTATCAGTGGACACACTGGCAGCTGAGCAATGTCCAGCGCACTTGGTGTCTGCAGGATGTATGCATAGATCTGCACTCCATCACTCTAGACATTGGTACTCAGCTCTAAATTCATTTCCCTACTTCACCCACCATGCCCCAGGTTAAGAGGCCACCATACCAGACATAGTAATGCACTGTGTGCACATCAAAGCCAGTGTAGTGCTGATCACACTATCCTATCCCTTCCCATGTTCTGTTGTCTCCCTGTCTTATATGTTGTGTTGTCCCCATTCACAATTCTTGACCACTCTGCATCCCAGCGTGCTACATCCATTACCCATAAATGAGTTGCCCAGCTTCCCTACCACATCTGTGGCTCCTGATGACCCCCATCCTTTCCCTTGGCTTTTAGTGGATAGACACCAGGACTGACTGTGGCCCACCTCTTGACTAATTTAGATGGACAGTCCTGGCAGATCTCAGTGCTGCCCACTAACTGACTTACCATGACTCACTGGATGATTACACTTGGACATACAGGGTTGAGTGTGACCTATTCTGAGGTTGGACCTCCTGACCCTGAATGCCTCAAGAAACCATTTTCAAGACCCTGGAATGAGATTGGACACTGCCCTTGACTAATTGTGCTGCGGTCCCCTGATTGAAGGCTGTCTCCCTTGACTTAAATTAAGGGAGCATTTAGCACATATTCCTCCAAATCTTCCTATTCATATAACCATCCAGAAGCCTTTTAAATGATGTAATTGTACCGGCCTCCACCACTTTCTCTGACAGTGCATTCCATACATGCACTACCCTCTGCGTGATAAAGTTGCTCCTTAGGTCCCTTGTAAATCTTTCTCCTTTCACCTTAAACCTATGCCCTCTAGTTTTGAACACCACCACACTGGGGAAAAGACCTTGGCTAACCACCCTATCCATGCCCCTCATCATTTATAAGCCTTTATAAGGTCACCCCTCAGCCTCTGACACTCCAGGGAAAATTGCCCCAGACTGAATTATAGAATCCCTGCACTGTGGAAACAGGCCCTTCAGCCCAAAGAGTCCCCATCAATCCTCCGGAGAGTATCCCGCCCAAACCCATTCCCCTACCCTATGACTCTACATTTACCCCTAGCTAACACATCCCCAAATACTATGAACAATTTAGCATGGCCAGATCACCTAACCTGCACATCTTTAGATCATGGGAGCAAACTGGAGCACCTGGAGGAAACCCACGCAAACATGGGGATAATGTGCAAACTCCACTGGAATCGTACCTGGGTCCCTGGTGCTGTGAGGCAGCAGTGCTAACCACTGAGCCACCATGCCACCCCACTATTCAGCTTCTCCCAATAGCTCATGATCTCCAAACCTGGCAACATACTTGCAAATCTTTTCTGAACCCTTTTAAGTTTAACGACACCCTTCCTATAACAAAGAGACCAGAATTGAATGTAGCATTCCAAAAGTGGCCTAACCAATGCAACATGACCTCCCAACTTCTATCCTCAATGCACTGACCATTAAAGGCAAGCATATCCAATGCCTCCTGTCTACCTGCGACTCCACTTTCAAGGAGCTATGAACTTGCACTCTAAGGTCTCTTTGTGCAGCAACACTCTCCAGGACCTTACCATTAAGTGTATAAGTCCTGTCTTCATTTGCCCTATCAAACAGTAGTGCCTCACATTTATCTAGATTAAACTCCATCTGCCAATCCTTCTTCCATCAGCCCATCTAATCAAGGTCCCATTGTACTTTGAGGTAACCTTCTCCACTACACAACCAGTTTGGTGTAATCTGCAAAGTTACTAACTATACCTTCTATATTCACATTCAAAACATTTATAGAAATGACAAAATGCAGTGGACCCAGCACTAATCCCTGCATCGCACTACTGGTCACAGGCCTCCAGTCCGAAAAGCACCCCTCCTCCATCATGTTCTGTCTCCTACCTTCTAGCTAATTTTGTATCCAAATGGCTAGTTCTCCCTGTATTCCATGTGATCTAACCTGGTTAACCAGTCTACCATGTGGAACCTTGTCGAACACCTTACTGAAAAAAGTCTATACAGACAATGTCCACTGCTCTGCCTTCATTAATTCTCTTCGTCATTTCTTGAAAAAATTCAGTCAAGTTTGTGAGACATAATTTGCCACGCACAAAGCCAAGTTGACTACCCCTACAATCATTGCCTTTCCAAATACATGTCAATCCTGTCCCTCATAACTGCCTCTAATAACTTGCCCACCATTGATGTCAGGCACACTGGTCTGTAGTTTGTTGACTTTTCCTTACCACTTATCTTAAATAATTGTGGTTTGTTGAGCAAACTGCTGGCACATGGTGTAGATGTGAGATTAATGTACCAAAGTACCATAGCATAGCATACCTAGTCATTTGATTGATTGACAAACATGACAAGCTGCCTAGGTTTGTGTCCTAGACACAAACAACAAGGCACTACAAGCAATATTGTGAACCTGTAAGCTCTGGCTAAGGGAGCTGAGCCCATAAAAGGCAAAACAAGGCAGAAATGCTGTGGCCATCCAAGTACTTGTAAAGTGAGTGAGCACCAGGACAGTAAATGAGGAGTTATGAGATTCACCCTGGTTAAATGCACGATCTGTGTGTCTGAGTATATCTACAGTATATCCTGGTAGCTGTATCCAACAAAAGATGCCCTGCAAAGTAAAGTGCAGAATAGTATTGTAATGTCAGTGGATTGGAGTTGTGCCATGAGGAAGATACTGGTACATGCCTACCAAAATCTGTGGATGGATGTTGGGGGAGGGGAGCTGCTGCTGCTCATGGACTGTCCCCTGTGATGTGGATTGCTGTCTAGGGTGGAGGTCCGGAGGAGTAATCAGTGAGTGGAGTTACCAGGTACCCACTCTGACGTTTGTTTTGGCAAGTGTTGCCATCTAGTTTCTATCAGGTGGGTGAATTGGAAACTGCAAATCAATGAGGTGAGATTAGGTAATAATGGTACATGGAGGCTTTTCACCACTCACTATTGAGACTCTCATCTTGCCTTTCAAAACTTGGTTGGCAAATCGGACTTTTTTTTCTCAATGTCAAGAATCTCATTTCTGCCAATCTCATCCTATTTATCCAATTGACTTGTCAATATCCACATCATTCAGGGACTTGGAAGATTTCACCCTAGATGTCTACACTGCTTGCAGTTAATGGCAGTTCAGAAAGGCTTTTTTTTTATTTGGGAGTTCAAACTAAATTAGTTAACAGCATTCAGTGAATGCTGAAAGACTTTAAAACCTATTAGCTCAGAGCAGACTACATTGCCATGGGGATTTGTGGAGCTTATGAATGTTTTCTGATTTCAGTTCATCTGGAAATGTGTTTGATGGGAGAACTTAGTAGCAGTTTGGCACTTGGAAAGTGCTGTCGATAGGTTCCAGGCAGTGGAACTCTCAGGAAGCTGATGATAGCTCAATGCAGTTGAGATTGGGAGTGAAGGAAATCTGCAAAAATTACTTTTTGGAGAAGTCAAGAAATATTGAAGTTTGGGGAAAGCCCAAGGGTAGAGACAGCTTAGTGAAGCTCAAATTGTGGCTGTGAGTAGAAATTGGATGCTAACTCAGGAATTCAGTGGGGAATTCATGGGGAACAAATTAAATTACCAGAATGTGAACAGTCATTGAGGCAGTCTGTGCTGGAGGGCATTTGAAAACACTTCAAGGTTAGACGTTTGAGAGTGAAGAATTGGAGCCTCTTGCAAAAGATGCAAATTTAATAAGATTTGGTGACATAATGTCAGTAGTATGTGGGGAATTGCTGAGAAATCCTTGGGGTCTATCTTGACTGCATTTGCTACTCGATGTTCTGTATGCTTTGTTTGACCACAGTTGTCTGTGACCCATATTTAGATTAATTCTGGATGTTGGAGTTTAAGTTGTACACTTATGTTGCAGATTGTTTAAATTATTCAGACTTTGTTTAGTGAACTTTGTTTTGTTTGTTCAAGATCATTGAATCACGTAGTAAGTAGTTGGGTTCTCCAACTTTGTCTACTATCAACAAAACAGATTGATGGTCCATAATCAGGCCACAACATAAATTTGGTGCCTCATCAGGGATCATAACAAAGGGTACGCAGATCCAAGTGCTGTAGCTCAATTTGCTGATGACACAAAGATAGGTAGGAAAGCAAGTTGTGAAGGGGGCACAAGGAATCTGCAAAGGAATATAATTAGTCTAAGAGAATAAGCAAAAATTTGGCAGAAGGATTATCATGTAGGAAAATGTGAGATTGCCCTCTTTGGCAGGAAGAATAGAAAAGCAGAATATTATTAAATGGAGAGATACTACAGACATGCTGTAGTGCAGACTGTCCTTTTACATGCCTCACACAAAGTTAGCATCTAGATGTAGCAAGTATTTTGGAAGCAAATGAAGTGTTGGGCTTTAACTACAATGGGAATTAAGTATAAAAGTAAGGAAGACTTGCTATAACTGTACAGGGCTGTGTTTAGGCTGCACTTACATGTACAGCTTTGGTCACCTTACTTAGGGAGAGTATACATTGGAATCAGTTCAGAGAATATTCATTAGGTTGGTTGCTGGGATGAGTGTTTTGTTTATGAAGCAAGTTTGAGTAGTTGGTATACTCATTCAAGTTTAGAAGAGTAAGTTAAATTTAGAGATTTTCACACAATTTGTGATGTATAAGGCAAACAAAACATAGCCTTTTACCTGTTTCCATAGCTAGCTTTCCCTGGAACAGGTTCTTAACTTGTCACCAGAGGCTGTAGTTTGATGGGCACCACTCCACACCAAGAATGACTGACCAGGAGGCTCTTCTCCTTTTACCCCCCACCATAATTGCAATGGAAGGTCTACAAGTCAATAACTAACCTGTATGGCACATTATCAATGTACCTTCCATGGCTATTGAGTCCTGAGGTGGAATTCTAATGTGGAGCTCCTAACTTAGATACAGGGAAGTGACTAAGTGTACTTCAAGGTTGACCTTCGGAAGAATGAGTGTGACTTAATCTGAGAAGATTCTGAGAAGTTTTGACAGGTAGATACTACAAGAATGCATATCCTCTTATGAGGGAATCCAGAACCAGAGTTCACAAGTTCAAAATAAAGGGTCATCCCTTTAAAAGGGAGATACCAATGATTTTATTCTGTTACAGGATCACTAATGTTTGGAATTTTCTTCCCCAATGAGCAATGGAGACTGGTACATTGAATGTATTCAAGGATCATTTAAAAAGATTTGTAACCACCCAGGGAGTCAAGAGATATAGGAGTAGGAGTGAATGTGGAGTGAAGGCCACAATCAAATCAGCCATGATCACATTGCAAAGTGCCTTATAAACCACCCCTGCTCCTATTTCTAATATTCCAATGTTCTTATGTACCCTATAGGCAATATAACTGTATACTAAAATTGTTTTGTCACATTGCCACTCCACATTACCAGCAGAAAATACTTTTCTCTTTTACCTACATTTATATTGATATATATTTGTTGGTAATTAACTGATTATATATTTATTGACTAGAAATTGTTATAGCAGAATTGCTGGTCCTTTAATTTAGCATCAATGTTATTTGCAATATGGAAGAGTTTCAATGTTTTGGCCTCATTTCAGGATTCACATGACAGTCTTTCTCAATTTATGACAATGTGTGAGAACTGTTTTGAGATTGCTACCTTATAATCCAAATACTTCTTATCTTCTGCTGATGCCTTTATATTTATTGTGTCAGTTTCATTATGGTTCTGAGCCTTGAGTTCACCTAAGTGAAACTTTGGAGATTCGGTTCAATTTCTCTCCTGATGACTTAATCAATGAAGGAACTGCCTTGTTTGATTGTATCAAATCAAAAGTGCTGCATGTTGATTTTTCCCTCGGTCTATGTTGAGTAAATTGTTTTCAGTGTGGTAAGACAGCATTGAATGGCAATTCACTTGCAGATAACAGTCATGTAGAGAATATAAGCAGCCAGGATTCCTTCTTGCTATCAAAGAACATATTGGAACTGTACATATCTGGTCATCAGTTGAGGATAAGGATTGTGTCAGCTGTAATCCATTCACCTCAAGAATTCAACAAGCAGCCAGTATTCTCTTTGCTTAACAACAGAGAATATATACGGTGAGCTGCTTCCAACCAGAGCACAATAAAACACTTGGTTCATCAACAGAAGAGGGAAAAGAATTGGATCAACTGCTCATTAACAATAATATTTTGGTTTGATATTAGATTTCTGTGCATGTGTACCTGAAAATCTGTCACTATGCATAATATTAAGGCTGTGCTTGCTTTGGACTAGATTGTGCATTTATAATATGCAGTTACTTTGTTACGTATAAACACTTAACCTTTGGACAATTCTTGTGATTTTGGTCAAGATGAAACGTTTAAACAAAGTTACATTGAATAGCAAATTTACTCAACATAGACCAAGGGAAAAATCAACATGCGGCATTCTTGATTTGATACAATCACACAAGGCAGTTCCTTCATTGATTAAGTCATCAGGAGAGAAATTGAACCTAATCTCCAAAGTTTCACTTAGGTGAACTGAGGGCTCTGAACCATAACACAACTGACACAATAAATATAAAGGCATGTGAATATATCTTTCATTTTATATTAATACAAAAATGTGTTTTTAAATTACTGACGCTGTTAAAGTTACCAGGGTTAAAAGTATGTCATTTAAAAAGCTTGCCATCCTGCCCTTGTTGCAATGTCAATTTAAATAAGTAACACGTGATAATGAGGTGCCAAGACATGGGCTATCAGCTGGTAATTTATGCCATGTTTTGATTACCACTAGTGGACATCATTCTTTGCAACCACTGCAGTGAGTTTGGTGATACTAGGACTATTACATTGGACTTCTATAGATACATTTGGATATTCTGATATTAAGTGTATTGGATGTTGGTTAGCTCAGTTGGCTGGGCAACTGGTTTACAATGCAGAGTAACGCAAACAGCATGAATTCAATTCCTGCACCAGCTGTGGTTACCATGATGCACCCTCCATCTCAACCTCTCCCCTCACTTGAGGTGTGGTGACCATCAGGTTTAACCATATCTAGTCATCTCTGTCTAATGAGAGAGCAACACTATGGTGACTTTACCATTATGTGCTAAACAGGAAGGTAAAATAATTTTTATTTCTCCATGCATCTTGTATTTTATTCTGTTCATTTGTCACTTCAATGTATGTGTAATAGTAGGAAGTGTATTGAAGGATTAATTTTTGGAAACATTTTTAAATCTTGAGCAAGTTGTTTTCACTTAAGCACAGCTATTTAGCATAGTTTTACAGTCCTTATTATTCAGTCTGTACTTCACTTTCGCTGCCCACCATGAGGTTGCTTTCCTGTTAACGCTGCATGAAAGATCATCATGATTCATTCTTCAGACATTCATAGTACATGAGTTGACCAACATGGCCGTGCCGTTATGCTTGGTATCCTTTTTTAAGAACTTGGTGTCTTGTCATTTGATATTCATGAGTTCTTTCAGGCAGCTATATTGAAAGTGATTCAGTTTCTTGATATGATATGCACATGTTGTCCAAGTTACACAGGCAGACAGCTGGGTTGTCCAATAAGCAATCCTGTATGTTTTGGTATTCAGGTTGATGCTTTTCTTATGCCAGAGGTACCAACAGAGTTTGCCAAAAGTGAATCTTGCACTGGTAACGTTGTAGGATTCTTCTGTACCGACCTCTTTAGCTAGCGCTACTCAGGTGAGTTATGAGACATGTGAAATTTCACATCTGCAATTGCAAAGTGGTTTGTAATTCTTTGCCTAATCATCCGTGGCATGATCAACAAGGGCAGCAAATAAGAGTCTAAGAGCAAAATCTTCTAGCATGTTCTACAGTTAAAAATTGCTTATCTCTCCCAGGTATAAATTTACCATTGATTTTGAAAATATGGAAAGCTGAGGGAAGCAACAGTAAACAAAAGCAGAACAGAAAACTTTGAACATAAAGTACATTTGTAGCTGGTTATTATAAGCTGGTTCTCTTTGATATAGAGATTAGATTTAATATGATCAAACTGTTAGTTGTATTATTGGCACAGTGAAGTGACTTTGATAGGAGACCAGGGAGTTTTCATTAGATTAGTAATTCATTGGTGCCTGTTGCAATTATAATTTGTGGTCTGTGCAAATACAGGAATTGAGGTGGGATTGACATCAGAAGAGTTGCTAAATGTGAATCACAGTGACATGAACTGCAGTCCATTCAGTCATTTGGATGCCTATTTTACCAGACTCATAAATTTGTTTAAATTCTGTTCTGCGAAGTGGGTATTATTGCCAGTACTTATTGCCCATCCCTAATTTCCTTTGAGAAAGTGGAGAACCATTACCTTGAATCTCTGTTGTCCATCTGGTGTATACACCATTATACTGTTAGGAATTTCCAGGATTTTGGCCCAGTGACAGCAGATGAAAAGTGATATAGTTCAAAGTCAGGATGGTTTGTGACTTAGCAAGGAAAATTGTGGTGTTGCCATGGATCTATCACCTGTCTTTCTAGGTAGTAGAGGTTGCAGGTTTGCAATGTGCTGTCAAAAGAGATTTTCTGCGGTTTATCTTTGACATGGTACACACTGATGTCACTGTGGTGAAGTGAGTACATTTTTAATGTGGTGAATGTGTTGCCAAGCAAATGGTGCTTTGTCTAATGTGGCGTTGATCTTTTAGGATAGTAGAAATGTTCATGTTAAGGGAGCCAAAGTGTAATTATGATGAATAAAATAAATACCCTGGGGTTCTGAGTATCCCAGTGTCTATCAGCCTTTCAGAAATGTGTTAAGAAAAGCAATGTGGGGCTACAGCAAAAATAAGCAGATACGAGAAATCTGAAAATAGAAATTGAAAATGCTGGAATTATTCATCTGATCAGTCAGCATCTTTGGAGAAAGAATAGAGTTAATTTTTCAGGCTGATAACCTTTTATCATAGGAAAAAAGTTAGATATGTAACAGGTTTTAAGCAAATATAAAGGCAGTGAAATGAGTAAGTGGAGGAAAGAATGAAAGGGAACGTCTGTAATTGGGATGGCAGGAGTGATTAGTAAAACAGATGATGATGCCAGTCAAAATACTGTGGTTATAGGACAAATAGTGATGCAAAAACTGGGTTTAGAGGATGAATAAACACAATTAGTGAAATCACCACAGCAGTTGTTGACCGGGAAAAAAAATGGAAGAGTGCTTATGATATGAAATGGTTGAATTCAGTGACCTAAATTTTGCTGTACCAGTAATGACAAGCTTTTTAGTGATGTGTTGTTATTACAGGGTAAAGTTGACCGCAGCATTTGGTATCTGCACATGCTCAGTTAAACATTGAACCGCGTAAATGCTGTCAGTGGAATGCTATTCCTGCACATGCTGCACTATTTAAGTCTTTGCTGTTGCAGAAAAGTTGGAGAAATCAGTCATGGCATGACCTTCAGTTAAATAATCATTTCCCAGCTCTGAATATAGATTAAAAAGTGGAAAAAACAGGAGTAATGAAATTTTTTAACAGTATATTCAATGAAAATAACCAATTAATCTTCCCATTTTTGTTTTTTTTTACAAGTATGGAGCCTCATTCATTCAGAAACTCAATACAGAGATATATTAAACCTTTTATCCAATATAGTTTCCATCATTCCAACCTAATTCCACAATCTTGGTTTCATTTCCTCAGATGAATTTAAATGTAAAATAGTAATTTGCTAATACTGAAATTGCACTGCTAAAAAAAAGGCATTTTGTTGAAGCATTTCACGCACTCATCAGGACAAAAATCACAAGAATACCAATGGAAAAGGAATACAACATTAAAGCTATATGAGAGGGCAGTGATGATTAGTTGGCTTCGTTGGTCATTTTCCCTTTATGAAGCGTTATCAAAACTCATCAGTCAGTTTGTCAAGGGTAACAAGGGCTGAGAAATAAGTATTGGCCCTGACACTAAAGTTCATATACACTGAATGAAGGAACCGGTTTTGCTGTTCACATAAAAGTTGTCTTATACCCAATTATCTTAAGCTGCTTCAATAGCCTTCGGTCCATTATACAGTCAGAAATGCGGATGTTCACTAGTGATTGCAGAATGCTTAGCATCATTTAAACTCCTCAGATACTGAAACAGTCCATGAACAAATGCAACAAAAACACAAGTCATCAGGTTTAGACTGACAAGTGGCAAGAAACATTTACAACACAAGTGCCAGACAATGACCATCTTCAACAAGAGCAGATAATTATCCCTTAACACTCAATGGCATTACCATCACTGAGTCACCCATTGTCAACATCTGGGGTTTACCATTCATCAGAAACCAAAAAGATTCAATACAGTGGCTAGAAGAACAGGTCAGAGGCTTGGAATCCTTCAGCAAATAACACACTTGACTCCAAAGCCTGACCACCATCAACAATACACACCAGGAGTATAATGGAATACTCCCACTTGCCTGAATGTGTGCACCTCCAACACCACTTGCTTGACACCATCCAGGGCAGAGTAGCTTGCTTAATTGACACCTCATATCTTCACTCCCTTCACCACTGATGCACAATGGCAGCAGTGTGTACTATCTAAAAGATACATTGCAAAAACTCACCAAGGCTCCTGAGACAGCAACTTATAAACAAACATCTACTCCCATCTAGTAGGACAAGGGCAACAAGGTTCATGGATAGACCATCACCTAGCTCCTGAAATATATTGTCATTCCTTCACTGTCAGTGGGTCAAACTTTTGATACTTCCTCCCTGACTTCCTCCTTATGAATCTACCTATACCAAATGAACTTCAGAAAGAAGGCATCTCACCACCAACATCTCAAGGGAAACTGAGGTTCAGCAATAATGATGGTGCTGCCAGTGAAACCCACATTCTCTGAATGCATGGTGTTTAATTACGTGACCTTCCAATGCCATAGGAATGGTTGATTCATTATTAAATTGCTGTAGCCTCAGGAAAGATGGGTGTCAGTTGGTTCATTAAAATTCAGATGTCAATGACCGAACCCCGCTGATCTTCACCCCCCCCCCCCCCCCCGACTTAAATTGAGGACATTTCCCTGTTGCCTGGACACTGAAGAGGTGGTTCTCTTATGAAGTAATAGACCGTCAGTTCCTGTCGTGACAGGCTACACTAAATCCAAAACATTATGCCAGACTTCCCTAGGAATGGCAATCTCACAGAGATGTAGAGCCATATTTCCATTCTGACAATTTTTTTTGGCAATTTGGAACTGTCAGATGAAGGCAAATCCCACCCTCCTTTCACAGTGGTTAGCTGACATACTCTAACGTTTTAAAGGTCCAGATAGATGAACGCATGATTTTCACAGAGATTGGAATAAAGGAATTGGACAGCGGAATCTTTTTTCCAGGAGTCTGCTATGCTCAGGATTCTGCAGGATCTCCATATGCAACTCCCACCGACACTGGAAATAACGACTGTTTGGTCAGCAGAAAACCCAGTCCAATTTTTTGAAACGTTGTAGCTAGTTTGATGAACACACACTATTCAAAATCCAACTGGATTATAAAACATTGAAACAAACTTAAGGAGATTAGTTACTTACAACATCATTTCACTTCTGTTCAATGGTTAACGACCTTAAATTCTGCATTTTGAAAGATTCCTCTATTTTTGTGAACACACCACATAACGTGCTTTGCCCCGCTGTCTTTAATCTTAAAAATCTAACACCCCATAATATTTTACTATAGATGGCTGCAGTTTCTCCAGCGCCTTCTGTTTTTATTTCAGATTCCCAGCATCGGGAGTACTTTGTTTTAATTGACGATTAAACATTACATTTCATTACATTACATTTCTAGAATCGCTGTAGGAGTTATCCACGTATGAACCAGCTACGCTTTTATAGATTAACACGTCTGATTGATTATCATGTTAGCCAGCTAGCAAGCTGCAGAAGTCTAATAAAAGCTAGTATTAAAAAGTCGAGAGTGTTTAAACACCCTAGGGCACATGAACTGCAGAATTCAATCTTCTAAAATTTTATTGATGACATTGTATACTGTATACCGGCTGACGCAAGTCAGTTGTCCTAAATGGTAATTACACCGGATCGAGAATAAACACATTTCCTTGACCGCCTTACACAGTATTAAGCAGATGGTTCATTTTACCGCTGCGTTGTGGTTAGTACAAATCAGAAAGGAAACTTGACTAAATCACATTTAAAACCGACCGTTGTCCTGTGTGTATATAAAGTGCTGTCAATATGATGTGATTTCACCGCATTGAACAATATCATGACACACTTTAATTATTAATTGTATTCTGTCTAATTACTACTGTTGGTATAATTCAGTACTTCTTTTACACTCACCTCTAACAAGAAACGGTACTAAATATTAATCTAATTAACTATTGAACGTGGGATGGGAGATTTGCAATTATTTCCAGAATACTTAAAACGTCATTAGTTTGTGTTCTATAACATTGCAACTGTTGAATTTTGATTGAAATTAGAAGAGAACTTTTGTTTGTAAAAGTCTGACACTGCACAATAATTTGATAACTTTATCATATTCATTGTATATTCTACTTGGTTGATTTCCAAAGTGAAGTCACCCTGAATGTAACGATTCCCCACTGAACAGTATTGGAAAACAATCCTGTTAAAACCACTTATGGTTCAAGGTACCTGGTGCATGATGTGGACTGCTCATGAACATTAGTCTTTCATAGAGATATACAGCATGGAAACAGATCCTTCAGTCCAACCAGTCCATGCTGACCATAATCTCAAACTAAGCTAGTCCCATTGATTGTTGGTATATTTTGAAATTAAGACGAGGTGCTGGTAGAAAAGATGGATGTTTTTGGGGGAGATTTTGGATCAGATGGATGCAGAGATGCATGGGAGGCCTGGGTGGAGAGCTGGGATACATAAGTTGTTGGTTGTTAGATGGGTGAGTAAGCTGTTGAAGAGACATTGAGATGACCGCAAACATTTTGAACGGAATGCACTGAATGATGGGGGTGGGCGGTAGTTAAGAGAAAGAAATACAGGGATAGCAGGTAAACAAAACAGACGACTGAACAGAATACGTACAGTGTGATAAATTTGAGGTCATGTAGGATGGTGCTTGGGAAGTTAATAAGGAGAGCATTACTGAACCTGAATCTGAAAAAGCAAAATGATCTGAACAAATTTCAAAAATATTTTATTGCGTAACATATTTTGCATTTGAACCTTCCAGTTTACATTACTTGGCATTTTGGTGGATCAATTTTGACAGTTTATTTCACCAGATTGCACAATCCAGTTAGCTTATTTTATAAGGAAATCAGCTCAACTTCCATAACCTTTCCTCATAGCATAGTTTTTGGTGGCAAGACTTAACTTTGCTCACCTGTATATGCTCCCAACATCATACTTGTTATGAGTAGCTGACCTGAGGACAACTGTCCAAAATGATGTTCTTGAATGAAAGATCATCGGCCAGGAATTTGATATTGCAAAACTGCATACAGTATTGCAAGGACAACCTGATCGATTTGACAAATTTTCTTTTAGTCATAGAGTCATAGAGATGTACAGCATGGAAACAGACCCCTCAGTCCAATTCGCCCATGCCTGCCAGATATTCCAAACTAATCTAATCCTATTTGCCAAATGTGGCCCATATCCCTCTAAACCCTTCTTTTTCATATACCCATCCAGATTTTTTAAAATGTTGTAATTGTACCAGCCTCCACCACTTTCTCTGGCAGCACATTCCATGGATGCACCGCTCTCTGCGTGAAAACGTTGCCCCATTGGTTCCTTTTAAATTTTCCCCTCTCACCCTAAACCTATGCCCTCTACTTTTGCACCCCCCCCCCCCCAGCCTGGGGAAAAGACCTTGTCTATTTTCCCTATCCATACCTCTCACGGTTTTATAAAGCTCTATGAAGTCACCCCTCAGCCTCTGATGCTACAGGGAAAACAACCCCAGCATATAGAGAGGCCTCCCTATAGCTCAAACCTTCTAGCTCTGACAACATCATTGTAAATCTTTTCTGAACCCTTTCACATTTCACAACATCCTTCCGATAGGAGGGAGACCAGAATTGCACACAATATTCCAAAAGTGGCCTTACCAAAGTCCTCGACAGCTGCAACATGATCTCCCAACTCCTATTTTATTTGATTGTTTATAGCTCTGTTAAATTAATCGAGTAAATGATTTTAATTTTCTCTTATTTCAGCCAAGTGCTCATAAGTGCATCCTGTCTCACCTTTAGATTCCTTTTCTGATCAGCACAAAGCTGATTGGTCTAATTATAACATTTGATATAAGGTGCGTTTTGGTACCTCAATTGTTAATTATTGTATAATTATTGTTACTAGCTAAAGATCTAAATCTTTTTAACTGGGGTTGCATTTTCCTCATGATGTACCTTGTCTCATATTGGATATCATTTGCAAATTTGGGGAACGAATTTCCTTTCATCAATTTTATTCAAAAAGTTAACATATCTATTTGTTTGCTAAAAGGAAAGTTTTATCCCTTGAATTCTGAATCATGTGCATTAAAAGCATCAATGGGTGCCAAGATTTAACTTTCTGCTTAAGGTCTTGCCAGTCTAAAATATTCTCATTGCTTACCCCTTCTTTACTGTGTAAATCAATTTTCTATCCAGTGCTTTATGTTGTTATTTCTAGTATGACAGCTCATCTTAACAAGTTATCATTGATATGTAAGAAAAAATGGGAACAACAGAATGAATTTCATTCATAACAATAGCTTCAGCTAAGAAAACAGCAAGTGCAGGAGAACAGATAGAGCAACATAAACTGGAGGTCGGTAGGAAGGAATAATGGCATCGGCAGGAAGATAATGAGAAGGAGAAAGAACACCACTTTGCTCTGAGGAATACTCATCAGCAGCAAGTTGAGTAAGAGGTCACTGAATGCAAAGTACACTGTTTAATTAAATCTGAACTGAATCCAAACTTTAAATGAGGGACAATAATAGTTTCATCAGAACATTTCAGTTGTTACCAGTTTTCCAAATGGGGCAAAATGAATAGATGAGGAAATCTTTGACTTTAGCAAGTGAAAACAAGGTTGTTGCATTTCCTCATTTCAATTCTGTCCATTGTTATGGACCAGTCCGGAGCCCCTCAAAACATTTCAAGAAAGTGGCCCAGACCCTAACTTTGCTAGTTGTTTTAAGCAGGTGTGAGGTGGATATTCCAGGAGTGATGCAGCTGGTCAAACCACTTAGTTTTAAACAAAACTGAATTTATTTACAAGATTGCTGAATGAATCACAAACAAAAGAGAACAGAATACAGCATAACAACATATTCAAAAACTCAACAGATCATCCCAATTTAATGATGCTGTTCCAAATGCTTGCAACAATCCTTGTAAACACTCCATGGCAGAAAAGGTAAAGTCAAACACAGGGTCTTACAGGAGAGATGTCAGAGGGAGAGAGAAGGATCAGCCTGAAATATATTTAAAATGTCCATTTTGTTTCTATTCTTTCATGGGGCGTGGGTATTGTTAGCTGGGCCAGTATTTATTGCCTGTCCCTCATTGCCCTTGAGGAGATGGCGATGAGCAATGTTCATAATTGGCTGTGGTCCATGTGCTGTAGGTGTGATTGAAGATCTGAAGCATAAGTGTCTATGCAACAAATGAGAGATCGCTTTGGTGCTTCTGTGAAATAATTATTAAACTTGAGGATATATTGAATGCAGCTGATAGATTAAACTGTAAAATACAAATGTCTTTGTGTTTTAATCTAGGGGCCTGAAATCTGGAATTATTTCTAGATGATTTAGAAATCTGACTACTTCCTGGAGAGTTTGAAATTCCATAGAGTTTGGTTCATGCAGTGGTTAGTTTATGATCCTGGAGCACAGACTATTACAGTGCTGACAGCTCCACTGCGAAATAGTCTAAAGAGACAGGAGCCCAGCCTTGGACTAGGGCAAAAAGATAAATTGGAGATCTGAAGACAATCAAATTGGCATGTTGTTTGTGGTGGACAGGAAAGCAAACTGCTGCTGACTTCTTAGAAAACCTGAAACGCAAGTTGGGAGAACATAAGATATGAGAAGGCCAGTTGCATCATGACCACTGATTCCTTTCCTGTACCCAGGCATAGTGATTGGAATACACGCAATGATTGAGAAATTAGTTAGAAGTCATTATTGTTTACCCTGATGCATTACACTGATATGTCATATGTCTTAAAACAAGAACAAAGGTTAACAAAAATATTTTAACTTCCACTGCCTGCATACTCTCTGATGTATCCCATTCCTGTATTATTCCTGTGCTTGCAAAGTTTTATTCAGCTTTAAACGCACCTCTACATGAATCTCAAAATCCTTCAACCTTTCACATCACAGGGAATCTAAAACCCTATCCATTCTTTTCTTTTATCAGTGTAGCCTCATTCAACTTCATATTCCAACCTTATGGCGTTCTTTGCTACTTCCACTCTCAGTGAAGTACATTTGAATTTAAACTCTTCAGCCTTTATACTCAATGCTCTCACTAACCCCCTTGTTATTGGTGCCTACACAAAGCGTTCACAAGCTCTATCTCCATTACTTTGCCCCAAATCTTTTTTCACCACTGCTTAGTATATGATTATTTCACATCTAAACACATTGAGGCATTTCATTGTGTTAACTTTGTTAACTAAATGAAAATTGTTCTTTTGTTTAAAATTGATCTTCTCTAACCATTGCTTTAAGCTTTGACATGCAATACATGTCTGCAGCCAAGAAATAAGACAAAGATGTGGGAGAATTAGTTCCTCAGCCTCTTCAATTAACAACCCATAACCAACAAGTAGGAAATCTGAGTGCAATCTGAGACAAATGACAATTTAATTTTATTTATTTGTTAATGACAAGGGCCTGTCCTCTTCTCATATTTTATGCTGAAGATATAATTGAAATCCGTGATCACCAAGATTTAGAGATGTTGTATTTAGGTGGTTTACTTAAATTAAACGGATTAATACTAAGCTGAGAATTCTACTTAGAGTGGTCTGCTAATTATTTCTTTCATGACATGAGGGTGTTGCTGGCTGTCTCAGCATTTATTTTCCATCCCAAATTCCCCTTGGGAAGATGATAGCTGGCCACCTTCTTGAATCACTACAGTTCGAGATTTAACAACGATGTGATGCGATTCCTAGGATTTTGACCCAGTGACTGTGAAAGAATGGCAATATGGTTCCAGGTTAGGATGGTATGTGGTTTCAAGCAGAACTTGTTTGTGGTAATGTTCCCATGCATCTGCTGCTCTTGTTTTTTTGAGTTGGTAGAGGTCTTGGGTTTGGAAACTGCCGTCTAAAGAACCTGTCTGAGTTGCTGTAGTACATCTTGTAGATGCAGCTGATATGTACACAACTCTTTTTAATTTGACCAAACAGGGAAGATGTGTTTACATAATGTCAAGGATAATTTTGCAATCATAGAATCGTATAGGACAAAATTCAGTTGGCCCATCATGTCTGTCCCAATTCTTTGAAAGACTAAAATAGTGATACTCACTTCATGCTCTTTTCCCATAGCCCTGCAACTTCATCTATTTATCCTATTGTCTTTAGAAAATTCAATTGAATCTGATTCCATACCTATTCATATAGTGTATACCATTTTAAATGATTTACTGTTTAAAAAACGTCTAATTTTGCCTCTGCAATGTTTGGTAATTACCTTAAACCATGCCCTCTAGTTATTAACACTTCTGCCTTTCATATTTCTCCTACTTATTCTATCAACTCAGTTCATGATTTTGAGTGCCTGTATTAAGCGTTCTCTTGACCTTCTCTGCTCTAAGGAGAACTATCCTAGATTCTCTAAGCTCTCCAGTTAATTGGAAATCTCAGGTTTGCTATAAACAGGTATACCCTCTTAGTGATAAGCTGGCTTATTAATTTCTTTTCAGCATTGAGTTTCTGCCAAAAGATGATTCTTGTAGTCAAGGTGAAACATCTGATTTTATTTATAGGTCCACTGGTGAATTATTGAAAAGGGAACAAGTTAAGAGTGATCTTGGAAAAAAGAAAAAAAAATGTTTTTATACAGTACTTCTCAAATCTTTAGCATTGCTGTCCTTATATTTAAATGCAGCTGTGTACCAATTCAAATGCTGCCATTTGAATGGCGCTGCACAACTGCATTGTGGGAAAAATTACCCCAGAGAAGGCTGATTAAAGTAAGTTGACACCATGATTTGCTGACCGTGATCTAGAGGTCCCAATGGATGGGATACTGGGGAAGAGGGACATCCTCTTTCTTCAGAACCAGTATAAAAAGAGGCTATGTAACCAGACCCTGCCAGCCTAGTCTGAAGTTGCCTCTTCTGTCAGTGCTGTTCCTATAGTCAGGAGCATTTGGGGAAGCTCACCAGCACCAAGTGTACCATGCTGATTCCAGCATGCGTATGTCTGGCTATCTCCATAGAGAGGTTAACGGCTGCCATGGAGACCCAAGTCCTGCAGAATGCTCATTAGCAGACCTGCATGTCACTCCTGTAGCCATTGGTCCTCAGCACCAACAGCAAGGTGATGGGGGTGTGAGGGACCTTGAGCTCATTCCAGGTACCCCTTCCTCACAAGGAGATAGGCCAATCAGCAGCTGGAGGAGGAACCACATACAGGTCCCTCAGAAGTCTCCTCTCAGAGCACACCAGAGGTAGCAGTCCCTGCACCACCAGCCTGCTGCAGTCCACAGTCCTGTTGGAGTTCAATCCAAGAAGGGTGAGTTTGCATTTGACCAGTACCCTCATGTCATGTCTTAATTTTCCTCCAAGGTCAGGTGCAGGGTTCACAGACAAGGGGAGTTGGAAGAGCTCATTGACACCATCTTTGCTGTGAGTGACTTCATTCTAACCACAGCTACAGGAATAAAACTAGAGAGGGTAGCCATCTTTACTGTCAAAACAATGTTCTAAGCCTGTCTGATTGATAGCAATCCTTTCTATTACTCCCATACCAGGATGAAACTTAGTGATGATGAATGAGAGAGCATCAGCTATTGTGATGACCGCTATTGGGATGTAAATTAATTTTTATGAAACAATAAACAAAATTTAATAGCCCAACCAGTAATCTGTATTTGCACATGAGATTACACAAGGAATGCTGGCCCTTTGCATTGCCAAAACAGTTGCAGTTGATAAAAAGTGACTTCACATAACTCAATTCCATTGAAAGTAGTTCAGAAAGATGTCTTGTCTGGGTTGCTCTGTTACATTGTAGGAGACGGAAGAAGCTGAGTTTTCCTACTGTATATTGTTTGGTCCTCATGGATCTTCACTGCCCATCTCATAACTTTGTTGCGTCGTCCAGTTTTCCAGAGCATAGCATCCAAGAATTAAGTGGCACCCATTGACTGTACTATACTGCAACCCATAAATGTGACCTGCAAAGTAACCCAGTGTGGAGGAAACATTTAATGGCTTTTGTTGATGTCAGTAGAAGAAGATGTTGCATTGCAGATAAATTAGGCATTATGATATGATGCTTTGAGCACCACCTTTAAACAGCAGATAGTGCCATTTCCCCTGTCCCATCTGCACAATCTTCTGAATGATTGTCAGTGTCCTACATTTTCACTGCATCACAGGGCTACCTTTAAGTGGAAACTCATCCACTGGAGATTGATGCTGGTTGTAGGCTTGCAGAAGCTTGTTTTCCTCATCCATTCATGTGGTTGTTATTAGTGTAATCACCACAGAAATGAGAGCAGCCCCGTAGTATTGGTTACTACACAGGGATAGCAAACCAAATCCAAATCAGCATTACCATCACGGGATTTGCAACATTCAATTACTCTCAAAATTGCACAATTGTTCCTAACCATACCTTACAAATAACAGTTCTTAGACGCCATGTTTACAATTTAAACAAAATTGGCAATTTATTGTTAAGAATTTGAAAGGGTACAGAAAAGATTTACAAGGCTGTTGCCAGGGTTGGAGGATTTGAATTATACGGCAAGACTAAATAGGCTAGGGCTATTTTCCCTGGAATGTCGGAGGCCGAGGGGTGACCTTACAGAGGTTTATAAAATCATGAAGGGCATGGATAGGATAAATAGACAAAGTCTTTTCCCTGGGGTCAGGGGATCCAGAACTAGAGGATAGGTTTAAGATGAGAGGGGAAAGATATAAAAGGGACGTAAAGGGCAACGTTTTCATGCAGAGGGTGGTGCGTGTATGGAATGAGCTACCAGAGAAAGTGGTGGAGGCTGGTCCAATTGCAACATTTAAAAGGCATCTGGATGGGTATGTGAATATGAAGGGTTCAGAGGGAAATGGGCCAGGTGCTAGAAATGGGACTAGGTTGGGTTGGGATATCTGGTTGGCATGAATGAGTTGGACTGAAGTATCTGTTTCCGTGCAGTACATCTCTATGACTCTAATGTGACTATTCAGCAGTCACAACTTCCACAACTTTTTCAAGGTTTTGCAGGTCTGAGAGAGTGTGGCCCTGAGCTGTGACAGGGCTGACTGCAGGGCATGTAGGTCACAGTGCATTGCTGAAAGTTGTAGGTGGCGGTGCCCATTTGAGTTTTTAGTTGCTCTGTGTATGCGCCTCGTGGTGTGGTGAAGTTCCATTTCAACAACTGCATGCAAACAAAAACAAAGTTTGCAGCAAAGTAAGCTTTTATTATCCATATATCCAAGAGGAATTTTATAAGTCATGGAAAAGAAAATGAAGGGCTTATGCCCAAAATGTCGACTCTCCTGCTTCTCAGATGGTGTCTGACCGTCTGTGCTTTTCTAGCACCACACTTTTCGACAACACCCACAGCAACACTAACACAACTAACAAACATTGGAATATGGAGATCTCTGACAATGTGATACTTCAACATGGACTTTTCACACTGCTGACCTGATTTAGATCTATGCTGCTCAAGCCTTTTGGTTGACATGCAGTAGGAGATTGTAAGCAGAGTAACGTTAGTACGAACTTCTCTGGCCACCCCAACATCCACTGAGTTTCTCCAGTTATTTCGGCTTTTGTTCAAGAAGCCACTTCATGTGTTTCCTGTAAGGAGCCTCATAAAATGGCACTAGTGACACCCTTTGGCTGTGGTTGAAGTTAAATAGGCATAGCAAGGCATAAAAAGGCAAGGCATGGATGGTGTGAACATGCAGGTGGTTAAAAATGAGTGAGTGGTCAAAAAGCAATTGAGCTACCCAGAGCGGCAGCCTGATCCAATGCTTGAGCTGAGTGTCTGTGTGCACACAAGATGCAGCAGTCTTCTCAGTAGTACATGCTGGTGCATCCTGCAGTGCAGGTCTGTGCCCCAAGAATGGCCTGCCAGTAGATTTGAAGAGGTGCCATGATGTTCATAATGTGTTGGCAGATTCCAGAAACCAATATCGATTGACAAAGTGTGTATGTGACTGAGATGATATCCAGTATCTAACATGAATGCTCTTTGGAGCATGGGGCGAGATGAGTCTGCCAGGTACGTGCTCTGGGTTCGATTTTTGTGAAGTCTCGCTTATTTTGGAATTTTACTGAAGTGAGTTGTAGGAACAATGTGTTTCTCAAAAAATAATGACTTCTAATTGGCATTTCGCCACTGCCTAGTGAGAATCTCACTATGTCATGTGTGAAAAGCATAAAGGATGGAATGAGATGATTTTGTCATTGTGATTGGCGTCACTGCATTTGTCACCCTATTCTGTCACACATCTGGTCATAGCCCACGTTGCTCAGACCCCTGCAAGATTGTGTCCTATATCACTGAATTTATTGAGTTGTTTAATTCCAGAATGTATTACAATCTGACCAGAGCAGAAAAGGTAAACAATGTCAAAACCCAATTCAGAACTCAGCAATTCAAACATGGATGTAGAAGATGTAAACGCACCAGTATTCATTCTAGTTTGTGGTTCCTCTTTGTAGTTTTTTTATAGTGTTGTATATCTGTTCTGTGTGGTAAAATGTCAGCTGTGAACAAGATTAAGGAATGAGCTTTCTGAAACATTGCAATGATTTTCCAAATTTAGTTACTTTAAAAGTAATTAACTTTGTATGAAACATTTTTAAGATGAGGCGAGAAGGTATTAATAGACTCTTTCTTTTCAACTTCCCCGGTTTGCAGCAATAAAGATTTATATTGTTTTTATCACATTGGTCATATCTATATCAAATTAAAATGCAATTAATTAATTTCTACTTTAAGGCTATAAGGAGCCAAACACAAAGTTTTCAAATGGAAGAGCAATTTTAGTATTTCCTACTCCTGAGAAAAAAAAATGATGCAATGACAAGCATATACACACACAGACACAATGTTGAAAAGGGACCATGTCCAGTGCAAAAGTGCAGATAAAAGGAAGGTCGAGTTTAAAGTGTCTTTGAGGTACAAGGATTTAACCTGAGACCATGGCTGTTTATTGATGCTTTGAATCATCAGCAGTAGCCATAATTTTAGTTATTGTTTTGAGATCTCTATGCTTTAATGTGTCATTTTGATCAGTATTGATACCAGGTGCTTTATCTTTTGAAGGGAAGATAGAGAGTTTTCCTGGTAGATTGTACTTCCAGAATCCATGAGGTTCCAATCCCAGTTTGTGAAAATTCTCACAAAGGTATAATTCAGTATATGAGGTGAGGGCATTTTAATGCCTGACAGGTTTGGCTGGTATCAGTGCTTGTTGAGAAAATATTAATTTGTGTTCTGACTAGTTTAATTTATTCCAGATTAGTTTCCTGAACCTTGGGTAATCTACTTGGTCAGGTGCTTGCAGTGGCTATTTAAAGTCAATGTTTTTGTCTTTTTTAAAAAAATTCAGCCCATGACAGTCCTAGATATTAAAATCAGACCATGGAAATCAAAAATCGACAATTCATATGTTCTTGTCAGTTCTGTAAAGTGATATAGTCTTGAAGGAAGAATAAGCAGAACAATACAAATTAAATGTTTGAACAATACCTTAGGAATCATTTATTTAAGCCTTAGCTAGAATAAGGTGTCCAGTTTGAGTCCAAGAGACATTTGTGCCAGACATTGATCATTTCCAATAAGAGCGAGTCAAACCATCTCCCCTTACCATTGTTGAATTCTCCACCATTGGCATGTTAGGGATAACCATTGATCAAAAATGTAAATGGACTAGCCATATAAATACTGTGATTTCAAGACCAGGACAGAGGCTGGGAATTCTGTGCCAAGTAACTCACCTCACGACTCTCCAATGCCTGTCCCCCATCAACAAGGCAAAGGTTAAAAGTGTAATGCAACACTCTCCACTTAGCGGCTCCAACAAGAGTCAAAACTCTCATCACCATCCGGAGCAAGCAGTCACTCCACTGTTTTCAACATTAATTCCTTCCATTACTGATGCATTGGGTCAACATGTGCCATTCACAATATGTGGAGCAGTTACTTGAGGAACTTCTTACTACCTAGAAAGACAAGCTTTACTGCCAAGATTAGCAAGAACTGCAGGCACATATCTGCAATTCCTCTCCAAGTTACACATTATCCAGACCTGGAACTGTAAGGCTAATCCTTCACTTTTGCTAGGTCAGTAAAGTAGGTGTACCTACACCAGATGGACTGGGGTGGTTCAAGAAGGCATCTCACCACCACCTTCTCAAGGGCAATTTACAAGTGATGCTCATACCCCACATAAAAGAAAAGATACAATTGAGAAAGATGTCAAAGCCTTGGAGAGGATGATCAGAAGATTTATTTTTAAGTGAAGGGGAGATTTAATAAAGGACTTCAAAATTATCAGAGGTTTTGATAGAGAAAACTTGTTTCCATTTTCGTGACATGTACTTGAAACAATAGCTAAAGAACCATGGCAAATGAGAACATATTTTAAATAGGGAGTTATGAGTACATTTTCTGAATGGTTGGTGAAAGAAAATGTAATTATAACTTTCAAAAGGAGCTGGATACATAAATGAAAATAAATACATGTAGAGTGATGTGGAAAAGAAGTGGAGTAAAACTAGTAGCTCTTTTGGAGCTGGCAGGAATGATGGGCCAAATGGCCCTTCAATGTACTGTTTGATTCTGTGATTCTCTGCTTTCCCTCCATTGATTGTAATAAATTCAATAGGTAAAGATTGAGAATGTATGCAGAGTCTACTGGGCATGCATACTCTAGCAATACATCAAACTAGATGCAGTGAGTTATAAGTCAATTTTAACAGTTGACTGTGGTCCAGGGATTATACTTTGGAATCTTCTACAGTTTGATTGTGTCTGGAAGGCTAACTTTAATGTGCTTCTTCATCGATCCTCAGCTGCCTAGTAACAAATGTGTCAGTTTCACTTTCTGCTTTTGGCATAGAGAAAAAATATGTGGTTGTAAAACTAATCAAAGTAGCTTAATTTCTCACTAACTAGAAGAGTCGGTATATTGCAAAGGAATTATGGAAGCACTGCAGTGACCTCAACCTGAATTTTTATATTTGAATCTGAATTTTGGAGTTGGGGGAGCTGTCAAACCCGAAGTGGATTTGTGCCTTCAGAAATGCCTTCAAGCATAAGGAAATTAAGATCTTCATTAATGGAATGTTATTTTGAGCTTTCTCACCCTGAAAGTGAGGAAAAGAAAATTTTTATTAAGCTGTTCAATTTATATCACTTTTGACCATATTTTGTTGAAATGTTTGTTATGCCAAACAATATTCAATGTGATCCAAGAAGAATAGCATGAATCAGACAAAAGAGTAGGTATAAAGGCAAAATACTGCAAATGCTGAAATCTGAAAAAAATAGACAATGCTGGAGAAACTCAACAGGGTATGGCAGTATGTATGGAGAGAGAAACAGAGTTAATGTTTCGAGTCCAGTATGTCTCTTCATCAGAACCAAAAGGTGTTAGACCTTCATATATTACTTGAACTTGCAGTGAGTTAGTATTAGCATTATTGCGTTTTCTAAAGGAATTGGAAATGTAGGAATCAATGCATATACTGAGACACATTATTCTCAAAATTGATGGACCTTCTTCAACACGTGCTTTTGTAAAAAATAATTGCCAGTAATTGAATTTTGTTCATTATGATGAAAAAATCATGAAGTGCCAGCAATAATTCTTTAAGAAGCTAATGAACCATTTAACTGGTATAAATTATTTGTTCATTCATGATGGAAAACACAATATAGTCGCCTATGACCGAGCAACAATTGAGAAAAGCCTGATGTCCCAGAGGAAATGTATTTGCTCAGGCCTATAGTGGCAGTGCTGACTTTTTCAAAGAATGATTTGAAGTGCAAAATTGATCAAATTCACTTATTGCTTGATTTCTGTCTGTCTATTTTATACATACAGCATATAGATTGACAAATCCCTTATGTTTAAAATTTAATCTAAGCTCTCCATTGGAGCGCCATTATTGACAAAAACATTATTTTCCATGGCTATAATTATGTCCTTAATTAATAAGATCACTCTCCTCCCATTTCCTTCTGTCTACTGAAAAAGGCTATAAACGTTTTCCCAGTCCCATTCCAGATAATGACAATTTTCATATTCCTTAAAACCAGCTGGTGGTTGAGAACTGCTTGACTGTGCAAGTGGCAGGATGCCTATAACATGAGGAGGTTTGGGGCCAGAAAAAGCATTTTCTGATGGTGGTGGTGGTGGTAGTTGGGGGGGGTGGGGGGGGGGAAGGACAGGGTGTTAATGTCTATGTGTGTTCTTTGTTTTTGTATCAGCAATTCAAATCCCAGTAATGAATTTTTAATATCATGTGCTGGAAACTTTTTTTTGTATTTGAAAGCAATCTAAATTAATTTTGAATTGACACAATTGGTTAACTCTCAATGAAAGGTAACAAATCCCACTTAACAGTTGACATTGTATGTTCTCAAAGATAACAATTCATTTATAAGAAGTTTCTTATCAACTGATCTTGGACAAAAATGTTTGTGATTACATTCTATTATAGTGATAGTCTAAAATGTAATTTCCAATTGCTGTCATGCATTAAAATTAGGTAGGGATCAAGATGTGTGAAAACCACATCAAAGGGATGTAAAAGTTTTCAAGCTATCATCACATTATTTACAGATATGTTACTGTAAAATTCTAAAAAGAAATTCACACGTACAAAGGTCCCAGGTTGGCTGTCAGCTTCCAGATATGGCAATAGGTCAACAAACACCCACGATGCGTAGGAACTGCCTGTGCCTTACCATCAGCAACCACAATATTTGAAAAATTTGACAAAAGGACCTTGAAGAAGAACAGCTTTATTTGTCTCATTTGTATGCATCTTAAATTATCAGTCACCTGTGTAATAAACTCATTAAATCTGTGCTTCTGAACAAAATTCAGGACATCATTGAGAGCAGTTCTCTGTGTCAAGAAAGTGGGAAGATTGGTTAACGCCTACTATTGTGGAAAGGATAAAAACCGAAAGAACCATGGATAAAGGAAATCAGAAATGAAAAACAGAAATTGCTGGAAAAGCTCAGCAGGTCTGAGAGCACTCTGTTTTCTCTCCACAGATGCTGCCAGACCTGCTGAGCTTTTCTAGCAATTTCTGTATTTTTTTGCAATGATAGAAAGGAGCCTGGGATAAAAAAAAAATCTCAGAGTACTCTTGAGAGCCAGCACTCCTACTTTTTCTGGCCCTTTGGTTTACAAGGTGGCACAGTGGCTCAGAGAGAGGAAAGATGTTGCATGCAATAGTGAGAGTGGTAGAGCATAGCAGAGAGGGAGATTTATGCAGTGATGGAGATAGCCTGAGTATGAAGTAGCAGAGAGAAGATGGTGGCAGAAGATAGGGCAGCATGGTGGCACTGTGGTTAGCACTACTGTCTCACAGTGCCAGAGATGTGGGTTTGATTCCTGCCTTGGGTGACTGTGTGGAGTTCATACATTCTCCCCTTGTCTGTGTGGGTTTCCTCTGACAGTTCAAAGATGTGCAGGTTAGATGGACTGGCTATGCTAAATTGCCCACAGTGTCCAGGGATGTATAGGTTAGGTGGGTTAGCCATGGGAAATGAAGGGTTGCACTGTTAGGATATGGGGTTGAGGAATTCTTTGAAGATTCAATGGGCTGAATGGCCTGATTCCAGACTGTAGGGATTCTATGACACTTGTTCTTAAATCGAATTCAGATTAATTAATATATTGGCATGGAAACATAGGGTAAATGATCCATGTCACTCCAGCCATCTTAAATTCATCTTCTCAGTTTCTGCTGGTGGTGGGATGAGGTGGAGTTTAAAATTCCACCTATGTCGAGTATAGAACATGGTAATTCTAAAAGATGAGAGACTTAAAAAATAATCCAAGTCCTTTTCAATATATAATTTCAGTTGCATCACACTGTAACCTTTTGCTATAATTTCTGTGTTTTACGATCTTATATTCCACAACCCACCTGATGAAGGAGCAGCGTTCTGAAAGCTAGTGCTTCCACATAAACCTGTTGGACTATAACCTGGCGTTTTGTGATTTTTAAAGAGGGAATCAGTAAGCTTCACACAGTCAGGAAGGAGAGATCACATCCAGATTGAACCCAGCCAGAGTGTATATATCGTTTGTGGAATTTGGAGGTAATGTAGGAATTTGGTGGAGCGGGAAGAAGTGCTTTTGGCTTGCTCTTGTTTTGGCTCATAGTTTGTAAGAATTTTTAATTGGATAAGTTAAAGCCTAGGACCAGGAGCCCAGTATAGAAGATTGACACAATGGGAAAACATTAAGTTGATTAGTTAATGATAGCTACTAATTTGACTATTTATTATAGGTTACTTTCAGATTGAAGGTAACTAGGAGAAATATTTGTAGGCTACAAATTAAAAGACTAGTACGAAATTTTTAAAATTCAAATAAAGAAATACGTAATTAAAATAGAGATGCCAAATCAGGCAATGTGTTCTAAATGCGTTGTGTGGGAGCTAATGGACCCCGTTGTGAATCATAGTGCCAAATCTGTAGTAAGTGTCGGTTGCTTGAGGAACTTTGGCACAGAGTTGCTGAGCTGGGGTCTGAGCTTCAAACACTATGACACATCAGGGAGGGGAAGAGGTACCTAGACTCTGTGTTTCAGGAGGCAGTCACATCCTTTACATTAACTACCTCAAATTTGGTCAGTAGTGGCAAAATGGCAAGACTTGGGAACCTTAGATGACAAGAGAAATTGAGAACTTTTTCAAAAAATAGTCAAATACATAAAGTTTAGGAAACTAAAGACAGACAGAGCCTTCAATGAATACAAATTTTACAGGAAAGAACTCAAACAAGGAATGAATGGGCTAAAAGGGGCCATGAAATGTGTTTGGCCTATGAGGATTAATCTCGAGGTGTTTTATATCTCTATATATTATAAATGTGGAGCAAGGGGGTACCTAGGAAAAGGTAGATCCACTGAAGGACAAAGCAGGGAATTTATGTGCAGAACCTGAGGAAGTGGGTGAGGATCTTACCGAAAATTTTGCAGTGGCATTCACTAAGGAGAAGGACATGGGATGGGGAGCTCGGGAGAGGTATGTTGATCTTCTAGGGTATGTCAATCCTAAAAAGGAGGAGGTGTTAAATGTTTTGAAAAGTGTTAAGGTAGACAAGTCCCACAGACCTGATGGGATCTACTCCAGAATGCTGAGGGAGGTAGGTCAGGAAATTGCTGGGACCTTATATGCAATATTTCTATCCTCTTTAGTCACAGGAGAGGTTCCAGAGAACTAGAGAATGGCCAATGTTTTCCCTTTTTTTAAGAAGAGCAACATAGGTAATTCAGGAAACTACAGACTGGTGAGTCTTATGTCAGTGGTAAGGAAATTATTGGGGAAGGTTCTTAGGGATAGGATTAACTCACATTTCAAAAAGAATGTGGACTTATTAGGGATAGGCTTTGTGCAGGGAAGGTCATGTCTCAAAAACTTGATTGAATGTTTTGAGAAAGTGATAAAAATGATTGAGGGCAGGGCAGTAGATGTAAATATGGACTTTAGCAAGGCCTTTGACAACGTCCCTTATGGCAGGTCAATACAACAGGTAAAGTCTCATAAAATCCATGGTCAGCTGCTAAGATAGATACAGAACTGGTTTGGTCACAGGAGGCAGAGAGTAGCAGTGGAAGGGTATTTTCCTGCCTGAAGATCTGTGTCCAGTGGTGTTTCTCAGGGATCAGTGCTGGGACCTCTGTTGTTTGCAATATACATAAATGATTTGGAGGAGAATGAAGGTGGCCTAATTAGTATGTTTGCACACAAAGATTGGGGGAGGTGTAGATAGTGAAGATTGCCACAAGATACAGCAGGATATGGATAGACTGGAGACCTGGGCAGAGAAATGGCAAATGGAGTTTCACTTGGATAAATGTGAGGTGGTACTTGTTGGAATATCTAATGCAAGAGGGAAGTAATGGCAGAAGCCTTAGTAGCATCCACGTACACATAGATCTAGTTGTATAGGTGAAAAATGTGTTGCTGGAAAAGCACTTTTCCAGCAACACATTTTTCAGCTCTGATCTCCAGCATCTGCAGTCCTCACTTTCTCCTAGTTGTATAGGTCCACAGTTCCCTAAAAGTGGCAACCCAATTGGGTAATGTGGTCAAGAAGACAATTGGCATGTTTGCCTTCATCAGTTAGGGCAGAGAGAATAAAAAATGGCAAGTCATGTTGCACCATTTGGAATATTGTGTACAGTTCTGGTTACCACAAGGCTTCGATGAGAGCCCAGAACTTGTTTATTAGGACGTTGCCTGGTTCAGAGGGTATTAGCTATGAAGAGAGATTGGATAAATTTGGATTGTTTTCACTTGAATGTTGAAGAATGAGGAATGATTGATAGAAGTATACATTATGAGAGACATGTATAGAATAGACAGTCAGAGTCTTTTTCCAGGGCAGAAACTAGGACCGGAGAGCACAGATTCAGAGTGAAGGGATGAGGAGTAATTTCTTCATTGATTGACATTGGTTTAAGGTAAGAGTAATAGGACAGAGAGTATGGAAAGGGTCAGGAAACTAAGTTCAGGCACAGCGGGTGTGGGGACAACTCAGAGAAGGGGGACAGTCACTGCAGGATTGTGGGTGTTGTACTTCAATACATACAGTATACAAAACAAGGTAAATTATCTTATAGTGTGATAGGTTTAGGATAGGGTTGAAATTGACAGATATGATGTTCTGGGTATCACAGAGACATGGCTGCAAGGGCATCAAGGCTATACATCCTAGTGAAAGGACAGGTAGATGGGCATAGAGGGCAGGGTTACCTTTTTAGTAAGAAATGATATTGAATTGGTTGCAAGACGTGATATTGAATCGTAAGGCATAGAATCTGAGCAGGTAGCTATGAGGAATTGCAAAGGAGAAAAGACCCTAATGGGAATTCTGTACAGGTCTCCAAACAGTAGTCAGGATGTAGGGAAGAAAATAAAATAGGGGATAGAAAAGGCATGGAAGAAAGGCACTATTACAATAATCATGGGGTCTTCAGTTTGTAAGTTGATTGTGGATCTCAAGAAAAGGAATTCATCAAATGTCTATGAGATGGTTTTTTCTGAGCAGCTTGTAGTAGAGCCCACTAGAGGACGGGTAATTCTGGATTTAGTGATGTGTAATGAGGCAGACATGGTAGGGAGCTTATGTGAAGAAAACGTAAGAGGATGATGACCATAATATGATAGAATTCATCCTGCAGTTTGAGAGAGAGGCAATTAAATCAAATGCATTACAACTGAGTAAAATTAAAAGACATAAGGGAGGAGTTGGCAAGAGTTGGTTGGGGGAGCCTAATAAGGAAGTCAGTGGAGTAGCAATGGCAGGGGTTTCAAGAGAGGCACAGCAGAAATTCATCCCAAGGCAAAAGAAGCATACTAAGGGGAGGATGAGGCGACCATGGCTAATAAGGGAAGCCAGTGGTAGCATAAAAGCAAAAGAAAAAGCATACAATGTGATTAGGAATCCTTTAAAATCCAGCAGTGGATAAGTAAAAAAGCAATACCAGGGAGTAGATTAAATATGACGACAAGCTAACTGGTAATGTAAAAGAAGATTGCAAGAGTTTTTAGATATATAAAAGGTAAGAGAGGGGCAAGAGTGGACATGGACCACTGGAAATTAAGCTGGAGAAGGAGTAATGGGGAACAAAGAAATGGCAGCAGAAGTAAATAGGTACATTACATCAGTTTTCACAGTGGAAGCCCGTGTCTAAGGAAGGATGTGCTGATCTTGGAGGTTCTCCATAGGACGTTTACAAGAATCATTCCAGGGAAGAAGGCTTTGTTAAATGAGGAGCAGTTGATGACTCTGGGAGGGGGTGTTAGTCTGACTGAAACTTACAGAGCACTGAGATGCCTGGATAGGTGCAGATGTGCAAAAGATGTTTCCACCAGTAGGAGAAACTAGGACCGGAGAGCACAGATTCAGAGTGAAGGGATGAGGCGTAATTTCTTCAGCTGGACGGCTATTAATCTGTGGGATTCATTGCCATAGAACGCAGTGGAGGACAAGTCATTGAGTGTATTTAAGACAGAGATAGATAGGTTCTTGATTGGTAAGGAAATCAAGGGTTATGAGAGGAGGCAGGAGAATAAGGTTAAGGTACATATCACATGACCAAAGAGCAGACTTGATGGGCTGACTGCCCTACTTCTGCTCCAAAATCTCATGGTCTTATGGAAAACAATGTCGACAATTTCATTAACAAAGCATTGCTGTACCAGGAACCAAAGAAAGTCAGTGAGCCACAGGGTAATAAATGAATGAGGCTGAAAAAAAGGCTAGGATACAGGCAGCCTTTTTTTTAATAAGCTCATATTTATGAAGGATAGAGAAGGGAGGCCAATCAGAAGAAAATTTAATTAATTTCTAATTCATTTTAGGGGAAGATGCTTTGCTGGCTGGGCCAGCATTTATTGCCCATCCCTCGATGCCCTTCAGAAGGTGGTAGTGAGCCGCTTTCTTGAACTGTTGCATCTGTTTGCTGTCATTACAAAATCAATACTGCTAGGGAGGGAGTTCCAGGATTTTGACTCAGTGATAGTGAAGGAAGAGAGATATATTTCCAAGTCAGGATGATGAGTAGCTTGGAGGGGAACTTGCAGATGGTGGTGTTCCCATGTATCCACTGCTCTTGTCCTCCGAGATGGGAGAGGTTGTAGTTTACAAAGGTGCTGTGCAAAGACCTCTGCACTGCATCTTGTAGATGATATATACTGCTGCTACTGTCCATTGGCAGTGGAGAGAATAAATGCTCGAGGACGAGCTGCTAATCAATTGGCCTCCTTTGTATGGATGATGTCGAGCTTCTTGAATGTTGCTGAAGCTGTACTCATCCAGACAAATTAGGAGTACAAGTCATTCTATTATTACCTGACAGTTGTATTCTTCTGCAACCTTGCTGTATAGAAAATCGCAGTATGGAAATCCGTGATAGAAAATCGTGCTATGGGAGATCACTAATAGAAAATCGTTATACCCGTCCAGTAGAAAGTTTGCGTTATCCAAACAACAGCTATAATTCATTAATGATGTTATAGTCAATTCATGCTGATGAAACATGTGTAACAGCAGAAAAACCTGTATTCCATCACATTTGTGACTCGTGCCTTCTAGATGTCAGCCAGTACCTGGGATGACAGGAGGTGAGTTACCTGCCACTGGATTCCTAGCCACTGATCTGCTCTTGTAGCCATTGTATTTAGATGGCTTAGACCAGTTCAGTTTCTGGTCAATAGTAATTTATGGGATGTAGATAGTGGGGGATTCAGTGATGGTAATACTATTGAATGACATCATATCAATGATTAAATTCTCCCTTATTGGAGATGGTCATTCTTATGGACCATGCCAGACCCCTCAAAATATGTTCAGAAGGTAGCCTCGACCCTGAAAGTTTCCTTATTTTGAAGGCAGATGTGAAGTGGATATTTTAGGTGTTATGCAGCTGGTCCATCCACTCAGCTTTAAGCAAAACAGAATTTATTTAAATACTAAAGTTGAAATGCGAACAGAAGAAAATGGAATTTAGAATAACTTAACTATTGAAAAACTTAACATACCTGTTACAGTGACTATTGCTAATTAACTGTTCCAATACAATAAGATCACATAAACACACCCCTTGGCAAAAAGGTAAATTCAAACATGGATTCTTACAGACAGGAGGAAACAACATCCAAAGAGATTTCAAACGAAGGTCAGAAGAAGCAGCTTGCAACTCCCCTGGACTCACACATCTTGTGGATCCTATAGCTAAAACAAACGAGAAAAAACCTGAACTGGTAGAACTGATCGCTCTCCTTCCATTGTTAAACTGTTAAACCCCCTAGACTCCTAGGTACCACTGCATTTATGACCTCTCTTAAAAAAAAACCAAGGATAAAATAAGTGACAGCATCGTCACAGTCATTGCCTGGCAATTGTGTTACATGAATCTTGCTTGCAACTTGTCAGCCCAAGCTTGGGTATCATTCAGGTCATGGCACATTTGAATCTGCACTCCCTCAGTATGTGAGGAGTCATTAATGCTATTGAACATTGTGCAATCATCTGCGAACATCCTTACCTCTGACCTTATGATGGGTCATTGATGAAGCTGCTGAAGATGGTTGGGCCTCGGACAGGTCCTGAGATGCCAGGAGAATTGATGAAGGTAAATGATAAATCCACCCTATCCCTCAAATGTCTGCCTCCTAGCATTCTACCCACCCTATTACAGTACACCACTCTTAATTTTGCTACATCCATCCCCACTGGCATACCTCACAAACTTAGCCCCTGTTTGCAATTCTCAAAGAGGGTATTGGACGTTTGAACCTTTAATGAATGCAGCGGTTTCTGCAGATGGGCAATGGTGGAAGTACATGATGTTGCTGGTAGCTTTGAGATGTGAAACCATTGAGTCTTTCTCCATGACATATAAAGACATGGCACATATAATTATTCATTTGATTTCAAGTTTATACAAAGGAGCTAAACAGTGGCTCAGTGGGTGGCACTGCTGCCTCACAATGCCAGGGACCCTGGTTTGATTCCATCCTTGGGCACCTGTCTGTGTGGAGTTTGCACATTCTCCCTGTGTCTGCGTGAGTTTCCTCTGGGTGCTCTGGTTTCCTCCCACAGTCCAAAGATGTGTAGGTTAGCAATTGGCCATGCTAAATTGCCCATAGAGTTCAGGGATGTGTAGGTTAGGTGCATTAGTCAGGGCTAAATGTAGAGTAATAGGGTAGGGGAATGGTTCTGGATGGATTACTCTTCGTAGGGTTGATGTAGACTTGTTGGGCCAAATGGTCTGTTTCGATACTGTTGGGATTCTATGAATTCTATGAAATTATTTTGATCTGTCCCCAGAAAGAATGAAGTATGAAACAAAACTGCCCTTTCCTTTTTGTTAGGCGAGGTTTATACACAGCAATTACTCTCCAGATAAATAAATAAAATTTAAGATATGGAAACACTACCTTTTGTTTAATTGATGTTAAAGTGTTGATATTCAAATACATTCAATAAAATATCTAAAAATCAAAAGCATCTGATGTACTGAATGGAGGGTTTGCAGCTCCATACCTTTTGCATATGTTTCAGTATATTCACTGCTCTTTCATCTCTTCTTCGATCCCTACCTTCTTAAATGACATCCTAATAAATTTATTCACTCTGTAAGGAACTTTAATATCCTAATTTGCATTAATATTAAAGAAGCAGAATTTATTTGGAATTTTTAATGCTTAAAATTAACTCAGGAAGATGCAGTTATAAGATGCCTGTCATATCTATGAAATCCATTATTATTGCAGAGCATTATTGGGTATTATTGAAAATGTGCATGAAAGAAATCTTACACTATGCAATCAGTCTTCTGAATCATCATGGCTTTATAGAGCTATGAATCTCATAGTTCCAATTTGAAATTAAGGCAATTGTTAGTAATTTAGATTACATCCATTTTATCGGTCTTCAAATATTGTGCAAAACTTAATTAGAGAAACAGGGAGCTTCTGACTAATTAGTGTTCTCCAAAAATGGTTCCAATGTAAAATTCTTTTGCAATTTCTTTTATATGATATTTTTGTAATTTAAATTTAACACTCTACAAAGAATGCACACATTTGTACCTTGTTAATTGTTTCTTCAAGATAAAATGTAATAGTGAGCTTTTAAATGTACGTACAATACATTATCATGATAAGATTCCAAGGAGGATACAGATTGTTGCAGTGCTGTGCTGTATTAAATTTGCAGAGTATTGGAGTTTGAATGCAAAGGCTCAAACTGGTGCTATGCAAATGTGAGTGGAATCTTAGCCTGTTGGGATCTATTTGGACTCATATTCTTCATATATTGTATGTTTATAAAATATTTTAATGAAAAATAAATCCAAAAGTTGGTTCAAATATAAAATTGGATCAAATTTTACAATCAGCCTGCCAGCTTTCCTATTCCATGGTTAAACACTGTTAAGGATGTCAAGTTTTAGGTCTTAATTGGCATAGATTTATTGATTGGAAAATGGTCACTGCAGCAATGTACCGTGAAAAAATGCACATCACAACTTTGTCAAAGTACGCCCTGAGATTACCAGGGATGTTTAAACTGCTGATTGGCAATTACCTGGTATTTGGAATCCTCTGAAAAATCTCCAACTCTGAGTTAGCGTCAGTCACTTCCTGGGGGCTTGTGACTCATTTACCTGATTAGTTACCTAAGAAAGGTCGGCGTTATTAAAACCTGCTCTAATTCTTGGGTAACTGTAAAACTGACTGCCACTGACATACCAGAGAACCCTAACGCCCACACAATCGGACCTGACCTCATCCCTGTCCTCTTTCCAAATTCCACCCCCACCCAATCCTCCAACCATCTGCCACTTCCCTTTCTACCTGCCTGTCATTGTGATCCACTCACATCGCTGCCATGTCCGTCCTCACTGGCTTACCTTTAAAACTTACCTTCTCTTTATAAGTTTTCAATGAGGCTAGGGGACATTTCAACTCTTAATTTAACACTGTTTGTGTTATAAAAGGCGTACAAGATGGCCTAGTGGTATTATTGCTTAGATTATTCATCCATTTACCCAGGTAACGTTCTAGGGACTTGGGTTTGAATCCTGCTATAGCATTTAAATTCAATAATAATCTGAAAATAAGAGTTTAATGATGACTATTAAGTCATTGTTGATTATCAGGGAAAAAAAATACCCATCCAGTTCACCAATATCGTTTAAAGAAGGAAACTGCCAGTTTTTCCAGGTCTGGCCTATATGTGACTCCAGACCCATAACAATGTGATTGACTCTTAACTGCCCTCTGGGCAATTAGAGTTGAGCAATAAATGCTGGTTCAGCCAGTGATATCCACATCTCATGAATGAATATGAAAAGGCATTTTTAAACCTACACAATGAGAATTTAGCTGAATTGAAGGTTGTGCAGCTGGATTGCTGCACATTTCTGAGATCTGAACGTGTTCCCAGGTGTGTGGAGACTGAACATGGCTAAGAAATTATTTGTGAAACAGCAATCCAATTATGATTTGTGCCATTGTATTTTGAGCTGCCTCTTTAATCAAACTAAAATGGAGGAATGCTGAAAGTCATGTGATCAACAGGGCTGTCAATACGTTTGTGTGACTTGGTTACCATAGGGACAGAGGACCCAAGGCAGACGCTGTTGAAATTTACATGCTGTATGTCATAAATAGAAACAAAGATAGGAGCAACCTGATTAACCAGATTTTTATCAAAAAGAGAAGATGAAGTCTCAGAGGGTTGCAGCTGATATGGTCAGCAGAGTGGACAAGGCAGTGAACCTTCTAGGAGCTATTAGGCAAGATATGGGAGACAAGATATCTGAGGCTGAGAGGAGGAATTGCTATTTATGCTATTAGTTTATGCTATTAGTCGTCAATTCACAAATTTTCCCAAAACCAAGTGAGGTGCCTTTCAGTGGTTACTTGATATCACAATTTGGTGAAACAGGGCATCATGAATCAATTGGAGGTCTATTTGAAGATTGGGTATGGCTTGGCAGTGTTGGTGTTCCCATGCACAAGCTGACCTTCACTGTTTATGTGGTGAAGGACATAAGGCTGGTAGGTGCATCATAAAATTTTCCACAATTTAAATTTTGTTTTATCTTTTTTATGGAAATTTAGGGTGAAAATTTAAGGCTGATTTTTATTCTTCCAGCAGCAGTCCCAATGATTGGTCAGAAAGCCAAGAGTGATTCTGCTTTGCTCATTAACAGGATTCTCATTTACATTTTACATGGGCAGGCAACTAAATTAGTTGCCATTTGACCTGCCACTCTGTAGAGGATGGCCTCAACCCATTAGAGCTGTTAGCAAATCACCGGTATAACAGTTTGGCAGAGTCAGTGCTGCCACCAAGAGTGATGGCTATTGCTGGGACTGCAATAGGGAGAAGAGTATGTCATTGAAGGGTGATGCCTTCACGAACAGGTATATTGAGTCTAAGAGCATCAGGGCCAGTGCAGCAGCCCATGGTGAGGGGTTGAGCGAGCAGGTGGTGCCATACCCACAGATATGGTATTGAGGTACTGCCTGTGAACCCTCACCAAACTGGCAAAACATCATAGTGATAGAAAGACAGTGGACATTCTATGTCTGAATTCCCTTACTATTTTATATAATCTTGTTCACTCCCATCTTCAACCTATCTCCAGAGAGCTGGTAAAAATCAGGAGCTGAGTCCCAGTTTTTGATGTCTTGGAATGTGTGTAACATTTGTCCCGTAATCTAATTGCCAATGGCTTGTCTGGAAAATGGTCAGAAGCACAGAATTTGTTGCTGCACAGAAGGAGGCCATTTGGCCCAGAATTTTAGCATTAGCTTTCTGCAGGAGCCATTTGCTTTGCCATTCCGCACAGCCCTATAACTTTTATATTGATGATAATAAACTAATTTTCTCTTAAATACCTCAGTGGAGTCAGTCTCCAGAACAGGTTCAAGCATTGCTTTCCAAATTGCTGATTGAAAACAATTTTCCTCATCTCACCAAAGCTTCTTTGGCTAGAGAACTCTTTTTCATTTCTATCTCAGCTCTTTGTTCTATTTGTTGGCAAACTTTTCATTGCAGATGCTGATATAATGATGTTATATTGGCCCATATCTTAATACATGCAAAATTATCCTACAGTAAGACAACATGCACATAGTCCAATATTAAATTGATTTGCTCACCTCCACTGTGGTGCCATCTTGCCCTGAAGAGAGGTTTCCTCCCACAATCCAAAGATGTGCTGGTCAGAAGAATTAGCCATCCTAAATTGCCTGCAGTGTTAGGGGCATAGTCAGGGGTAAATATAGGGTAGGGGAATGGGTCTGGGTGGGTTACTCTTCAGAGGGTCAGTGTGGACTTGTTGGGCCAAAGGGCCAGTTTCCATACTGTAGGGAATCTAATCTAATCTATTCTAATCAAAATATTGCAGACTAAGAATGAATCATTTCATTGCTCAGGGAGCAGGACTAAAAAAAAGTTAAATTGAGTGCCTCGATCACCACAACTCCTTGGAGATCATCTGTTTTAGGTCAAGTCAACTGACTAATGCTTACAACATAAGATAGGTAAATCTCAAGCAGCATTTTGGGCATGTTTTAAAAATTATAACCTTTTCTTACCTGAATTTTTGCAGCCTTCAAAGTTTAAGCTGAGAGGCCAGATTATTGAAAAAATTACTTTGTCCATACTTTCTACAACTTGGAGCCTATTTGAAACACTTAGGTGGACAACTAAAAACCACTTCTCACCTCTTCTGACATTTTACTAGCGGTAGGATGCCCACCAGGGCGAGGTAAGACAGCTTAGTAAACTGTGGCAGGCTCCCTAAGGGTTTCGAGGAATTCAGATTTTTTGGGGCCTCTTATTGACCTCTTCACTGATAATGGTGCAGAGGTGAGAGTGTGTGCTGGAAAAGCACAGCAAGTCAGGCAGCATCCGAGAAACAGGAGAGTCGATGTTTTGGGCAAAAGCCCTTCATCAGGAATTCAGGGCATAGAGGGAGGGGTGGGGCTGAGGGAAGGGTAGGTGGGATGGTGATAGATGGATGTAGGTAGGGATTGGTCAGTAGGAAGAGTGGACCGGATAGGTGAGTAGGAAGATGGACAGTTCAGGGAGGAGAGCAGAGGAGGTGGGGAAATAGACATGGGGGAAGAGGGATTTTGAAGCGAGCGAAGTTGATATTGAGGCCATTTGGCTGTATGTTTCCCAGGCAAAATATAAAGTGTTGTTCCTCCAGTTTTCATTTGGCCTCACTGTGACAGTGGAGGAGGCCAAAGATGGACATGTCGCTGGGGGAGTGACAGGGGCAATTAAAGTGGACAACAAACATAAGGTCAAGTTGGTTAATGCGTACAGAGCGCAGAGTCTCTGTGAACTGGTCCCTGAGACTACGTTTGGTCTCCTTGGTTTAGAGGAGACCACATTGGGAACAACGGATGCAATAGGTGAGGCGGGATGACGTGCAGGTGAATCTGTGTTGAATCTGGAAAGATTGTTTATGGTCTTGGATGGAGGTGAGAGGGGAGGTGCGGGGACAGGTGTTGCATTTCTCATGGTTGCAGGCCCGCAGATTTGGTCCACAGATCCTCAGGGTAGATAATCTTCCTTAACAGAGACAACAACCCTGGAGCCAGTTGCTTAATTGGCCGCTGCCTGCAAAACACAGGCCCAGGATTCCATGCTTGCCCTCCATTTCTAGCCCTAGTGGCAGGACTCTTGCTGCTCCTGTGAAATCCAGCCCCATGTGAATGTTGCACCTTGAAGATTAAAATGACATTTTGGAAACAAGATAATTTTTCATCTTTCAGCATGCATTAAACTGCAAACAAAGGCTTAGTAAAATGTTGTATTATGCAATATGCAGCATTAGAGACTTAGAAACTCAGTTACATATGTAATGCAACACCTACCAGATATTTCAACTTACAAAGATTTTTTAGTAACCTCTGTTGCCCAGCTTTACCATAGCAACAAAATTTAAGAGAGTTTGAAATAACTGTTGGCGACACTGACGGTAGAAAGGATTTTCCCAAATGGACTCATTAGAAACTCCCTAGAAATGAACATTTTCATGTGGATAAAAGTTTATACACCAAGCTGTTTGAAAATGTAAAGGTTTTTATTTGGAACAAAAGGTATGCTAATGTTATTGTCTTGGCTTGAATGCCTTATATTTGCATTTGAATACTTTTTATAATTACAGAAAGACACTAAGTGTTCTTAATTTGGAGGGAATAAACATGCATTCATTACAGATAAATTCTAGAAAATTCAAATGACAAACTTATGTTTTCATTTGTCTTATGTTGGCTTCAATTAAGATAAGAATTAGCAGGTGTAAAGTGTGCTGTTATTTCACCGTGATCCAAATTATACCATCGCAGGGAAAATCTACCCAATGCTGTTTAATGGATCATAGCAAATTAAATCCTAAATTTAGCTAGTGTGCTCAGAATAAAGAAAAACTAAAATAGTGACAACTCAACCCTGTGCTAATGGAATTAAGAATAGTTCAGAATATTCTTTACCATAAACTTTCCATTAAGTGACTCCTTTGGAAACTAATTGTTATTGTTCTGCCTTTGCTGCCTCCTTTATAATCACTCTTGCTATCAGCTTGTTTAAATGTTATACTTTATATTTTAGTTTTGCTAAATAACTGGTTTTCAGTAGTTGGATCTGCTGTTAGAATCTTACATTCCTAAATATCTGAAAGACGATCATTTCTCATTTCAGAATTGTTTGTGTGTAGTTATTGTACTTGAGTGTAGTGTGATGTAGACAAAACATCTGAACATTAGAAGAAAGTTGTAATACTTTCCATTGCTACACCCAGTTCATAAGCATTGGATTAACCTGAATGGTAGTTTAGATGTTCTCCAGTAACTTAATTACTTTAATTTCCACCCACAATTTTTTTTTGTCCTTTATTCTGGCAGTTCTAACTAGCAGAACTGGTACCAATGCTGGCCATGGGTTGGAATCTTACCATCTTAGTCGCTGTTGGAATGACGGGACCACTTTCAGGTCTGCAAACCAGTTCTCAGAATGGCACATAAACCAATTTCTCTTTACCAAAGCAAACATTTGATATTCCACCTCTGAGTTTACCAGACGATCACTGATGTCAGGTGAGATGATATATCTATTCTGTTAAAGGAGATCATGACAAGTGAAACAGCATTGAATCTTTCAGGCTGCCATAACTGTACATTGGAGAAGAGACCTGGGTAAGCTGCTCCCTGGGTCTGTGGCTCTTACCTGGAGATCCTAGTCTAGTATCTGAGGACCTGCAGTTATGAGGTGAGCTCCTCCACAGAACGGAGGAAGTAGATAGAGGCACAGAGTCATTGAGAGTCATAGAGACGTAGAGCATGGAAACAGACCCTTTGGTCCAACCTGTCCATGCCGACCAGATATCCCAACCCAATCTAGTCCCACCTGCCAGCACCCATTTATCCTATCCATGCACCTCATAATTTTGTAAACCTCAACAAGGTCACCCCTCAGCTTCCGACGCTCCAGGGAAAACAGCCCCAGCCTGTTCAGCCTCTCTCTGTTGCTCAAATTCTCCAACCCTGGCAATATCTTTGTAAATCTTTTCTGAACCCTTTCAAGTTTCACAACATCTTTCCGATAGGAAGGAGACCAGAATTGCACGCAATATTCCAACGGTGGCCTAACCAATTTCTGTACAGCCGCAACATGACCTCCCAACATGACTCCTGTACTCAATACTCTAATCAATAAAGGAAAACCCTCCCAACTCCTGTATTTAATACTCTGACCAATAAAGGAAAGCATACCAAACGCCTTCTTCTAACAGCTCTAATGAAATAGGTGGAGATGGAAGTGACCAAGAAAATTGGCAGCAGGATCCCTCCAACTTTAGAAGTGTGCATCAAGAGGATTTAGGTCTTTGAAGGGAGTATGACAAATGAGTGACATAATACTTTCAGGTGCCTAACCCCAAATGCTAATTTGTCCAGTATTTTCCTGCACAGCAGTTCTCTGATCATGCACCTTGCAGATCCAAACATTGAGTGGAATTCAATGCTCTCGATAGGAAATTTGACCAGGAGACATATAATGGGTAGAAAAGTGCAGAACATCATGGCCTTTCCACCTTTTCATTCCCTCCAAATTAAATCCATATCATGAAAGGTGAGGATGTTTACTGGAGGTCAACTGAAGTCCTTGTGGGTTGTTCTACTGTTGTGGACAGGATCCAAACCATGTGGAGGGTATACCACAGCCTGGCAGCACAATGGAGAGACTGCCCATGCTGGAAGAACCACCCCCCTCCTGTTTTTTCAAACTGACCCCTCGTTGGAGTCTGTCTGACTGGCCCCAGTGATCATACCACAACTACCTTTCCTTCAGAGCTCCAGCAATAAAATGTTCCTTGCCCTTCCTGCAATACTGGCCATTGCTTCTCTAGTCATGCCAGTACTGGAGAGCTGATAGACTATCAGTTCTTTGTGGTAGGATATCTACCTTGAAAATGATGAGGTCCACCAGGTAAATGCCTGATTGATTGGATAGGTCACTCACTGTATAGTTGGTGGACAGACACACCACTGTTGCCACTGAATTCCATCCGTTCCTTCTCTGTAAACCTCATTGTAACCCCTATGAAAAGCTAATGTTCATACTTAGCCTCAGCCTCATAGTTTCCGTTTCATATCCACGCCTCATAGTTACCTAACTGTTGCCTTTTCCTTTCTCTCCATATGAGGCATTGTGATTACTCATACTTCTCCACTTTGCAAGAGAAGACAGCATGCATGGTGCGAGGCAACACCTGGAATGGAGGGACCATTGTCCTCCAATGACAGGCAACTTCTGGACCATTGGCAATTCATGTCCACCTTATCCATTGGAATCAGGTCTTGCAAACATAATCATGGAATCTCTGCAGTGTGGAAGCAGGTCATTTAGCCCATCAAGTCAAACAGACCCTCTGAAGAGCATCACACCCAGACCCAATACCCCCAACACTATCCCTGTAACCCTGCATTTCCCATGGCTAATCCACTTAGTCTGCACATCTATGGATACTGTGGGAAATGTAGCATGGCCAATATACCTAAGCTGCACGTCTTTGGACTTTGGTAGGAAACTAGAGCACCTGAAGGAAATCTATGCAGTGATGGAGAGACTGTGCAAACTCTCTCAGTCACCCAAGAGTGGAATCGAACCTGGTTTCTCTGGAGCTGTGAGGAAGCAGCACTAACCTCTGGTAAGATCCTAATTGATCTGCTTGTGATTCGAAATCCACATTCCCATCTACACACATCCTTTCTTAAATAAGGAGACAAAAAACTACATACAGTGGGCCTGAATTTTACAGGGAAACAGCTAAGTGCCAATATTGGCACATTTCCTGGAGGGTTTTTCTCTGTGAGCCCCAATGAGATTTCACACACTGTTTTAAAAACTCACCTCATTACCTGTGCTGCATGTATCTATGACATCATCGCCTCTTCCTTCTTGCCAGACACAGAAGTACTCGCTATTGGCAGAGTCATCCAGTATTCCTAACACAGGTGCCATGTTTAAAATGCAGTTGTGCACCAGGATAAGCACTGTCAGTTGGAGCTGCTGGGCATGGCAACTGTCCAAAGACATGCCTTGGAAATGGCAGAAAGAGTCTGATTTGTAGACCAAGACCTGGAGGACTTAATAGACGGGGTGGTACAGAGAAGGGTGGCTCTCTTGCTTCAGGTGATCACATCACCAGATCCCTGCCAACTTGGTCCACTTTTGCCACATGAGTCAGTGCCTTTTCCATGGTCCAGAGAAATGCTCAGAAATACTGCAAGAGGTAGTGGTAATGTGCTACCACCTAGCAGTAACAGTAATGGTCTTCTATCCTCACTCATGTGTATAACATTTTCCCTCACCCAATTTCCCCATATTACTACCCCTGTATGGTCTCTCCACTGCTCACCTGACTCACTCACGTGAAACACCTCACCTCACCGTGGGCGGCACGGTGGCAAAGTGGTTAGCACTGCTGCCTCACAGCGCCAGAGACTCGGGTTCAATTCCCAACTCAGACGACTGACTGCGTGGAGTTTGCACATTCTCCCTGTGTGGGTTTCCTCCGGGTGCTCCGGTTTCCTCCCACAGTCCAAAAATGTGCAGGTTAGGTGAATTGACCATGCTAAGTTGCCCGTAGTTTTGGGGCAGGGGTGAATGTAGGGGAATGGGTCTGGGTGGGTTGTGCTTTGGCGAGTTGGTATGGACTTGTTGGGCCGAAGGGCCTGTTTCCACACTGTAAGTAATCTAATCACTTTTCATTCATCTGCACCAGCAGTAACGACTGTGCCACTTCCATCTCATTCAGTACCTCCCTTTGTCACATTGCAGGAGTAAACAGCCCACAAGAGGGTGCAACACCAACTCCAAGCTTGACACCATTCAGGACAAAACCCACTTGACAGACATCTCATCCATAAACATCCACACATTCCACCACCAATACTAAGTAGCAGCAGTGTGTACCATTGACATCGTGCACTGCAGAAATTCACCCAGGCTCCTTAAAAACATACTCCTAACCCATGGCTGGTCCCATCCAGAAGGATAAGGTTAGCAGATACTTGAACACCATCAGCTTCATCCTGATTTGGAATTTTATCACCATTCAAACTCCCTTTCTAACAGCATTGTGGATGTACCTCCACAAAAGGGATGGCAGCAGGTCAAGAATGCAGTTCGTTACCATGTTCTCAAGGGCAATTAGGTACGGGAAATAAATACTGGCCCAAATAGCAATGCCCATATCAGAAGAGTATTTAAACAAACATTGTGAACAGAATAACATGTTGTATGTTTAACATATTAGAATGTCCCAGGGTACTTCACAGGACCATATACTGAGCCATGAAAGTGTCAAATTATACAGCTCAAAAATCAAACTGGTGCCGTTCATTGCTGCAATTTCTAAGGCATAATACATCCGAATTGCATGGTTAAATAGGAGAAATATCAAAGTATAAAATAATCAAGACAAATAATTTATAATATGCAATGAAAGTACTTGCTATATTTAGTAATCATGATAGGTCTTGCCTATTCTGAAAATTTGAACAAGCAGGTGAGAGTTACAGAGCTGCTATTCATGTAACAATAAATATTCAGCATTTGGCATTAGCAAAGATTACTTGTGAAAAATCAAAGTGTACATGATAGATAGTTTGAAAAAAAATACAGAATCAAGAGGGCAATTTGTAATGGATATGCATTATATTTGGCATTCATATTTTAGTTTTGGGAGTTCAAATAGTGCAGAGTTTTGAAAGGGGAATCAACTATATTATTTATTGTGACAGTTATAACAATAGATAAAGTTACTGTTAACATTCATGTGATATTCCAAGCTGTTTTAATAACTGTTATGATTTTTATTCAGATCTTGGTAGCCTTGTACTGTGATATTGTAACTGAAGTATAGAGGATATTGTCAAGCCTGCTTTAAAAATGTTGATGTTAAAGGGTGTAGAGCAGTGTTTTTTAGATTTTACTGCGCCATACTTACAAATCTAATCAACTGTAGTGTGACCTTTCCATTCACTGTTTGGTTAGGCTGTGCTGGTTGTTCTTTTGAATCTGAGCCTAAAGATTCTCTTCCTTTGAGGCAAGCTTTTTTTCACTACTTGAGTGACAAAAGACTGTAAGAATTAACCCTTGTCAAATATACAAAAGAACAGATTATTATCACTTTTTAAAACAGCTGAAACATTCGCACCCATCATTATGTTAGATTACATTAGATTCCCTACAGTGTGGAAACAGGCCCATTGGCCCAACAAGTCCACACTGATCCTCTGAGGAGTAACCCACCCAGACCCACTTCCCTCTGATTAATGCACCTAACACTATGGGCAATTTAGCATGGCCAATTCACCTAACCTACACGTCTTTGGACTGTGGGAGGAAACCAGAGCACTTGGAGGAAACCGACTCAGACACAGGGAGAATGTGCAAACTCCACACAGGCACTCGCCTGGGACTGGAATTGAACCCGGGTCCCTAGCGCTGTGAGGCTGCAGTGCTAACCACTGAGCCACTGTGTCGCCACTAATTATTAATTATTAATTCCAGTGACTTTTGCAAGTCATGATCTTCGAAAAGAAAATATTGGTGGACTCCAGCTATATTCATTACTTTATCCTCTCAGTAATTTCTTCTCACTTCCTTTCTTTTGATGATCAAAGAGTGAATTAGATTGCATTTGTTATTTACTGCCATCTGGTATTCTGAGTGGCGTCATTTTTCTATTTTACATAGTGTTACCATTCTGACCTGAATTCAGTCGTATGCATCACATTATTTTAATTAAAATTTGCTGTTGTCCTGTCATAGACAGAAGTTCAATTTGCAAATTTATATCACTGTTTTATCCCCATGAAAGATATATTTCACGTAACTAATTAATAGCACCCGTCTACTGATAGCCATTACAAACCATTGAATAGTCTATTCAGTAATTTAGCACAAAGAAAGAAAACAAATCCTTTCAAAATTACACGGTGTGCCATAGTTTGGATCTGGTTTCTTATCTACTGAGTTCCTGGCGTCTTTCATGGGAAAAGGAAAACAGGAGGTCTTGTGTGACTATCACTGAAGCTAGATTCAAAATGTGAGGAAATTTTCATATCCTTGAGGTGAAATCCTCTCAATGACCACCACATAGCTATGATCCATTTCCTTCTAGGGATTATTTGACTATGTATCCTTTGTACACTGACAATCATACGTATGGAAGATGGTTTAACTTTCATGTTACAGTGATTTCAAAAGATTAACAAATGCTTTAACTTCCATGTTACAGTGATTTCAAAAGATTAACACCTTTATCTTTAAAATTCTTTCCCTTGTTTAGTTAGTTCTACTATTTATGACAATGAAAGCATACAATTTATTTACATTCCAATCATCAATATTCACTGGAATAAACATATACAGGCTGACCACACATCAGATAATATTTGAAGAACCAGCACTCCGTAGAATGGTGAGTTATGCCAGTTATCATGGATAAAGTTGCTTGCTTAGAAACTGAACCAATACCTATACACATTTGGAGAGTTTTCAAACAATATCTATAGAAAGGATTTGTATAGATATGCTTTGAATCCAAGTGGATTCAACAGATTTTTTTTATGCAGCAGGTTATTATAGCATGTAATGCCCTGACAGAACTAATAGTTCTAGCAGAATGCAAATTGATTTTAAAAGGGAAGTGGATAAATATCTCAAAACGAAAATGATTAGATAGTAGCAAGATCAGCTGGAGAATGGGACTAAATGGATCATTAATTTTGCAAGCTGACAGAAATTAAATGGGCTGATTTCTGCACTGTAAAATACTCTCAAGTATTTGCAGGAGAAGAATCCATGTCAAATCCAATGGATAATTTTGAATACTCCAATAAAAATATAACTTGCTTTAAACCATAACAGCAATGTACTGTGCAGCAGCAGCCAAGTGATTTGAGCTCCCCCCTCCACCACCCTGTCCCCAAGTGGTGTAAGCATGACTGATGGTAACAACAAAGCAGATGGCCAGTTTTCAGGGAGCGGAGTCCCAAGTGGCAAAACTATCATACTGCTGTCTTTTTTTTTCTGACAGATGTAAGAGTCAGGTTGGAATGCCTTAGCATGAAGGAATTAAATACTGAGAGCTACACTTTGGTTTCATTTACCATTTCACTATGCTTCCTGCCAACAATCATTGGCACTAGATTTACCATTTCTGCCATTGTTATTTGCCATTTTGTCTGTTTCAAATTGACCGAGGGCTTTATATAGAGTAGCATTAATAATGTTGGAGACAGTGTGTAGCATATTATCTTTCAGCTGGTTCATTAAAATAGCTGGTGAGCATTCAGGCTTGGGCTGACAAGTGACGAGCAACATGCATGCCACACAAGTGCCAGAGAATAAAATGTAGAACATAAAACAGCAGAGGTACAGGCTCTTCGGCCCACTATGTCTGTGCTGGCTTTGATTCCATTCTAAAATAAGGTCATCTGCCTCCATATGGTCCATATTCTTTTATTCCCTGTCTGTTCATGTATCTGTCTAAATGGCTCTTAAACATTGCTATCGTATCAGCTTCGACCACCTCCCCATGCAACATGTTCTAGTCACCTACCATCTCTGCATAAAAAAAACTTGCATTGTACATCTCTTTTAAACTTTTTCCCTCTCATTTTAAACCTGCCCCCACCCCCAGTATTTGACATTTGAACAAGACTTTGACAATCCACTCTATCCATGCCTCTCATAATTATATATATTTCTATCATGTTGTCCTTCATCCTCTGCTACCCTCAACCTCCAACTCTCTTGTGAAAACATCCAAGTTTGGCCAACTTCTCCTTATATCTAATACTCTCCAATCCAAGCAACATTCTGGTAAACCTCTTTTGCAACCACTCCAGAGCAATCACATCCTTCCTATAGGGTAGTGACCAGAACTGCACACAATGCTCCAAATGTGGCCGAATAAAGTTTTACAAAGCTACAACATGTCTTGCCAACTTTATACTCAGTGCTCTGACCAATGAATTCAAGGATGCCGTAAGCCTTCTTTACTATCTTATCGATTTCTGTTCCCAGTTTCAGAGACCTAATGTACTTGTACCCCAAGATGCTCCAAAGATCCTGCCATTTACTGTGTACCTTCCTCTATGTTTGACCTTCAAAAATGCATCAACTCAAACTTGTCAGATTAATTTCCATTTGTCATTTCTCCACCCAATTGTCCAACTGATATCCTGCTGCATCCATTGACCACCTTCCCTACTAAACACAACTCAATCAATTTTTGTGTCATCTGCAAACCGTACTAATCAGACCACCTGCATTTTCATCTGAATCATTTATATAAGTAACAAACTCAAAGGTCTCAGCACAGAATCTTGCAGAATACCACTAGTCACAGGCATCTAGTCAGAAAAACACCCATCCACCACTACCCTCAATCATCCGGTCAGATCTATCATAAGAGACTTTGTCAAATGCTTTAGTAAAGTCCATGTAGACAACATCCACTGTCCTATCCTCATCAATCATTTCATTTCTCTTCCAAAACAACTCAATCGAATTTGTGAGTCAAGACCTCCCCTACACAAAGCCATAAGTCCATTCCTTTCCAAATGTGGGTAATTCCTGTCGATAAGAGCGTTTTTCAATAATTTCTCTACCATTGATGTAAGGCTCACCCTACTATGATTTACTGAATTATTCCTGTTGCCCTTCTTTAATAAAGGAGCAACATTGGCTATTCTCCAGTCTTAAGGGACCTTGTCTGTTGCTAAAGAGATCTCCATCCAGTAATCACTTCTCTCGGGATAAATCCCATCAAACCCAGGAGACTTATCAACTTTAATGTTTTTGAAGACACCTAACACCTCTGCCTTTTTAATATCGACATGTTCTAGAATATCTGCATATTTCTCCCTAAGCTTATCATCATCCGTGTCCTTCTTCCTGGTGAATACCATTGTAAAGTACTTATTAAGGGCCTCACCTGCTTCCTATGGGTCCAGGCATAAATTTCCCCCTTTGTCCTTGAACAGACCTATCCTTTCCTTAACTACCATTTTGCTTCTAATATATGTAAAAAATAGCTTGTGATTCTTCTTAATCCTACTTGCAAGGGACACTTCATGGCCCTTTTTACCCCTCCTAATTTCTTTTTTAAGTTCTTTCCTGCTTCCTTTATATTCTTCAAGAGCCTTGTCCAATTTCAGTTTCATAAACTTTACATGTGCTTCCTTTCTCTTAATGATAAATATTTCAATATTTCTTGTCATTCAGAGTTCCCAGAATTTTGCCATCCTTATCTTTCATCTTCACAGCAACTGGCTAGTCCTGAACTCTGATCAAAAGGCCTTTAAAACTCCCACATGTCAGATGTGGATTTAACATCAATCAGCAAACCCAATCTAACGTCTCCAGTTCCTGCCTAATACTGTTATAATTAACCTTCTCCCATTTTCACACTTTTACCTGAGGATCAGTTTTATCCTCATCCATAACTAACTTAAAAACTTATGAAATTATGAGCACTGTAATGGTCTCCAATAAATACATTTAACCATTGCCACTTGATATTTAGTGGCATTATCTTCACTGAATCCCCATTATGAATATCTTTGGAGTGACCATTGACCAGAAACTTAACTGGATTAGCCATATAAACACAATGGCTACAAGAGCAGTTAAAGAGTCATAGAGACACAGAGTTATACAGCATGGAAACAGACCCTTATGTCCAACTCGTTTATGATGACCAGATATTCTAAATTGATCTAGTCGCATTTGCTAGCATTTGGCCCACATCCCTCTAAACCCTTCCTATTCATGTAGCCATCCAGATGCCTTTTAAATGTTGTAACTGTATCTCCCACCACTATCTCCTCTGGCAGCTCACTCCATCCACGCACCACCCTCTGCATGAAAAAGTTGTGCTCAGGTTCCTTTTAAATCTTTCCTGTCTCACCTTAAACCTATGCCCTCACAGTTTGGACTCCACTACTCTGGGAAAAAGACCTTGGCTCTTCACCCTATCCATGCTCCTCACAATTTTATGAATCTCTAAGATCATCCCTTAGCCTCTGATGCTCCAGGGAAAATAGCTTCAGTCTATTCAGCCTGTTCCTGTAGCTCAAACATTCTAACTCTGGCAACATTCTTGTAAATCTTTTCAGAACCCTTTCAAGTTTAACATTTTTCTATAGCAGGAGGATCAGAATGGAACGCAGTACTCCAAAAGTGGTCTCATCAATGTCCTGTACAGCCACAATATGATATCCGAACTCCTGTACTCAGTGCACCGACCAAAGAAGGCAAACATGCCAAATGCTTTCTCCTCCATGCTGTCCACCTCGACTCTACTTACAAGGAACTAGGTCTTTTTGTTTGGCAACATTCCCTAAGGCCTTACCATTAACTGTATAAGTCCTGCCCTTGATGGCTTTACCAAAATGCAACACCTCACAATTATCTAAATTAAGGCTTGGAGTCCCATGGTGAAAAAAGTCATCTGTTGACCCCTCAGAGCCTATCCATCATCTACAAAGTACAAGTCAGGAATGTGATGGAATGCACACCACTTGCCTAGATGAGTGCAACTCAACAGCAAGAAATTGACACTGCAGAGAACAGTGGATTGCTTTTGATTGACATCACGCCAATGAACATTCATACCCTTCAGCACCAAAACACTGCAGCGGTAGCATGTACCATCTACAAGATGCACTACAGAAATTTATCAAGTTCTTTCAAAACCTTCCAAAACCATGGCTAAAACTATTTAGAGGGACAAGGTCAATCAATGGGACCATAACCACCTGCAAGTTCGCCTCCAAGTCGCTCACCAACTTGATTTCAACATATATCGCTATTCTGCACTATCACTATCCTGGAACTCCTTCCCTAACACCTTTGTGGTTTCACCTACACCACATGAACTATAGCATTTCACAAAGGCAGCTCACTACACCTTCTAAACGGCAACTAAGGAATGGCAATAAATGCTGGCCCAGCCAGTGACACCCACATCTCTGAAACGAATAAAATATTGCTTCCAATCCTCCCCTTGTCTCCTAAGAAGCAATTCTGGACTGAAGAGTTCAAATGATTACCTGGTGGATGCAGCTCTCCATTTGCTTCTCCAGATCTCCATTTGAATGTCCTTTATCAGAATGTTCTTGAATGCTCTGGGAATAGCATTCTCCTTTACTCTTTGTGCACCAAAGTCAACACTGGCAAACCACTAGCTGACCACATTGTCACGGCTGCTGTCAGACCAACTCAATATGTCAGCCTGAGAGAACTACAATCTACCATCCTCGATTTGGAGCTCAGGGAACCTTATGACTTAAATACTCCTTCCAGGTCACTTTGCATACAGGGCTAGAGTCATCTCATGCATCTACACAACTTATGGCTCTTAGCTTCTTCATGCATGTTTACGTTGCATTTACTTGGAAGCTGCCAGCTTCTGTGGATTGCATAGCATCTTAGCCAGAGGGCAGGATTCATTCGTAGTTGTGGAGGATCCGATTGGTGAAAGTGTGTGAATGATGGTAAGGTTTGTGTGCAGTAACAATGTTAAAGTGAATGTTAAAGCAGAAGAGCTTTAACCATTTTCCGGCATTACTGTGCATTCCATGTGATCTTGAAGTAAGCATTGACCTGGGCCGTTGTGTGTCCAGGATATCTGTGCTTATGCCTTGGCCTCCACTTGTGGCCATCCTCTCAACCACTCTCCCCACGAAGACCCCCAGGCCCATCTCTGAAAGGTGGAAGCCAGCTTCTTTCTAAGACCTTTCAGTTTCCTAATAAGACAGTGTGTGAGTTAGCTCCTGGATTGCAGCATCTGCATTGACTGCAGCTGGCTTCAAAATGTGGGGCCACTGGAACTTATACTGGAAAGACCCAGCAACAGTGAAACTTTCATCTCTCCTGCCAAATGATTAAATGGATACAGGAATCTTTACAACATTTATGCTGTGAATTTATAACAAATATATAGGGTATAATATAGCAATTCCACACTTGCTATACCATCCAGCACTGGCAGAAAAATCCCACAGAGGAGATACTTTTAGCAAATTGACTGTCTTGTAGTTTAGTGATGACATTCAGAAGTTTTTGTTGCAAACGTTTCGTCCCCTGGCTAGGCGACATCATCAGTGCTTGGGAGCCTCCTGCGAAGCGCTTCTTTGATGTTTCCTCCGGTGTTTATAGTGCTCTGTCCCTGCCGCTTCCAGTTGTCAGTATCAGATGTCCGCTGTAGTGGTTGGTATATTGGGTCCAGGTCGATGTGTTTGTTGATGGAGTTTGTGGATGAATGCCATGCCTCTAGGAATTCCCTGGCTGTTCTCTGTCTGGCTTGCCCTACGATAGTAGTGTTGTCCCAGTCGAATTCATGTTGCTTGTTGTCTGCGTGAATTCGACTGGGACAACACTACTATCATAGGGCAAGCCAGACAGAGAACAGCCAGGAA
>NC_057723.1:34835520-34838149 GCF_004010195.1 Chiloscyllium plagiosum
CATCAGTGCTTGGGAGCTTCCTGCGAAGCGCTTCTTTGATGTTTCCTCCGGTTGACAACCGGAAGCGGCAGGGACAGACCACTATAAACATCGGAGGAAACATCAAAGAAGCGCTTCGCAGGAGGCTCCCAAGCACTGATGATGTCGCCTAGCCAGGGGACAAAACGTTTGCAACAAAAACTTCCAGCTTGGCGAACAGAACCACAACAACGAGCACCCGAGCTACAAATCTTCGCACAAACTTTGATGACATTCAGAACTAGATATCTTGGTCCAAGTAGATTCAATGGGGATTGAATTGAATTGAATTGAATTTATTGTCACGTGTACTGAGGCACAGTGAAAAGCTTTGTCTTGTGAGCAATACAGGCAGATCACATAGTTAGGTAGCATAGACAAAGGCGGCATTGTGGCTCAGTGGTTAGCACTGGTGCCTCACAGCACCAGGATCCCAGGTTTGATTCCAGCCTTGGGTGACTGTGTGGAGTTTGCACATTTTTCCCGTGTCTGCGTGGGTTTCCTCTGGGTGCTCCAGTTTCCTCCCACAGTCCAGAGATGTGCAGGTCAGGTAGATTGGCCATGCTAAATTGCCCGTAGTGTTAGGTGCATAAGTCAGAGGGAAATGGGACTGGGTGGGTGGGTTATTCTTCAGAGGGTCAGTGTGGACTGGTTGGGCTGAAGGGCCTGTTTCCACACTGTAGGGAATCTAATCTAATAATAGGTAAACTGTGGCAAAAACCAAAACACAGGTACAGGTGAATGTTAAGGGTTTGTGAAACTAAGGATCCAATTCTAACAACTGTAGGGTGGAAACCGGCTGGTGTGTGTGTTCAGGCTTCTGTCCCTTCTCTCAGATGGTAGAAGTTATAGAAAAACATTGCCAGAGTGGGATGGATCTTTGAGAATGCTGGTAGCCTTTCCTTGACAGCGGGCCTGGTAGATGGATTCTGTAGATGGGAAGTTGGCCTTTGTGATTGTCTGAGCCGAGATCACCACTCTCTGTAACCGTCTCCAATCTTGAATGGTACAGTGGCCATCCAGGTAGTGATACATCCAGACAGAATGATCTCGATGGTCACCTATAAAAGTTGGCAAGGGTCTTCGCTGTCATGCCAGATTTCCTCAGCTGCCTGAGGAAGAAGTGACGTTGTTGGGTCTTTATAACCAATGCGTCCACATAAAGAGTCCAAGAAAGTGTGTTGTGGATGACCACTCCCAGGAGCTTAACACTCTCCACTTGATCCATCTCAGTGCTGTTAATGTGTAGGGGGCATGAGTAACATCCCGCCAAAAGTCAATAATGAGTTCCTTGGTTTTGCTGGCATCGAGACCTGAATTGTTGTTAGTGCACCATTTTTTCAGGTCTTCCACCTCCCATCTGTAGTCTGTTTCATTGCCATCTGAGATTTTACCGACTATGGTAGTGTCATCAGCAAACCTGTAAATGGCGTTAGTCTGGTATTTGGCGACGCAGTCATGGGTATACAGTGACTACAGTAGGGGACTAAGTACGCACCCCTGGGGGCTTCAGTGTTGAGTGTTAGTGAGGATGAAATATTGCCCCCAGTCTTCACTGATTGTGGCTTGTGGGTCAGGAAACTAAGGATCCAATTGCAGAGAATGGGGCTTAGTCCGAGATTACTAAATTTAGTAATCAGTCCCGAGGGGATAATAGTGTTGAAGGCTGAAATGTAGTAAACGAGTAGGATTCTTACATAGCTGTTCTTGGTGTCAAGATATTCTGGGGAGGAGTGAAGGGCAAGTGATATGGCATCTGACATGAATCTGTTGGTCTGATAGGCAAATTGGAGTGGGTCAAGAGTAGTGGGGAGGCTGGAGTGGAGTAATGCCATGACCAGCCTTTCAAAGCACTTCATGGCCACCGACGTTAGGGTCACTAGGCGGTAGTCAGAGACATGCTGCATGAGCCTTCTGAGGCACAGGGATGATGTTGGCCCTCTTGAAACAGGCAGGGCCAGTGGCCTGCTGCAGGGAGAGGTTGAAGATGTCTGAGAAGACCTCTGCCAGTTGATCTGTGCATGCTCTGAGTGAACGGCCTGGTACTCTGTCTGGTCCCATCACTTTCCTTGGATTCACACGAAGGAAAACTGATCTGATCTCTGATGCAGTGACTGTTAGGATTAGGTTCATCAGAACTTGTCGGAACAGATGTTACCTCTCCACCGAAAGTCTGCTCAAAGCGAACATAGAAGACATTGAGATGATCTGGGAGGGATGTGTCATCATCTGCTATCTTGCACTGTCTCTTTTTAGAATCTGTGATGTCATTCAGTCCTTGCCATAGGCGCTGGGTGTCTGTCAGGGTCTCTAGTTTGGATCGATATTGGTCCTTGGCTGTCTTAATGGCTCTGTGAAGGCCATACTTGGATTCCTTGTATTTGAGTGGGTCTCCTGATCTGAAAGTCTCATGCCTGGTTTTTAGCAGGTTCTGTATGTCCTGATTCATCCTGAGTTTCCGTTGGGGAACACCCGGATTGATTTCCTCAGTATGCAGTCCTCCACACAGTTGCTGATAAAGTCTGTGACGGTGGTGGCAACCCGTCCAAGGTCCCTGTGGACTGTTTGAACGTGGCTCAATCAGCTGATTCCAGATAGCACCGGAGTTGAT
>NC_057723.1:34838685-34916862 GCF_004010195.1 Chiloscyllium plagiosum
TCTTCACTGATTGTGGCCTGTGGGTCAGGAAACTAAGGATCCAATTGCAGAGAATGGGGCTTAGTCCGAGATTACTAAGTTTAGTAATCAGTCCCGAGGGGATAATAGTGTTGAAGGCTGAAATGTAGTCAACGAGTAGGATTCTTACATAGCTGTTCTTGGTGTCAAGATATTCTGGGGAGGAGTGAAGGGCAAGTGATATGGCATCTGACATGAATCTGTTGGTCTGATAGGCAAATTGGAGTGGGTCAAGAGTAGTAGGGTGGCTGGAGTGGAGTAATGCCATGACCAGCCTTTCAAAGCACTTCATGGCCACCGATGTTAGGGCCACTAGGCGGTAGTCAGAGACATGCTGCATGAGCCGCCTTAGGCACAGGGATGATGTTGGCCCTCTTGAAACAGGCAGGGACAGTGGCCTGCTGCAGGGAGAGGTTGAATATGTCCAAGAAGACCTCTGCCAGTTGATCTGCTTATGCTCTGAGTGAACGGCCTGGTACTCTGTCTGGTCCCATCACTTTCCTTGGATTCACACGAAGGAAAACTAATCTGACCTCTGATGCAGTGACTGTTAGGATAGGTTCATCAGAACTTGTCGGAACAGGTGTTACCTCTCCACCGAAAGTCTGCTCAAAGCGAGCATAGAAGGCATTGAGATGATCTGGGAGGGATGTGTCATCATCTGCTATCTTGCACTGTCTCTTTTTAGAATCTGTGATGTCATTCAGTCCTTGCCATAGGCGCTGGGTGTCTGTCTTGGTCTCTAGTTTGGATCGATATTGGTCCTTGGCTGTCTTAATGGCTCTGCGAAGGTCATACTTGGATTCCTTATATTTGAGTGGGTCTCCTGATCTGAAGGCCTCACACCTGGTTTTTAGCAGGTTCTGTATATCGTGATTCATCCCGAGTTTCTGTTGGGGAACACCCGGATTGATTTCCTCAGTATGCAGTCCTCCACACTGTTGCTGATAAAGTCTGTGATGGTGGTGGCGTACTCGTCCAAGGTACCTGTGGACTGTTTGAACGTGGCTCAATCAGCTGATTCCAGATAGCACCGGAGTTGATCCTCTGCCTCCTCCGACCAGTACTGGACCTGTATCCGCGAGGGGGTCTCCTGCTTGAGCTTTTGCCTATAAGTCGGGAGAAGAAGTACAGCATTGTGGTCAGAGATCCCGAAATGGGGATGGGGGATGGAGTGATAGGCATCCTTCACAGTGGTGTAGCAGTGGTCTAAAATGTTCTGGCCCGTAGTGGGCAGATAATGTTCAGGTGGTGCTTGGGCAATGTCTTCTTTAGATTGGCTTGATTGAAGTCGCCAGTCACAATAAACAGGGCCTCGGGGAGTTACTGGTGGAGTACAGCACATCCACAGCTTCTTCAACCTTTGCTTGTGGCGGTATGTACACAGCAGTTATATAGCAGCGGTACATTCCCGTGATAAATAGAAGGGGCGGCATTTGATGGTGAGGAGTTCAAGGTTTGGAGAGCAGTGGATGCCCAGGGTTGCACTGTCCATGAGCCACAAGTTGTTCATTAAAAAGCAAACCCCTCCACCCTTTGTCTTACCCAAGGACATTGTGCAGTCCATACGATGGATAGAAAAAAAACATTAGCCTGAAGTGTGTGGTTGGGAATGGATGGGTTGAGCCATGTAGTGCATTCACTGTTTTGTGTTCTTTCTATCATCACATCCAGGAATGGAATTATGAGCTGGGAGATGGGTGAGTCCATAGATGTCCCATTGATTTGTTCATTTATCAAGTATTGAATATGAAGTGTGTCGTCAAGCACAGGTCTAGTTGTTTGAGTATGTAGACCTTGTTGATACCTGTAGGGACATCTGTGGGCTCACCCTTATCCAAACTCATAGCAGAAGCAGTGATGCAAAGACTGGAACAAAAGGGCCTCCCACAAATCTGACCTAAACTCTGGATCAGATACGTGGATGACACTTTTGTAATAATTAAGAGAACAGAGATCGAGAACACACATCAGATTATCAACACCAGGCTCACACCGATCAAATTTACAAGAGAGGAGGAAACTAACAACCAACTCCCATTCCTGGACGTGATGATGGAAAGAACACAAAATGGTGAATGCATTACAAAAGTGTACAGAGAAACCACACACATGGACCAGATCCTGAACTACAACAGCAACCACCCAAGCACACACTAGTGTAGCTGCAATAGGACCCTGTTCAAAACGGCTACAGCACACTGTAGGCAGTCCTGACCTGCAAAGAGAAGAAGATGAACACCTCTCCAGAGTCTTCACTAAGAATGGATATTTCTGTAACTTCATCTGCAGATGCCTAGCAGACAAAACACATGATGACAACGTGCCATGACCCAATACACTAGCCACGCTACCTTGCATAAAAAAATGTTTCGGAACTAACAGCCAGACTTATCCGACCACTCGGATTCATGACAGCCTGTAAACTGACAACCACATTCAGACAACAACTCACCAGAACAAAAGACATGATACCCATAATGTGCAAGATGAACTAGTTTACAAGATTCCATGTAAAGACTGTACAAAACACTACTTAGGATAAACAGGCAGACAACGAATAATCCGCAACCACAAACACCAACCAGCTCCTAAACACCACAACCAGCTGTCCCTAGTAGCCATGCACGCAGAAGACGTGGACCACAAATTCGACTGGGACAACACAATGATAATACGACAAGCCAAACAGAGGACAGCCAGAGAATTTCTAGAGGCACGGCACTCATCCATGGGCTCCATCAATAAACACATGGACCTAGACCCAGTATACCGACCACTGCAACGAACAACCAGAACCAGCGACCGAAGCAGCAGGAACGGAACCAAATAAATTCCAGAAGACACAGTACAGCAGCACTTCACAGGGGGCTGTCACCTAGACAGGAGCTGAAACGTCTGCAAATCAGCTTCCCAGCTCAGTGAACATACCCTTAACTAGACAACCATTAAAATGAGTTGCTAAAATATTTTGTTAAATTGAGTGTGATATTGATGTTGCAGGTACAGAAGAACCCTGATTATCCAAAGGACAATGGGCGGGGAGTATTTCATTCAGTTAATTGAATTCCGGATGATTGAATGCCGGATAACATAGTTTAGCCGAACATTGGGACATTGGGATCTTGCTGGATAATCCAATATTCGGATAATCATGTGCTGGATAATCGGGATTCCTCTATTGATTTTTGGTAGGTTTTAAGTTAGCTTGTGAGAACTGATGATTTATTACCAAGCGAAAATATTAATTATCTAAACAAAAATGCCTGGCCTAGCTTTTATGATGAATATTTTACATATTTTGATTCGTAAGTGCAAAAGCACTGACAGTGAAGATAAAGGAATCAGGGAAAGTCAGCATAGACCCAGAGGACCATTGGGCTGTTCTCTCATTTGAGCGAGACAAAAACGACTGCTGGTCAGATTGAACTGAGGGTCATCTCGTCTCAGATAAGGAGAGAGGTTGAGAAGGTGGAACTTCATGATCTCAGTTGGAACAGTACACCTATAAAACTGATTGCACGGAAGTGTGTTTACTGCTCAGTGAAATGTTAGGGATTGTTAACAGGGACATGTATTCGACACACAATATCTTCTGTGATCTCTTTTCTTTTAATGTCATGTTCCTGTCTTCTTTTGTGAAATGAGATCAGTTGAAACTAGCAACCTGGTTTAAGTGTACTGTAGAATAGAACAGAATGTAGATTTTACAGCAAAATTCAACAATTTTACATAAATCATTGTACAGTAACAAAAAATAGACATCAATAATCATACTTTGGGCTAAAATTGATCACAAGTTCAATGTCCTGAATTGAGTGGCACTAATCTTTCTCTTAAAAATTTCCTGTGTTGGATTAGCTCTGGGTTTTGGTGCAACAGAACAAGTTTCGGGGACTAATTAGCCTATTCCTGTTCCCTATGTGTCAGCCTGATTGATAGCTCCCCAGGAGACGTGGAAAGCAAGTGAAACCGCTTTAGCTGTTCCAAATGTAGATGACTGTAGACTGACTTCCAGATGAAGGAGCAAAACTCACTTCAACAATTCTTTTGACTCTTTGAGAATTGGCTTGCCAAGCTCGGTAGCAAAACTACCACTGTAAATTGGAAGCCTCCTCTTTTGTGTGGGACTCCTGTTGGGATTTTATCCCAAACCAGCCGTCTGTTGGCATTGATAGGGTTCCCGGTTCCTGCAAAGGAAATTTCCCAACTTTGAAAGCTGAAGACATTGTAGGAGGTCTTCAGTACTCATCAGTGAGTGAAGTTCCATTTTCATGTCCTATTGCTTTCTCCTGAGCAATGGTTTCTTTTTGCTAATGTCTCAACAGTCAAAGTTGACTTGCCAACCAATTACCATCCACTTCTCTTGTATATATTCTTATGATTATTTGAAATTTTACATTCTTGAATTTGTCCTAATGAATGCAAGATGAACAGCTTCAGCAATATTTTTCTTGTCTCAGCAATATAAAAATTCTGTACTACCAAGTGAATGTTTATAAATATTTATTATTTTTTTTCTCACTTTTCTGCTGCGCTTGTCACAGATGTGGCTGTTGGATCTGATCAAGTGATTCCTCACTATCCAACCAGAGAGAAGTAGTTAGGTGTTATACAAAAATATATAATTATTACAAATAATTATGACAAATTTGAGCACCAGTGAAGTAGTTTTGAAGCAATACGTTTGGATCGCTTTCCTTATCATAGCAAAGTGCCAAAAGCAGATTTTGATGTGTACAAATTGCTTTTCAAAAATCAGTTAATTTTAAGATGATCTTTACCATTTCTGTTAATGTTTTACAATTCATATGATTAAACAATCAAAGTTAATGGCATAATGAATGACTAATTTCAAAGGGCTGATGAACCTGAAGAAAACACATTAATATCTATTTAAAAATAACTGAACCTTAAAATATCATTGATTACCGGCAGTTCTATTATTTTAATTAAGAACACGAGAAAACTAGAATGCGAGCTAAACTAATCATTTTGTAAATGTTTGCTTCAAGAACAAAATTATGGTTGTAAAACCACATAAATTTTTATCCTAATGTTATGTTGTTTTCCTTTATACATTATGAATAATGTGATTATCGCTATTATTGAAAATCCAAGGCTAACAGATTGTTATTATTTTATAATGGTGCTATTATGCTCTAAGTTTACCACCAACTTAATTACTGATGCATACATACTTGCACATTTACGCCATAGATATTTCCAATACATTCCATTTCACTTGTGGAGCACCAGGCCCTTGTCAGTCTCCTGATACTAAAGCTATAAATGAGAATTCTGCCTTTTGTGGTAGCACTATTTCTGACAGCTGTAGCTTGATGCTGAATGTGTATAGCAACTCGATGTACATCTTGTGCACCTCTCTCTTTTCCTAGCGTTTGTCAGTTTCCACCGCACATGTTTAAACATTTTCAGAGGAATTAATCAGGGAAAAGAAACTCCTTATTAAAACGGTATTTAAAAATTTTACTCCCTGTTGTAAATTCCTTTCCTGAGACCTTTTGCTCATCATCAAATCTTTTTTTGTGTGTTAGGGTCCCCCCACTACACCAAATTGAAGTACACAGAAGAATTAAATAAGGCAACAGATAGCTATTTTAATAGATTTATTTAAGGAATTAATCAAGGAATCTATGATAGTTCTTTGATTAATCTGATAACTTGGATACATAAACTCTGTTTCTCTTGCTGCAAGTTGCACATAGAGTCACACAGCATGGAAGCAGACCCTTTGGTCTAACCAGTCCATGCCGAGCATAACCCCAAACTAAACTAGTCCCACCTGTCTGTTGCTGGCTGATATGCCTCCAAACCTTTCCTATTCATGTATCTATCCAAATGTCTTTGAAATGTTGTAACTGCACCCACATCCACCACTTCCTCAGGAAGTTCATTCCACACATGAATCACCCCCGTGTAAAAAATTTGCCCCTTGTGTCTTTTTTAAATCTCTCTCCTCTCAACATAAAAATATGCCCCCTAGTCCTTCCTATAACTGGGTGACTAGAACTGGACGCAATATTCCAGAAGTGGCCTCACCAATGTCCTGTACAATCTCATCATGACTTCACAACCCCTATACTCAAAGGACTGACAATGAAGGCAAGCATGCCAACTGCCTTTTAAACCAACCTGCCTATGTGATGCAAATTTCAAAGATTTTTGTACCTGCAGCCCTAGGTCCCTCTGCCATACAACACTACCCAAAGCCCTATCATTAATTGTATAAGCCCTACCCTTGTTTGTTGTACCAAAATGCAATACCTCATATTTATCCAGATGGAACTTCATCTGCCATTTTTCAGCCCATTGACCTATTTGATTAAGATTCCTCTGTAATCTTAGAAAGCCTTCTTCACTGTCTACTATATCACCAATTCTGGTTTCATCTGCAAACTTACTAGCCATGCCTTCTATATTTTCATCCAACTCATTTATATAAATGATAAACAAAAGAGGACTCAGAACTGATCCTTGTGGAACACTGCTGGTCACAGGCCTCCAGTCTGAAAAGCAACCCTCCACTGTTACTCTCTGTCTCCTGCCATTATGTCAATTTCTGTATACAATTGGCAAACGCACCCTGAATTCATGTGACCTAATTCTATTAATTAGTGTACCATGCTCATTACTTATCAAAAGCCTTACTAAAATCCAAATAAACATCTACTTCACTGCCATTATCAATCTTTTTGGTAACTTCCTCCAAAAACTCAATCCAGTCCTTCCAGGATTTTCTGCTTTTAATCAGATTTCCATCATCTGCATTACTTTGCTTTTGTAGCAATGTGATAATAACCAGAAAAGCATTTTTTTTTGCAAAGCTTGTTGAAGATTAAATCTTGGTAAGGACACCAGGAATAATTTATTGTCCTCCTTTTAAATAGAGGAGCTTCCACATACACCTGAAAGAGCAGATATGGCTTCATTTTAAAGTCTCATATGAAAGAGTGAATTCTAAAACCCCATTCCAACCACAGACAACACACACACACACACACAAACACACAAACACACACACACAAACACACACACACACACAAACACACACACACACACACACACACACACACAGATGTCAGCACTCCTTCGGTACTTCACTGGAGCTTAACTCTTGTTGTTTATGCTGTTTTAGCCTCTGCAGTGGGAATTGACCATGCCACCATCTGACAGGTTACACACAATACTTCCATGCACCTTTCATTCAAACATAACAATTCAGAAAAAGCTGAAGCAATAAATACCTTATATTATTTATTCAATTAAACAACAAACCTAAGAATTTTACCCCAATGTAGTTCGTTACACCCATAGATTTGCAGCTAAAAGCTTCCATTTTCTTCGGGATGCGTTTCAACATTTCTTACATGCTTTTTATAAAATGGTAGAAAATTTGCAAGTAATGAGTTCTTCGTGCCATTAACATGCCTGACAGAAAAATCATTTGATGTTGCCTTGCTGTGTGTTGAGTATGTTAAATGGTGGCACTTCTAATCAGTGACTATTCAGTGCTCCTTTTGAGCCAGACTTGCGTTCTAAATTATATCTAGAGACAATAATTAGTGTGTGAAGATGCATTTTTAGTTTTTGCCTGATTCTTGCAGCTGACGCAATTACATATTTGAAATGTATCTTTGTTCTGTATGAGATATCTAAAAAAGTGACAGCAGACAAACCTGATTTTTAGTAACCTAGGTTTTGAAACTTACAAATCCTGTGGATTTATTCATGTTGTAAGTTTTACAAAATTTGTGGAAAATGGCCAGGTAAATATAAGCACTGACCAATCTGCTGAAAATATATGTGAAACACATTGACATATAGAACCACCGTAAAAGATTAGGTATAGCTCTGAGTAACTTTGGATGGATAGAAGTTGAGAAACGTATTTCGAGGCTGATCCCTCTTATTAAATCTGACTTCACTGGATCATTCTAAAGGTTTCATTCTGTTCTTCTATTTCAGATGCTGAGTAACCACCTTTTGATTTGATTTCAGAGTTCTCTTGATGATATGATGTTCTTCCAGATACAACTTTTTACTATTGTTTCTCCCTCGCTTCCACCCTGTTCCATGCACTGTCATGCTGACTGACTTTGGCAGAAATAGCCAACTATGGAGTATCTAACCTGATGCAACTTGCTTATTAAATTTTGGATGAGTTTAAGATAATTATGCTTGAGGGCGGAAAACAAAACTGTCCCACTGTGTTAAGAAAAAAGTGTGATTATTTCAGGGTAGGGCATGATATTAAATTTAGGTCTGTGCAGTTCAAATGATGGGTACTCACATAATAGATGTGAGATGCTATTGTGGGAAATAGAAGTACTTATATTCAAACAAGTTGTTTTGCTGCCTAGCATTTAGAACTGAGCCTCTTAAACATGCTTAATAATAGATATTCTGAAGAAGGATCACTGGACCCAAAATGTTAACTCTGCTTTCTCTCCACAGATGTTGCCAAACCTGCTGAGTTTTTCAAGCAATTTCTGTTTTGTTTCTGATTTTCAGCAGCCACAGTTCATTTTTTAATTACAGGTGCTGGCTTGTGGTTTGGATGAGTATCTTTTGAACTCAATTGAATTGATTTGTCAAACTCAATAATTAATATAAACCCAAGGCATGCCTTCAGACACAATCCTGTGCTTCAGGTATATCCTTTATCAAATTCATGTAAGAAATTTCTCTATTATTCTTAGGAAGGAACTGTCAGATTATAAACACTGCCAGAAAACAACAGAACTGGTTAAATACTAATTAAGCAGTCTTAAAATTCACTTCAGTGAGACATCTCATTATTAGTCCACTATGCTTTTTCTGCAAGCATATTGCAGAACACTTCACAAAGCTATTTAATTCTGATCAAGGTTATGCAGCAAAGCTGACAAAAACAATTTGCTGTTGTGCTCAACTGGGATAGAACTGGAAAGTTGTGACTGAATTTTCATAAATCTGTTGGACACACGAGAATCTTAAAAATGAAATTGTGGAAGTTAACAATGGAAGTCTCACTTGTGCAGCTAAGTGCAGTTTGATAATATCAAAACCAACAGTTCACATCTTCACTTCCAATGTGGTATGAGCAGCAAAAGCTAGGTGTAAAGCTCAGTGTAGCTAATACATGAAGTGTTACATTGATGAGCTATTGCAAGCATCTGAAAGAACCCTGGGGATACTCTGTGTGGAGGTCGAGTATTCATTCACGATTGCTGTCTTACTGAAAAGTCTTTGTTCCCATAGCTACTGTCACAGGTCAGCAGAGATGCTGATCCCTGGTGAGTTGTTGAGAGATTTAGATTTTCTTTGCCATAATTATTGTTAGGTTTCTGTTGTGCCTTTTTGTATATTGAAGATAAACATGAAATGAAACAACTATTTTCTTTAACTCTGTGGAAATGAAAATGAAAATCTTACTTAAAATTCCTGTCAGCCTTTATCAGAAGAAAGGAGAGGAATTTTATCTCATGGTTGTTTGAGAGACATTTTAAGGTAATAATGGACTTTATTTGCAAATAAATAGGCCACATATTGCATAAAGATTAATAATCTTGGTTTGTTTTCTTATTTCCCTCAATATGAGAATGAACAGCAATCTTTAATAGCTCAGTTGTAATATCAACACTAATTCTAATTATGATGTGTTTCCTTATAGACCATTATGATAAGATAGCCATTTAGATAACAACTATTTCATAATTTCTTGTTCATTAAATTTGAACTCTTTTTTCCCCTTTTATCAATTTGAATAATCACTGTTTTTCTAGTATATACTTGCTCACATTTTAAACAAAAAAATACAGCACAAAAATCTCAGGTCTCATCCAATAGCATATATATTTTATAAGAAGTGCAGCTCCACTATGATTTCTAAAAACTGAGTAATAAAACTTTGCAGGTGTAAATGGCCTGTTGAATATTTCTCTTTGGATTAGGAGCACTGTGGGATGACATCCATTTTACATTCCAATTGGGAAGTTGTTCATGAATACAAGAGTGTCAGTTTAAAAGTTAATGAGTGACTCTATTTGTTATCCCTTCAGTACGTGGAAAAGAAATACAGCTAAATTTTCCAAAATTTGTCTAAGTAAATTTTGTGGAGGATTCCTCTCTGTAAGCCTGAATAAATTTCATTGTACAATGCTACAATGCTCGTCTTATTATGTGTGCATCACATCTCTAGATAGAGGATTGGCTAAATAATACAAGACAAAGAGTTGGGATAAGGGTGACATTTTAGAGATTGGAACCTGTGACTGGTGGAGTGTCACAGGAATCAGTGCTGGGGCCACAATTATTTAAAATACATATTAATGACTTGGATGAGGACAGTGAATGTACTATGGCCACGTTTGCCAAGTTGACACAAAAATAATTTTTAGATTACTTACAATGTGGAAACAGGCCCTTCGGCCCAACAAGTCCACACCGCCCCACCGAAGCGCAACCCACCCATACCCCTACATTTACCCCTTACCTAACACTACGGGCAATTTAGCATGGCCCTGACCTGCACATCTTTGGACTGTGGGAGGAAACCGGAGCACCCGGAGGAAACCCACGCAGACACGGGGAGAACGTGCAAACTCCACACAGTCAGTCGCCTGAGGCGGGTATTGAACCCGGGTCTCTGGCGCTGTGAGGCAGCAGTGCTAACCACTGTGCCACCGTGCCGCCCACTAATTGGTAGACAACTTGTGAGGATGACACAAAGAGTGGATATCGACAGGTCAAACAAATCGTTAGAAACTTGGTTTTTGAACACAATGTGAGAAAATGTGAGTTTCTGCACATTGGCAGATAGAAGAGAGGAGGGGAATATTATTTAATTGAAGAAAGCTACAGAGCAGAGGAATTTAGAAGTCCTCATCCATGAATCACAAAAAGCTGGCATCCAAGTCCAGCAGATAAAAAGAAAAGCTAATCACCTTTATTTCAAAGGGAAGGAAATATAAATATAGGGAGGTTTTACTAAAACTACACAAACCACTAGTCAGATCAAAGCTAGAATTCTGTGAACAGTTTTAGACTTATTATCTAAGGAAAGATATAATGTCATTGGAGGCAGTCCTGAGAAGGAATCAATAAGTTAATACCATGTATGGAGAGATTGTCTTATAGGGAAAGGTTGAGTAGGTTGGGGCTATACTCACTGGAATTTAGAAGAATGAGAGGCAACATGTACATCTGGAAACGTTGTTTCCCTTTATGCATGAAGCTGGGAGCAGAGGGAATATTGCAGGATAAGGGTCACATATTCATGACATGATGAGATGGAATTTTTCCGTAAAGAGTGTAGTGAAGTAATTACTGTTACGTGTGTGAAGAAAGCAGCTCCAGGCTGTTGTGAGGCTTATGAGACCCTTGCAATGTGTCTGTGAATGATGGACTGCAGATGACACTTTATACGTCACCTGTGATTACTTAACTGTCATGATCAATATCATGGTCAACATTGCTTGTAGTCAGAGTTTACAATCTGCCCTGCTGATGTGCATGAATATACATACCAAATCTGATAAAAGGCAGTTAGAAACAAGGGTCACTGGACCTGAAATGTTAGCTTCGTTTTGTCTCCCCACATGCTGCCTGACCTGCTAAATGTTTTTCAGCAATTCCTATTTTTGTTTCTGATTTACAGCATCTGCAGTTCTTTAGGTTTTTGTTTTTAATATTTAGTATTAACATTTAATATTTTCACATTGAACTATTAACACTATACTATAATTTAACTTGGGTTAATTCTAGAATTTGTTTGTAGTGCTTTCCACTTTCATTTACTGTACAGATTTTCTACTTCCCAGAACTGTCTGAGTTCCCTCTTAAGCTCCTAACCCTTGACAAGCTAGTTGACTCAGCGTCCTGCATGTCCTGCCTGGTATTTCTAGTCTGCCTAATAGTTATCTGTACCCTGTCAGTCTACTTGGTTCTAATCTTGGCAGCAACCACAATGCCAAACATGCTATCAACAGAGTTCTCAGCTTCTCAGGTGCAAGATAGTGACTGCAGCTGTTGCTTGAATGATAAAACCTGGAGCTCAAGCTTTTTCAGAACACCTTACGGACGTGTGAATGTCTAAGTCACATGAAGCCATCACAGCTCCCCATATGACACAAGATGGGCTTTCAACACAGCCAAGCTGTATTGTCATGAATAAAACCGACTTTCAGACTACTTAATTTAAACTGGAGATGAGAAAGCGGGGCGTAAACTTATTCATCAGTCAGCCTCAATGACTTCAGCTCTGTCTCTGACAGTCTGTCTCAGGGTCCTCAACTCTCCCAGTTCATTGGGAGTTGTTGACTTCCTGTCATAAGATTCTCCTCTCACACATTCCTCTCAGTACTCATCCAGTGGAGAATATCTTGTCACACTTCTGACTTATGTTTTCTATAAGGTGGACAGACCTTTGGGAGTTATGAGGTGAATTACTCACCCGAGAATTCCCAGTCACTGAGCTGCTCTTGTCGACACAGTATTTTTATTGCTATTTCAATCCATTTGTTGCTCAATGGTAAACCCTAGAATCTTGATATTGGAGGTTTTCAAAGTCAAACAGTGGCAGCTAGATCCTCTCTTGTTGGAAATGATCATTGTTCAGCATTTGTGAGGTGTGAATGTTAATTTTCACTTATCAGCCCTAGCCTGAATATTGTCCACATCTTGATTCACATTGGAATAGACCCCTTCAATATTGAAGAAGTCATGAACATTGTTGAACATTGTCAGTTCTGACCTTATGATGCAAGAATTGATGAAATACTTTAATACCACACTTCATTAAATGTTGCCATGGTGTTGACAATAGCTACTCTCACCTCTCCTTTTGGTGTTCAACGATTTTTCCATACTTGGACCAAGGGTGTGATGAGGTCAAGAGCTGAGTGTTACTGGTGTAAGCAAAATGAGCATCAGTGACCAAGATATTGCTGTATAAGTGCCTCTTGATAGCACTGTCAATTACACTTGCCATCACTTTGCTGATGTGCAAGAGGAAGCTGATGGGACAGTAGGTGGTTAAATTGGGAGTTACCTGGGCAAATTTCTGCATTGTTTCATGGCCCACATCAACTCTAGTCTCCCAGCTGGCTTTGATTCCCTGCAATTTGCCTACCAATACAACAGGTGCAATTTCCCTAACCCTGCCCTCATCCCTGAACCATTTGGATAACAAGGACATATACGTCAGACTCCTGCTCATGGACTACTGCTCTGCCTTCAACACCATTAACCCCTTCAGACTGATCTCAAGACTCTAAGATTTTGGTCTCGTCTCTGCCCTCTGCAACTGGTTCCTCAACTTCCTGACCCACAGACAGCAATCAGTGAAGATAGACATCAGCACCTCCTCCATTATCGTTCTCAACACTGCATCCCGCCAAGCATGCGTCCTCTGCCTTCTACTGTACTCCCTGTACACACAAGTGTGTTGCCAAATTGTGAATGAATGCCATCTTCACGTTTGCTGATGCTCAAGACATGGTAGGACGGATATCTAACAATGCTGGGTCAGAACACAGAAGAGATAGAGGGCTTGGTGATGTGGTGCAATGAAAACAACCTCTTTCAACGTCGGCAAAACTAAAGAACTGATCATTGACTTCAGAAAAAAGGAGAATATGCCTCCATCTACATCAATGGAGCTGATGGTGAAAGGGTGGAGAATGTCAAGTTCCTTGGAGTGACGAAAATCAACAACCTGTCCTGGACTTCCCATGTAGATACGATAGTCAAGGTGGCACAATAACACCTCTCCTTCCTCAGGTGGCTCTGGAAATTTGACCTGTCCATAAGGACCCTCACCAAATTTTACAGAAGCACCATTGAAAGCATACTGTCAGAGTGCATAATGGTAACTGCTCTGCCCAGGATTGTATGAAACTATAGAATGCTGTGTGCACAGCCCAGACCATCATGGAAGCCACCCTCCCATCCATGGACTCCATTAATATGGCTTGTTGATGTGGAAAGGCTGCCAACATTATCAAAGACCCATTGCACTCCTACAACCTTTTCTATCAGGCAGAAGATACAGAAGCTTGAACACTTACACCAACATGTTCAGGAACAGCTTCTTCCTGGCCGTTAATAGACTGATGAATGGACTCTCTAACTTCAAACAATGCTGATCTTGCGAATGTTGATCTTGCCTGTGCAACATAATCTGTATGTCTCTGCATAATTTTTTCTCACCCTATGATCTGTATGTCCTTACTTACTATGATCTGCCTGCACTGCTCATAAAGAAAGCTTTTCACTGTACTTAGGTACACATGACAATAAATAAATCAAATCAAATCAAATCAAATAAATAGACTCTACAATTGAACTGCTGGCTTTTAGCATCTCGCACAAATCTCTTGTAACTTAGTTGCTAAAAATGAATCACAAATACCTTCTTACTTTTTTATATTCTCCAACTCCCCTCGCCCAACCCAAATATTGTACAAGCATCTCCAGATACATTTATTTACTAACAGTTCTACATGTTCTTCTACTGTCATTTCCTTAGCAATTTCCATAGCAGGCATTCCATTGGAACTGCTTACTATAAAGTCAATACCTGCCATTTAAGTGCACTCTGACTGGCACAAGAATATTTGAGGATTTTTAAAATTTGTCCATTGGATGTGGTATTGTTGGCCAGGTCAGCATTTGTTACCTGTTCCTAATTGTCGGAGAGAAGGTGGTGGTGAGCTGCCTTCTTGAGATGCTCTGGTCCTTGGGGTGGAGGGATGCCTATAATACTGTTAGGAAGGGGGTTCCAGAATTTTGACACAGCAACAGTAAAGGAACATCTCTGTGACTGTAACAAGTAATCAAGTTTCCATTGTAATTTTTGATGACTGTAGTTCTTCACAATCATTCATCTTACTCCTTCAGTAAAAACTGTCTTTGATGAGAAAGGAAATGTATATATAAATCAGCAGCACAGTAAATGCAGGCAATTCAAACTCACATAAATATACAACAATAGCAAGTGATATTGCCTGTGTTTTAATTCTTTGTGTTGTTTACTTACTTAACATGACAAACTCTCTGGCGTGTTGATGTATTTCTTTGAGTAGCTACTGTAAAGCCACATGTTTGAATTTGTCAACTTTGTATAAAGGGCGTTTTGTTTTTGATTGAAAATATAAAACAATATTGTTAAATGTGCAATATGTCTGGTGCCTAAAGCGAGTTCATCACAGATGAAACAGATTAAAAAAAAGGAACAGATAAATTGTTTTTGTACAGCCTCAAGGGCTTTGCTAAATTGTGCAGACCCTGGGCTATGTTAAATATTGTAATATCTAATGATTTAAACATAATTGTGTAATTTTAAAATTATGCAAAATTTCTGGATTATTTCTACTGCAAAAATAAAGTTATGGATCTCTTGTTTTACTTTCAGAAATATTCTGTGCAGTTTTCCCAATGGCAAACATCTACAACATTGTTTTATATTATTAATTAATGCAGTGATAAGAGGCAAACGATAATCTCCCATGTCGCTTGAATCACTGCACAAGCAGGAGCTATAAACATGGCACAATATTCTCCATTTTAAAGATTCATCATGGAGTTTTGGAAATTTAACCTTACAAGCCTAATATTTACCATCTATTCACATTGGTTTATTATCCAGAATCTTATTTAAGCAGAAAGTGCTGATTACATCATCAAGTTTGATAGTGTGACCATGCTGATTATCAGCAGAAGAGATGCAGTTATTAACCAAGTGATTGTGTGATTTTCCTTCATGCTGTTGTGCTCAATAATGCCTCCAAACCAGGTGCCGTATTGGGTAATCCCTTACTCCTGTCAGCAATGGTTTTAATATTTTTGATGGCATTAGCACAGCTGGAGTTGGAGGCAATGAAGACAAATGAACAAATACTGCTGACCTTGCCACTGATATCCACATTCTATTTCTTTTGAGGAAATCAAAATATTTTCCTTCTGATTGACCACATATTACTGCCAACCCCTCCAGTGTTTTTGCCAATTATCTTAAAACTTACAAACATCTGGACAAGGAACAAGAACAGACAACTCAGCCCTTTGATAAGATCATCACTAACTGATTTTAACTTCAACTCTACATTCCTGCATACCTTCGATAACCTTTCATTATTTTGACATCAAGAATCTATCTACACCTGTCTTAAAAATGCTTACATATTTTGCATCCATCAAATTTCATATGTGTACCCCATGCAATGTTGTGATACAGTGATAGTGTCCCTATCTCTGACACCGGAGACTCAGGTTCAAGTCTCACCTACTCCAGAGATGTGTAATTGTATTTCTGAACAAGTTGACTCATGCAGTGACCAACTATGTAGATTATAAACCCTGGCTACAAGCAATGTTGACCATGATATTGATCATTACAGATGATTCCTAGTCATCTCTATGAAGTATAAGTAATCACAGGTGACCTATACATTGTTACCTGTGGTCCATCAGAGAGTGGTGAGCCTGTGTAATTCTGTGTCACTGAAAGTGGTTGAGGATAAAACACTGAATGCTTTCATGAAGGATTCAGATATGGTTCTTAGAGCTAAAGGGATCAAAAGGTATGTGGAATAAGTGGGAACTGGGTCCTGAGTTGGATGATTGACCATGATCACAATAATTGATAGATTAGGCTCAAAGGGGCAAATGGCCTAATCCTGCTCCTACTTTCTTTTTTGAATGTTTTAATGGATTAGTCTCTTATCTAAGGATAGGTATACTGGCATTGGAGGCAGTATAGAGAAAGTTTACTGACTTGATTCCAGGTATGGAGGAATTTTCTTTTGAAGAAAGATTCAGAAGGCTACACATTTATTCATTAGAGTTTAGAATAATGAAAGGCAACCTTATTGAATCGTACAACGTTTTTGACAGGAGTTGAAAAGTGTGGAGTTTGACAAGCACAGCAGGTCTGGCAGCATCCAAGGAGCAGGAGAGTCAACATTTCAAGCATAAGCCCTTCAATAGGAATGTCTTGTGTGTTATGTCCTGACAGGATACAGAGAGATTGTCTCCCATTATGGGAAAGTCTAGGACCAGACAGCTTCACATCAGAGAAAGGGGTTGTCCATTTAAAACAAAGAGGAGGAGCTTTTTTTCTCAGAGGATGTATTTGGTTAGGCAAGGCCTGATTGGGGATAGGAGAAAGTGAGGACTGCAGATGCTGGAGATCAGAGCTGAAAAATGTGTTGCTGGAAAAGCGCAGCAGGTCAGGCAGCATCCAAGGAGCAGGAGAATCGACGTTTCAGGCATAAGCCCTTCTTCAGGAGCAGGAGAATCGTCGTTTCGGGCATAGCTGATTAGGGATGGTCAAAATGGCTTGGCGCATGGGAAATCATGTCTCACAAACTTGATTGAGTTTTTTGAAGAAGTAACAAAGAGGGTTGATGAGGGCAGAGCGGTAGATGTGTTCTATATGGACTTGAGTAAGGCATTCAACAAGGTTCCACATGGGAGACTGGTTAGCAAGGTTAGATCTCACGGAATACAGGGAGAACAGTTAGTAAGTTTGCAGATGACACCAAAATTGGAGGTGTGGTGGACAGCAAAGAAGGTTCTTCAGATCACAACAGGATCTTGATCAGATGGGCCAATGGGCAGAGAAGTGGCAGATGGAGTTTAATTCAGATAAATGCAAGGTGCTACATTTTGGGAAAGCAAATCTTAGCATGAATTAAACACTTAATGGTAAGGTCCTCAGGAGTATTGCTGAACAAAGGGACCTTAGAGTGCTGGTTCATAGATCCTTGAAAGTTGAGTCACGTGAAGATAGGATAGTGAAGAAGGCGTTTGGTATGCTTTCCTTTATTGGTCAGAGTATTGAGTACAGGAGTTGGGGAGTCATGTTGTGGCTGTACAGGTCATTGGTTAGGCCACTGTTGGAATATTGCATGCAATTCTGGTCTCCTTCCTATCGGAAAGATGTTGTGAAACTTGAAAGGGTTCAGAAAAGATTTACAAGGATGTTGCCAGGGTTGGAGGATTTGAGATATAGGGAGACGCTGAACAGGCTGGGGCTGTTTTCCCTGGACCTTCGGAGGCTGAGAGGCGACCTTACAGAGGTTTACAAAATTATGAGGGTCATGAATAGGATAAACAGACAAAGTCTTTTCCCTGGGGTCGGGGAACTAGAAGGCACAGTTTTAGGGTGAGAGGGGAAAGATATAAAAGAGACTTAAGGGGCAACTTTTTCACACAGAGGGTGGTACGTGTATGGAATGAGCTGCCAGAGGAAGTGGTGGAGGCTGGTATAATTGCAACATTTAAGAGGCATTTGGATGGGTATATGAATAGGAAGGGTTTGGAGGAATATGGGCCGGGTGCTTGCAGGTGGGACTAGATTGGGTTGGGATATCAGGTCCGTGTGGACAGGTTGGACCGGAAGGTCTGTTCCCATGCTATACATCTCTATGACTCTATGACCCTATGATAGTCAATCTGTGGAATTCTTTACTGCAGAGGGTTGTTGAGGCTGGGTTATTAATTATGTTCAAGGCTGAGATAGACAGAATTTTAATCACTAAGGGAATCGGGACTAGATTGGGTTGGGATATCAGGTCCGTGTGGACGGGTTGGACTGGAAGGTCTGTTCCCATGCTATACATCTCTATGACTCTATGACTCTATGATAGTCAATCTGTGGAATTCTTTACTGCAGAGGGTTGTTGAGGCTGGGTTATTAATTATGTTCAAGGCTGAGATAGACAGAATTTTAATCACTAAGGGAATCCGGGTATATGGGAAAAGGCAAGAAAGTGGAGTTGAGTATTATCCAATTGCCCATGATCTCATTGGCAGACTCCAGGGGCTGAGTGGCCAAATTCTGCTCCTATTTCTTATGATCTTACTGAAAGTCTTCTGCAAAATATTATGTGGTAGAATAATAAGAAGAAGCACTTTGAAATCTGGGGGAGGATAACAAATTGGATTACAAAATGGCCAGATAATAGAAAACATCTTAGGAAGTAAGAATGTTTCAGTGAGGTTGGAAATGGAAAACAGGTTTCAATTCTGTTGCTGTTATTTGTTACTGTTATTGCTCAGTGATTAGAACACAAGTTTAGAGGGATTGAAGTTGAAAATGTTAAAATTCATTTAACGAACATATGTATGACTAATAAGACCAATATTGTTATTTTTCCCTAATTACCTCTGTAGTTTATCTCTAATTTAGTCCCTTCTATAGAACGGATGAACTAGAAAGAGTGCAGAAAAGATTTACTAGGATGCTACCTGGACTGTAAGGTTAGCCTTATGGGCAAAGGTTGGATAGGCTGGGACCTACTCCTTTGAGCATGGGAAACTGAGGGGTGACCTTGGAGAGGCATAGATAAAGTAGATAAGAGGCATAGATAAAGTAGATAGCCAACAGCTTTTCCCCATGGTAGGGGAGTCTAAAACTAGAGGTCATAGGTTTAAGGTGAGAGGGGAGCGATACAAAAGGGTCCAGAGGGTGGCAAGTCTCTGGAAAGGGCTGCCAGAGATAGTGATATAAGTGAGTTCAATTTTGTCATTTAAGAAACCTTTAGACAGGTACATGGATGGGATAGGTGTGGAGGGATATGGATCAAATGCTGGCAAATAGGACTTGTTTTTTTGTGAAAATTGGGTGGCATGGGCAAGTTAGGCCAAAGGGCCTGTTTCTATGCTGTAGCGCTCTGTGACTCTGTGCTTTTGAGAAGATCAAATGACATGAGGCATTATTCATTTTAAAGAAGATGAAACAAACTGCAGATTACAGTACAAATGAAAAGAGTTTACATTTAAACGTATCAAATGTAAAAATTAGGAGCATGAGTAGCCCACTTGACCACTCAAGTCTGCTCTGCTATTCAATAAGACCATGGGTAATCTGATTACTCTGTATTCCCTCTTCCTCCCAAAGACCTTTCACACCCCGCTTATTAATAATCGATCTGGCCATTTCTGCCATAAAAATATTCAAAGATTCTGCTTCCATGGCATTTTGAGGAAGAGTTCCAAAGACTCATGACCCTGTGTGAGTAAAAAAACACTCATCTCTGTTTTAAATGACAAAACCGTATTGTGAAATAGTAGTTAACCAGCACGGGACTCTCTCACAAGGAGAAATACACTTTCCATTTCTGCTCCTCAGGATCTTACATGTTTCAATAAATCTGCCTTCTACTCTTCAAAACTCTAGCAGATGTGAGCCTAGTCTGTCCAAACATTCCCCCCCAAAACAACACATCCACTCCAGGTATTAGTCTCATAAGCCTTCTCTGAACTATTTCAATACATTTACACAGTTTATCAAATAACATACACGATACTCCAGGTGCCATTTCACCAATGCTCTGTGCAGCTGAAGCATAACCTCCCTACTTTTGTATTCTATCCCAGTCAAAATAACCAATAAAATTCTATTAGCTTCCTTAAGTATTTGCAATGCCTTACATTAACCTTTTGCAATTGATGTGCTAGGACACGGAGAACCCTCTGCCATTTCTCACCATTTAGATAATATTCTTTTGAGATTTTCTGCTTAAATAGACCATTTCACAACATCTCTTAATATATTCAATTTGCCGCATCTTAGCTCATTTAAGAAGATTACAAAGGGGTATGAATAGGTGTGGCTTCCTCGCAACTTAATTTTCAACCTACTTTTGTGTCATCAGCAAATTTAGCATATACCTTTGGTACCTTTATCCAAGTCATTATGTACATTGTAAAATGTTGAGGCCCCACCATTGATCCCTGTAGCATACCACTGGTCACATCTTACCATCAGAACATGAATCATTTATGTTTGTTGGCTAACCAGTCTTCTGTCCATGCCAACATGATACCCACTATTATATTCACTTTTATAATCCATGATAAGCTTTGGCATGGCACTTTATCAAATGCTTTCTAGAAATTTAAATCCACCAGTTCCCCTTTATCTACAGTGCCTATTTTTCCCTTAAGAACCTCCAACAAACTGATTAAACATGATTTCTGTTTCACAAAACTACCTTGACTCTCCTCGATTACCTTGAATTTTACTAAGTACCCTTAATAATGGCTTGAATATCTTTCTATAATAGCTGACTAGTTTGTAATTTCCTACTTTCTCTTTCCTTCCCTTTTTGAACAAAGGCATTACATCTACTATTTTCTAATCTAATGCAATTTTGTCAGTATCTAGGGAATTTTGGAAAAATGGACTTATTCTAGGATTGTAGAGGGTAGCTACATGTTTATGAATCGATAACAAAAATGTAATAAAGTTCACCAATAATAATATGGTGTAGGACATTGGTGTTATTTTATGAAGAGAAGTTTGACAGGCCATGTCTTTACCACTGGCATTTAGAAGGGTAAGGGGTGATTTTATTGAAACATGTCATATCTTGAGGAAACTTGATAGGAATAGATGCTGAAAGGATGTTTCACCTTGTGAGATATATTAAAAGTAGGGACACCGTTGCAAATAAGGTGTATGCAATTTAACTTGAGAAGAGATTAATTTATTTTGCCTCAGAGAATTGAGTCTTTTAAATTCTCTTTCCCAGAGAGTTATGGATATTGAGTCATTGAATAGTTTTAAGGCAGATGTAGATAGATTGTAGACTTATAACGGCTAAACTGATTATTTTTGATAGGCAGGAATGTGGAGTTGAGGCCATGATCAGATCTTTTATTGAATAAGATAACTGACTGGAGGGGTCTAATGACCTACTATTTCATAATAACAATAAAAAAGTCAGAGTTCTGCTTATAATTTTTAAGCAGTCTTGCATACCAGTTGTATATTAGTTGAAAAAAATTAATTGAATATATTCAGGTGGTGTCATTAACAGGGGATTCATTTGTGCTCCAATAGCAAGCATTCTCAAATTCAGGTTGTAAAAATTGAATCTTTTTATTTTTCTGTATTTTTTATTGTGGACTGCAACAGGGAAAGAGCTGTTTTATAAACCAAGGATAATGGATGGGATTCCTGCACTTTTTTTAAACAAACAGCCAGCATTCATTTAAGTGCTGTGCACACTGTTGTTTATTCAGCCATTGGGGGAAGTTTAGTTGCAAACAACCTGGCACCAGAGACTGGGATTCAGCTAACAACAGGTAGCTGATTGGTCTGGTAAATGGTGACAAGTTTTGAAGACAAAGGTCTTCTGCCTGCCAACAACTATGTGACTGGATCCCATGTAACTCGACAGCTTGTGGGTGTGAACCAGAAAGCCATAATCCTTCTTTCCTCTGAAAAGGGTGCCAGTGTCTTTTCCTCTGCCACCTAAACCCTGAATAAAGTCAGTCTATTTTGCTTCACCAGTTGGTGTAAGTTTTGACTGAATAAGTCAGAGGCATCATAATTTGTGAACCAATTACTCCTGTGCCTCCTGCAAGTAACCAACTGTATCTGAAGGAGAGACATCAAGGAGCAGCAAGTTCTGGCAAGCCAAAAGGATCATCCTCGTGAGTCCAGAGATCAGGGACCATTGAAGTGTTTTCACAGCTTTTCCCTCCAGTCACACATCACCAAATCCCTTTAATGAAGGTCTCCATTTGTAAGTGGGGGGAGTTTTATAAGAAGGTTAGAGTTTTAACTATAGGAGTCATACATCAACAGATTATTTGCCTCTTGCTGGAATCTATTTATTTGTAATACATAGTAATTCTGGATGAGTACCGAAACCCTGTCTATAACTTCTATTAAACTGGGTTTGACAAGATAGGTAATTTGGGGAATTTTGCATACTTTTATAAAATCTTTATCTTTTGTGATGACTCCAGGTAATAATGATCTCTAGCACACCACCCCAGTGAATCTTGATGGAGCCAGGACTCCAAGGTGGGTTGTGAGCTCAAAGCCTTGCAGTCAGGAGATCTAAGACAGTAATGTCTACCAAGTTACAACAGCTATGCTCCCATTCTAACTGGACCTTGCTGTCTCATTTATCACTGAGGGGTTACAGCAATTTTCAAGTTTTGAAATTGCTTTATAGTGGGCAAGGGTTTGGAAAGCCCTGCTGCATAAGCACGGTCTGAAAATGATCTTGTGGGGTTTGGAGGCATAATTTATAATGGGTATCTCTGTAGATAAAGTTATGACTTAACTGAGCAAAGTGCAGCAATAATTCAACCTCACTGTTCTACACACAGTCAAAAATGTACAAACACTCAGTACCAATTGTCTGATTGACTGCTGTTCAGGACAAGAACAATTCACAATAGGTATCATAATCGACAGAAACATAATTCTATTTATTGTAAACACATTTATTATTTAACCTTTGTTAAAGAAAAGAAAGGGTTACTAATCAATACTATGCAACTTAACTGATACTCCAAGTACATACTCTTTTGTTCATGTTTAAGATAGACAAATAACAGATGGTTGGACCCAAATACTTTGAATGGCAAACTATACACAAGGATAAAGAAACTCTGAAGATCAATGTCCAAATTAAAAAAAAGGCTTCATTTATCTCTCACAGATTTGTTTGATTTTAGCAATGATGACATGGAATTGTCTGTAGAGTGATGGTTGTTCTTCAATTTGATAGTTAATCATGTGGACCTAGGTCTTATTGTGTATTCTAATTCTTTTTTTCAAGTTCATGTTTTAATTTGTTTTTACACTCACACGGACAGAAGGGTGAAAGATGTTTTCTGCTTGCTGGTTGTCATTGGTTCAGCTTGCATTGCTCCCAACCATCTTTCATAAAATGCAGCTCAAAGAACCTCAGGGCTATTGTCTGGCAGTTTGTCCTTAACTCCAAAGCTCTGAGTATTGCTGTGATTCAACAATTTTTCTGCTCCAAAAGTAAGGCTGTCATCTGCAGCTAAAACGTGCACCCTTTGATTTTTCAAGTTGTAAAACTCTTCTGGTTTTTCAGTAATGCAGCAGTTTCTGAATTCCATTGCAGTTAATAGGCCAAAAGAGAACATAAGTGGTCCCCTACAATAAACACATAAAGTTATGAAAAGGAGAAGCTCCAGTTTTATCCTTCACTCTCTTCTTTAATGTATTGGTATTCTATGATGGAAAGAAACCTGCATTTGTTAGTTTGTAGCAATGAGTGGCCTCTGGAGCATAGAATCAACAGCAATGATTCACTGAATAATATTTCACATTCACACAATTAATATTACAAAAAATACCTGGGACTCATATTCACAAGACAATTTGTAAAAGTTGCCTTGAAAACGTAATCTTCTGAAATTCGTATTCTAAACATTTACATGATAAGTTTAACGGAACAACACATGGAAATGCCACCTTTAAGCCTGAATTTGTCGATGTTTTATTGAAACCATTAGAATATTATACAGATGAAAAACTTGTAATCAAAACAAATAGATTGACATATAGATCAATACATACAATCAAGATGCTCTTTTTTAGGTTTCAGGTTAAAGGTATATGGGTTCACTGAAGAGATACCTGGATTTTCTTTAAGAGGAGTCACTAAAGGGTGAAAGGGTCATTGAGACAGTTTTTCTTTAAAGTCACATTTTGGATGTCCTGTTTATTAAGCTAATTACTCGAACTTGTTTGTTAGAAATCATATATGATGGCTTTATTTTGAATGTTGTTTAGAGTTTAGTTTGGGTATAGCCTTTTGAGACAGAAACATTGAGACAGAGCTCATCCTCTGTCTTTCCATGAAAACCCTTTTATAGAAGCCTGTGTGAAATCAGAAAAACTGAAGTCCCTGGCTTCTTGTGAAAAGCTTCTGAATTATTGGCATGTCCTAAATGAGCTGCATTTAACATCCCAGAAACAACTATTTTCATGCACCACACGTGACATCACTTCCACCTCTCACATCATCGCTGATGTCACACACTCAGTGACTTCCGCACCCCCCCCACTGCCGTGTTCGCCACCACGTCCGTCCCCACTAATGCCACTCACCTGCATTCTGCTGACACGCCCCCCCACAGATCCCACTGTCACCATCCCTGCCCCCCAGAACCCTGAGGGGAACATCACCCCTGCTCATGACTCCACCTCCATTCCCCCTATCACCATGTTACAGGCTCCGCCCCCACTCCCAGCTCCACACCTACCCCAGGTCCCAGGTCCTAGCTCCCAGCCCTGCTGAGTTTTCACTGTCCCCCCAGACCTCCCCCTCACTGAGAATAAATGATCAGTCCTCAACAAAGGCCTCACCTTTATCTTCCTCCGTCCACGCATTAATTAATTTAATACACGTCGTGACATCAAACACTTCTTCCGCTGCCTCCGCCTCCGAGCTTACTTTTACAATCAGGACTCCCACCCACCTTCCAAGGACCCCTTCGCCCGCCACCAACACACTCCTTCGACCTAGACACCCCGCGCTGGCCTATTACCTGCCCTCAATCTCTTCATTTCCAACTGCCACCGAAACATTAACCGTCTCAACCTGTCTACCCCCCTCCCCCACTCCAACCTCTCACCCTCACAATGCGCAACCCTATACTCCCCCGCTCCAATCCCGACCTCACCATCAAACCAGTGGATAAAGGAGGTGCAGTGGTAATTTGGCGCACTGACCTCTACACCGCTGAAGCCAGACGCCAAATCGAAGACACCTCTTCCTACCGCCCCCTTGACTATGACGCCACCCCCCCATCACCAAACCATCGTCTCCCAGACCATACAGAATCTCATCACCTCAGGAGATCTCCCACCCACAGCTTCCAACCTCATAATCCGGGAACCCCACACCACCGGTTCTACCTCCTTCCCAAGATCCACAAGCCTGACCACCATGGCCGACCCATTGTCTCAGCCTGCTCCTGCCCCACCGAACTCATCTCTACCTACCTTGTCACTGTCCTGTCCCCCCCAGTCCAGGAACTCCCCACATACGTTCGAGACACCACCCACACCCTCCACCTCCTCCAAGACTTCAGTTTCCCCGGCCCCCAACGCCTCATCTTCACCATGGATATCCAATCCCTCTACACCTCCATGACCAGGGCCTCCAAGCCCTCCGTTTCTTCTTCTCCCGACATCCCCAACAGTACCCTTCCACCGACAATCTCATTCGTTTGGCTGAACCGGTCCTCACCCTTAACAATTTCTCCTTCGAATCCACCCACTTCCTCCAGACCAAAGGGGTAGCCATGGGCACCCGTATGGGCCCCAGCTATGCCTGTCTCTTTGTTGGCTATGTAGAACAGTCCATCTTCCGTAGTTATACCGGCACCACTCCCCACCTCTTCCTCCACTACATTGGTGACTACATTGGCGCCACCTTGTGCTCCCGCGAGGAGGTTGAGCAATTCATCAACTTCACCAACACATTCCAGCCTGACCTTAAATTCACCTGGACCATCTCTGACACCTCCTTCCCCTTCCTGGACCTCTCCATCTCCATTAATGACGACTGACTTGACAGTGACATGTTTTACAAACCCACCGACTCCCACAGCTACCTGGATTACACCTCTTCCCACCCTACCTCCTGCAAAAATGCCATCCCATATTCCCAATTCCTCTACCTCCGCTGTATCTGCTCCCAGGAGGACCAGTTCCACCATAGAACACACCAGATGGCTTCTTCCTTCAGAGACCGCAATTTCCCTTCCCACGTGGTTAAAGATGCCCTTCAAGGCATCTCGTCCACATCCCGCCCCTCCGCCCTCAAACCCCACCCCTCCAACCATAATAAGGACTGAACCCCCTGGTACTCACCTTCCACCCTACCAGCCTTCACATAACCACATCATCTGACGACATTTCCACCATCTCCAAACAGATCCCACCACCAGGGATATATTTCCCTCTCCACCCATTTCCGCTTTCCGCAAAGACCATTCCCTCCGTGACTACCTGGTCAGGTCCACGCCCCCCAACAACCCACCCTTCCTTCCTGGCACCCTCCCCTGCCACCGCAGGCATTGCAAAACCTGCACCCACACCTCCTCCCTCACCTCCATCCAAGGCCCCAAAGGAGCCTTCCACATCCATCAAAGTTTTACCTGCACATCCACCAATATCAGTTATTGTATCCATTGCTCCCGACGCGGTCTCCTCTACATTGGGGAGTGCTTTAGGGAACATCTCCGGGACACTCGCACCAATCAACCCCACTGCCCTGTGGCCCAACATTTCAACTCCCCCTCCCATTCTGCCAAAGATATGCAGGTCCTGGGCCTCCTCCACCACCGCTCCCTCACCACCTGACTCCTGGAGGAAGAATGCCTCATCTTCCATCTCGGAACACTTCAATTCCAGGCATCAATGTGGACTTCACCAGTTTCCTCATTTCCCATTTTCTCACCTCACCCCAGCTCCAACCTTCCAGCTCAGTACTGCCCTCATGACCTGTCCTACCTGTCTATCTTCCTTTCCACCTATCCACTCCACCCTCCTCTCTGACCTATCACAAATGTCAATTTTCCTGCTCCTCAGATGCTGCCTGACCTGCTGTGGTTTTCCAGCACCATTCTAATCTAGACTCTGGTTTCCAGCATCTGCAGTCCTTGTTTTAGTGACAGCTCTGTATGTGTAGCCAGTTGAAAGTCATCTTAAACGTTTCCTACATTATCCTTATCGCTTTAAGAACTTCCATTTATCAAACAAAGTGACTTTTACCAAAATCAATCTCTGAGGTGAAACATTTTCATTTTTTTCACGTGTACTGGATTATAAAGAGGAGTAAATATTTAAAATGTTCTTTCCTGTTTCAAACTATGTATTTGTCACCTTTACAAGTTTGCTAATTATGTCCTGTTTTCTGAATAATTCAATTATTAAAGAAACTTGGTTCATGAATCTTTTTCTTCTAAACCTAATATTGATAGTGCATATAATTGGCCATGTTGGTAAATGGGGTAAAGCATTTAAATTAATGTTGCAATTGATGGATGAGTGGATCTAAAGGGAGACTGCATACTCCTCCAATCTCATAGCATATATACATTTACAAACTGTGGAAAACGTTCACGATTGATCAAAGCATTTTAGAATATATAACATGTTTAAAAGGTAATGGTTCTGAAAGAGTTAATTTTGAGGTTGCATTAACTTTACCTAATTTGAGGATGTGGCACACAGTCTTTGGGTGGAGGTGGGAATTCTACATGAGCTCTCATAGAGTGTAGATATATTGTGCACAGCTCCTAAGACTCCGAAGTAATCTGTCTGATGAGTAGCGTAAACTGTACTTACACGCTGTCATGCAATAAATGATCTTGTTAACTCAGATAAGTGTCTCTTCTGTTTAGACTTAACAGTTGTCTATCCTCTTTCCCTAATAATTAGACAGGCCTTATAAACAGCTTAAGCATTTAAAGATTGACACCAGTTAACTACCTCAAACAACCTTTACCATGTGCCATATACTGGTAGAGGTTGAGGTGTCTGCAGTAGCAGTCGGGGCTTATACTGCATAAAATAATATTTGATTTGATTTGTCAGATTTTGCAAGCTTATTAAGTAATGTGGTTATAACTAGTTACTAACTGGATTAGAAGTGCAAAAGTCCTAACTAGTGTGCTAAAAATATATTATTCCTCCAAGTATTTGAAAATTAACATCTTATGAAGAATATATGCTGCATAACTAATTGAGAAATTACGCAGACGTATGAACATAATTATATTCAAAGGATCATTTTTCTTTCTGTGCAGAAAATTAGAAAGCCATTGCAACGCAGCATCTTCTATAAGGAATTAATGATCCACATGAATAGGGCAGGGATCTATGTAAAGTATCTCCTTAACCATTAATGAACAATAAGGAGTCTAAACCAGTTAGGAATATTTAATTCACAGCCTAACAATGTATAGAAAATGAAATAAAGAGAGCTGTAATAATGAGAGAGATTAGATAAGGTTAATTTAAATGCATTAAATCTCCAATAATGATCAAAACATGAAGGAATAAAACTCCATACTTGTGAACATTAATTTTCAGTTCCAGAAAGGTTGCTTGCAAAAATTATAACATCCTATACAGTTATAAATGTACATGCACTTACACAATGCTCACTTTTTCCCATGGGTTCTTTGGGTATAAGTGTAGTAATGTTATGAAATTCCATGAGCCTTCATTCTGAGTCTGCCAACAATAAACAATGCCCAATCTGGAGCTACTGGGAAACTCAAGCAGGAACTTAGTTCCAATATATCTGCTTCTCTTGACCTTGTCGGTGGTGGAAGTAAGTTTGGAAGTTATTGTTAAAGGAGCCTTGGTGAATTATTATAGAGTTAGCGAGTCATAGAGATGTACAGCACAGAACCAGACCCTTTTGTCCAACTCATCCATGCTGACCAGATCTCCTAAATTAATCTAGTCCCATTTGCCAGCATTTGGGCCATTTTCCTCTAAACTCTTCCTGTTCATTTACTCATCTAGTTGCCTTCTAAATTTGCACAGCATCTTGCAGATGGTACACTCTGCTGTCATTCTGTGTTGATATGGGGAAAATGAAGGTTGAAGGTAGTAAATGACATACGAATCAAACTGGTTGCTTTTTTCTGGATGGTGCCAAGACTCTTGGCTGTTGCACTAGCAGTTATCCAGACAATGGGGAGTACTCCATCACACTACTGACTTGTGGCTTGTAGATGGTGGATGGCCTTTGGTGACGCAGGAAGTGAGGTACTTGCTGCAGGATTCCAAGTCTCTGACTTACTCTTATAGCCACAGTAGTAATATAACTGGTTCAGTTACCTTCTGGTCAAAAATATCAACCCAGATGTTAATGCTAGGGGATTGAGTGATGGTGATGCCATGAAGGGGAAATGATTAAATTCTCTGTGTTAGAGTTCACCATTGCTGGAAGTTGTTTGGTGCAAATGCTACTTGTTCCTTATCAGCCCAAACTGATTGTTGACTAGTTTAGAATGGTGCTGGAAAAGCACAGCAGGTCAGGCAGCATTCGAGGAGTAGGATGCTGTCTGACCTGCTGTGCTTTTCCAGTACTACTCTAATCTGGACTCTGATTTCCAGCATCTGCAGTCCTCACTTTTGCCTGCCTGATTGTTGACTAGATCTCGCTGTGGACAGAAATGGGTTGTTTCAGAATCTAGAAATACTAGCAGAAATCATTGATGAAATAGCTAAACATGATTTGGTCCAGGACACAACCCTGAAGAACTCCTGCAGCAGTGTTCTGTGGCTGAGATAATTGGATTCCAACAGTAACCAAGGTAGCCAAGGCCCAAATGTGGAAGGCAATGGAACTTGTTCTTTGAATTAATGAAGATTGTAGTTGAATCATATTGCTTCATTTGCTGAGCATATGAAACTGTTGAGAGAGATACAATGAGGAAAGATTTCCACAATTGTGGAGGCAAGTTGACTGAAAGTCCTGCAACCAATGTGAGGAAGCAGAGAATGTTCAGCAAGTGAGAGATGGAGCAACAAAGTCTGTCAAATGGATGTAGGCCTGGACAAATTCGAAGAGGTGGATGGAGTGAACATGGAAGCATTTGAATATGAGGATTTTGAGCTTGAATGATTGGAATCTTTATAAATTATTGGTTATAACAACTTGCATTCATAAAGTAACTTTATATTGACATGTCACAGGATCATTATAAAGCAAAATTTGACACCTAGCCATATAAGGGGATTTTGGGGAGATGACCTTTGAGAGTGGCAGGACATAATGAGAATATGGTTAGCAAAGCTCATGCGATCCTGGAATTCAGAAATAAGGACATTGAAGGATAAAAGCAGGGGAGAAGTACTGAACATTCATATAGCTCTAATTGCATTCCAATTACAGAATTGTGTCCATTTCTGGCCATCATTTTAGGAAAGAAGTCAATTTCCGAGAGTTGGAGAGTTACTAGAATTTTTACAGGACTCCAACTCTGAACATTGACTACAATATTCACTCTTCAGCTAACAGCCATTATTAACTTCCCCTGACCTAGCTATGATTTCAGCAATTTGAATCCCTGATTCCTACTTGCATCAATTTTGCTAAGGTCCCTCAGTATCCTATTTGTTCAAATGCTGCCTTGACGGCAAAGATAAGCAATCTCATCTCATCTGTAGCATTTAGCATAGTTGTCCCTTTTTGGACCAAGGCTGTATTGATATTTGGAGTCAAGTGCCCCTTGTGGAACCCAGTCTGCTCATTGGTGAGTGTTTATTGCTGTAGAAGTACTGCATGATAGTTCCTTGGATGCTGCCTGACCTGCTGCGCTTTTCGAGCACCACCCCGTAGCCCAACACTTTAACTCCCCCTCCCACTCCACCAAAGACATGCAGGTCCTTGGACTCCTCCATCGCCAGACCATGGCAACACGACGGTTGGAGGAAGAGCGCCTCATCTTCTGCCTGGGAACCCTCCAACGGGCTTATGCCCGAAACGTCGATTCTCCTGTTCCTTGGATGCTGCCTGACCTGCTGTGCTTTTCGAGCAACACATTTTCAGCGTGCATGATAATTCTGTCAATGACACCTCCATCATTTGAGCTGTAATTAAATAATGAAAGTAGTAAGCTTAGAAAGAACTTTTTGAGTCCAGCAGCTTCCTTCATGATGTTCTCTTACATTTGATCATTGATGCAAGTTGGTTCACTCACTTATTTAATTCAACATTGTTGATTTGTCTGTCAAACATGGCAGCTAAATTGCACGTGATTTAATTTTAAAGGCAAAACCTTCCAAACTAACTGATATTGTTCTCCTTAAAGCAAAAGCTTCTTAAAATAAAAATAAAGATTTTTTTGGGGTCTTTTTAAGGTTCTTTTTCTTATCCTTTCAAAGAAGATGCTTTCAAATCAGATTAGAAGGAAAGTATTATCAGGAATGTTCCTCCACTGATATGATAATGTTATAATTTTCCTCCATCTGCTAGAATTAGATGCATTGAATTAATAGGAAATACAGTGCAGAAACTGACCATTTGGCTCACTGAGTTCTTGCTGACATTTCTGCCTTACTTAGGCCTTATACCTCCCCTCCTTGTCTACCAACCATTGAGATTCCTCATACATGCACCGATACTATTTACCTCAATGATGCACAATGGAAAAGTTCCACATTCTCACCATCATCTAAACAGTTTTCTGCGCTTAATCTTTCAGGAATATTGTTTCTAAAGTATGATTTCTAATCATATTGTGCAACAGAGATAAGTTATAATTGCATTTCTGTCGAGGACTTTAATGACAAATAGAAGCAATGTTGATTGGTATAAAGGAATGTCAAGAGGCTATTAGCTTCATGGTAGTGTTGCCTACTGTTCATTTCAGCTGCAATAGTGTTCCTTGATCTTTAATGTGGGGTTTTGCTTAACTCTGGTTGTTCTTCCTACAAATATCAGGCTCTAGTTTCCTTCGCTGCATCAAACAACTAGGTTATTTCCTGTTGTTGCACACCACCAGTTTTCCTGGTTTAAGATATGGGCTGTTTCAGTCAGTTTTACTTGGAGTCAGCACTGTTTACTTGGCATTCCATAGTTCTTCAGTACATTGGAATCTGCAGATTTTTTTATATAGGGAAAAGGAACAAAGTAGAAAATGGCAGAACCAATGGGACTTTAAATTGCATACTATTCAAAGTTTAAGGGAACAGAATATGTATTTTCAGAGGCATACAGTTTTCACAGCAACTGCCTAAAAAGATCTAAGGGGCATAGCTAATTCCTTCATTTATGTGGAAATATCGTAGTTTCAATTTGTTTACACAATGTTTCACAATTTTGTAGTAAATGTACATGAATATATTAATTTAAGCAATTGAAAATTCTAGTTTTTAGTCTATAATAGAAAGTATTATATTGTTTCAAGCATAGATAATAGTTCAGTAAGATTCATCCAATTGGTTGTTTTAACAGACATAGAGTGAAAATAAAATGGAATTTCCACTTTGTTCTTGAGGTAATTGTCATTCAAGTTATTTAAGAGATTGGTGTCTTTGTTAGCTTGATGCCAACAATTGACTGTTATATCATTCAATATCAGTGTATTACTTTCCTGATCTTTTTAAAGTGGTTATTGTAATTGCTAATACCTAGTCAACTTTCATGTTTTATGAATTATCTTTCCTTCAAACTATGTATAATCGTTATTCTGTTATTGTATCGAATAATAAATATCAAAAAAATTAGAGACAAGGTTAAAATGTGATGGAGATTATTTATATCTCCATATCCCTTAAGGGAAAATGTAGATCTGAGTCTGGATGCCTAGATTTGAATGCAAGACCACAGGTTTTATATATAACACTTTTCAGAACTAAAGCTCAGAGAGGAGATATTAAATTATTACCCCAGAGTATGCATTGATTTTTGATTTCCCATTCACATCCAAAAGAGACTTAATTCTGACATTTAAACAACCCTTGTACAAATTTCTTGATATGCCTGAGGCAAAAAGCAAGAGTTTGCAGTCCAAAGTCCATTGAGTAAATAATCCTTTGTTACTTGCACCAGAGCAGCCTTCTGTGTGAATGTGCTGAAAATTCTGTAAACACATAATTTGTGCATTGAACTAAAATAAGTTGAAATGTAGTAAGGAATACGCAATGAAAATCGTATTATTCAAAATGAAGATTGCATGATGTTTTCTTGTATGTCAGTGTGTAAAATGTGTCTGGAAGATGTTGACCTGGGGGTGTTGATTATGGGCCTTTGCCTCAATGATGATACCGCCTGCCACTGCAAACAGGGGAGCCAGGTAAATGCCAGGAATAGTCAGGAGTTATGAGAGGGTTGAGAGAGCGAGGAGCTCACAAATCAGGGCTTTGAGGGTGGTGTGACCAAAGGCAGTCGTGATTATAGTTAAGGTTCGGAGGAGAATGGTTTTCAGGGGAATGTGGAAGACTGGGATTTTAGGCGGACGTTTTTCAAGCTCAAAGAGGTCAGGAAGTAAACAGGGACCCAGGTGGGAGTAAGGACCATCATTTTTTGTGCTGTCATTAGCAGCAGCAGAGGTGAACGGAAGTGGCTCCAAGTTAGGAGTAGCCAGTAAATGGTTAAGTGAAATGTAGGACTTTATCATAGTTAAAAAGTGAACAATGGTTAAGTGAACAAGAGAACAAGAAAATATTACTGGGGAATCAAAAGTAAAAGATGGAGAAATTTCTTGTACTGTGGGATATTAGTTGGAACTATTTGGAACGGGAATGTGATAGGGATTTCTTGAAGAAAGATATAGAAGGTGCTGGGGGTGGGAGCGACTGCTAGTACCACCTGAGACTCTGAGGCTTGAATGACCTCTTCCTTTGCTGTCCTAAAAAATCTCAAATGTATCAAATCTGAACCAAGGCAATGGTTTTGAAATATTGGGCCTAGACTGAGTTTACACTGAAACGTGAAGTGTTTCAAAACACTGAGTTTACTTATCCATTTTTTTAGTTTATACTTATGTTGACATTGGTCTAGCATGATTGGTTTTGAAATGTAGATTCACATACATAACTGAAGTTCCTAGATTAGAGCTGTCACCTTCATACAGAGCAGTCAGGAGAAATGAAGGTAAATGAGACCTTTTAAAAGTGATGTCAACTAAGATGACAAATCTGTTTGTGCAGTGCAAGCAATTCTGACACTTATTACCTGAAACATATGGACTAGAAGTGACCTATTATTTACTTCTGACTGAGGGGAATCTGAGTGTTCTCCAGATTACCACCACAATTTCAAGAAGTTATTCTTAATTGGCATTGCGGGTTTTCTGCATCAAGTGGACTGCAGCAGTTCAAGCAGGTATCTTGCCACCACCTTTTCAAGGGCAACTAAGGATTAGCAATAAATGACAGCCGATGATACCCATGTCCCATGAGAGAATAAAAAGAAACAGTGGAATCGAAGTCCCTTCTTCCTCTAGTTTCCCATCTGCATTGCTCTCCATCATTGGTTTCACCTCTTCTTCATCAGTTTCTATTCTTCCCTTGCTCACGGATAACCTCATTATTCTTGAAACTTTTCACATAGTAGCTGTTTTTAGCTTTTCACATAGTAAAAATATTCAATTGCATACTAAGCTTTTTAAAACAAATGCAATAATATTTATGACATTGACTGTCCCCGTGGTGAAACCTCCAGGAATGCCACCAGCCAGAATTGATAAATTATGTCCAGCACAGGTAAAAAAAATTCATTTGTGATACCCTACTATGTTCTTTGGAATCACCCATTTTCACTTTTCTATGGTTGTAGGCTTGATGAGTGAAACTACCAGAAGTAACAGTGCTTTCTTCATAGAGACATCAAGCACTATTTACAATGGTGTTCTCCTTCAACCGTTATATTCATTTCTGGAGGCACACAGTTAGTTTGTGAGCTGTTAAATATGGCAAATTGATTTGTAAAATAAACTAAACCCAATGCCGAGTTTTATGAAAACTTTTGCAACTGAGATGTCATGGTTCAAAGATGTTCATTCACAAGTTTATTTCCTAAGATGGTGCAAAGTATTGACAATATTTGCATTGCTGTTCAAGGGCATTAAAGCTGAATTTTAGCTTCTCTGATAATATGTAAATGAAATACGTTTGCTGAACACATTACATCAAATATTGATGATTTGATTTGATTTATTTATTGTCACATGTATTTTGTTACAAAATACAGTGCAAGTTTCATCACTCTCTGGCGCCATCTTAAAAATAAACCAAACATAGGATATAAAGGCAGAAGAATAAAGAAAATAAAGAAAATGTGTTCAGCTTTACAGTCCATCTTGTTAAATGTTCCACCATGAGGCTTGTGGCCAGGCACGAATCCCTTCACTGCACTGTCACAGCTAGAATGAAAGTCATCACTCATCTATGCCATCTCACCTCCCTCGCCACTTTGATTCCTGCTGAACCCCATCAATGCTGGGTACTGCAGCAGTCCAAACTCAACTCCATCGCCATCTCCATGAATCCGTGTATAACTCAGGCACTGCCGGAAACCCAAACTCACTTCTGCCGCAGCAGCCACGAGTCGGCACTAGGACCGCCTCGTTGATGTAGAAGCTGCCGAGAACCCAGACTCTCTCTGATGACGCTGCCATGAGTCTGTGCTGGGCCTACTTGCTGCTTAATTCCTGACGAAGGGCTCCTCCCCGAAACGTTGATTTTCCTGCTCCTCGGATGCTGCCTGACCTGCTGTCCTTTTCCAGCACCAATCTAATCTTGACTCTGATCTCCAGCATCTGCAGTCCTCACTTTTGCCTACCTGCTGCAGACAATGCCATTGCTGCAAGCTCTTCAACAAGAAGTAACTAAAATAAAACCAAAACAAAAAGAGAAAAAAAGAGAGGAAAAAGCACCAAAAACTCCTCTATTTTGAACAGAGCGGCAAGGAGAGAGGGCGGAGAGAAGCGAGGGCTGCTGGGAAGTTATTAAGTGGGTGAGATCTAAACCTGAGACCCTACACCGTAGGGCCTACCTCCCACCCACCTCCTCTAACTTTATTAAGAGTCTGTAAACTTGGTAAGTCTTCAGGTTTTCTCATTTTTTTCCCTTTCTTCTCTTCCTTGTTTAGTCCTGTGTGGGCTTTCAGAGTAGCGGGATATAGCTGATAGGGCAGTTGCATGTTCCTCCTGCAGAATGTGGCAGGTGAGAAATAGGACACATCTCTCTGCCGACCACATCTGCGGGAAGTGCACCCAACTCCAGATCCTCGGAAACCGAGTTAGGGAATTGAAGCTGGAGCTGGATGAACTGCAGATCATCCAGGATGCTGAGGGGGAAATTGTGAGGATGTACAGTGAAGTGGTCACTTCTCAGACACAGGATAAGGACCGCTGGGTTACTGTCGGGGGGAGGAAAGGGAACTGACGGTCAGAGCAGGGATCTCCTGTGGCAGTTCCCCTCAGCAATAAGTATACCATTTTGGATACTGCTGGTGGGGACTGCCTACCAGGGGAAAACTATAGTTGTCAGGTCTCTGGCACTGAGCCTGGCACTGTGGCTCAGAAGGGAAGGGTGGAGAATAGAAAAGCGCTAGTGGTAGGGGACTCAATAGTTAGATGGACTGACAGGAAATTTTGTGGTCAGGAATGGGACTCCTGGAAGGTATGTTGCCTCCCCGCTGCCAGGATCCGGGACGGGCCAATCGGGTTTACAGGATTCTGAAGGGGGAGGGGGAGCAGCCAAAAATCATGGTACATATTGGCACCAATGATATAGCCAGGAAAGGGATTGAGGATCTGAACAGTGACTACAGAGAGCTAGGTTGGAAGCTGAAGAGCAGGACGAATCGAGTAATGATCTCAGGTTTGCTACCGTGCCACGAGATAGTGAGATGAGGAACAGTCAGTGAGTGCAGCTTAACATGTGGCTGCAAGGCTAATGATCTCAGGTTTGCTACTGTGCCACGAGATAGTGAGATGAGGAACAGTCAGTGAGTGCAGCTTAACACGTGGCTGCAAGACTGGTGCAGGAGGTAGGGCTTCAGATACTTAGACCATTGGGATGCCTTCTGGGGAAGGTGGGACCTGTGCATGAAGAATGGGTTGCACTGAGGGGTACAAAAACCCTGGTTGGGAGATTTGTTTGTGTGGTTTGGGAGGGTTTAAACTAGTTTGGCACGAGGGTAGGAACCAGAGCTACATATCTGAGAGGGGGCTAGTTGTTGATGGGGCAGTGACAGGATGTAGTGAATCTATTGAGAAGGTTCCTCATGCGATGAAACAAAGGGATTGGTTAAAATGTGTCTGCTTTTTTTTTATAGATATTTTTATTAGAAATTTAACATTTTTTACAAGTTTACAAAAATAAACAAAAAATGTGTCTGCTTTAACGCAAAGAGTGTCAGAAATGAGAGTGACGAACTTAGAGCATGGATCAGTACTTGGGATATGATGTTGTGGCCATAACGGAGACATGGGTTTCACAGGGGCAGGAATGGTTGCTCGATGTTCCATGGTTTAGAAAGTTTAAAAAGAACAGGGAGGGTGGAAAAGGAGGAGGGGGTGTAGCATTGCTAATCAGAGAGTTCATCACCTCTACAGAAATGAAGGTTGTCGAGGAAGGTTTGTTTACTGAGTCAGTATGGGTGGAAGTTAGGAACAGCAAGAAAGCAGCCACATCATTGGGAGTTTTCTACAGACCTCCTAATAGCCATAGGGAGATTGAAGAACTCATAGGCAGGCGGATTTTGGAAAAATGCAGATGTAGTAGGGTTGTTGTTATGGGTGACTTCAACTTTCCCAATGTTGACTGGAACCTCCTTAGTGCAGATGGTTTAGATGGAGCTGTTTTTCTCAGCTATGTTGAGGAGTGTTTCCTTACTCAGTATATAGGCAGACCGACGAGTGGAGCGGTCATTTCAGATTTGGTGCTCAGCAATGAGCCAGGTCAGGTGTCAGATCTTGCGGTGGGAGAACATTTTGGTGACAGTGATCACAACTGCATCACATTGACCATAGCCTTGGAGAGGGAAAGGAGCAGTTACCAAGGGAAGGTATTTAATTGGGAAAAAGGAAATGATGACGCTATCAGTCAGGAGTTGGGAAGTACAGGTTGGGAGCAATTGTTACACAGAAAGGGCTCAGTAGACTTGTGGAGACTGGTTAAGGAACAGTTGTTGCGAGTGATGCACAAATTTGTTCCTCTGCGACAGGTAAGAAGGGGTAAAATTAAGGAGCCTTGGATGACGAGAACAGAGGAGTTTCTTGTCAAAAGGAAGAAGGCAGCTTACGTAAGCTGGAGGAAGCCAGGGTCTAGCACAGCTTTAGAGGATTACAGGCTTGCTAGAAAGGAGTTCAGAAATGGACTGAGAAGAACCAGGAGGGGACACGAAAAAGGCTTGGCAGGAAGGATAGGGGAGGACCCAAAGGCATTTTACTCATATGTGAGGAATAAGAGAATGATCAGGGAGAAGGTAGGGCCGATCAGGGATAGCGTAGGGAACTTGTGCGTGGAGTCTGAGCAGATAGGGGAAGCCCTAAATGGATTTTTTTTGCTTCAGTTTTCACTAAGGAAAGGGACCTTGTTGTGAATGAGAACTTTGAGGAGCTGGGAAACAGGCTTGAACAGATTAAGATTGATGAAGTTGATGTGCTGGAAATTTTGGCAAACATTGACATTGATAAGTCTCCAGGGCCAGACCAGATTTATCCCAGGTTGCTCCGGGAAATGAGAAAGGAGGTTGCTAAGAACTTTGCTTCCTCACTCTCCATGGCAGTCGTACCGGAGGATTGGAGGGAGGCGAATGTTGTTCCTCTTTTCAAGAAGGGGAATCCCTGGCAAATAAAGACCAGTCAGTTTTACGTCTGTGATCAGCAAGGTTTTGGAAAGAATTTTGAGGGACAGGATTTATGAGTATTTGGCAAAGCATAGCATGATTAAAGATAGTCAGCATGGCTTTGTGAGGGGTAAGTCATGCCTTACAAATCTTATTGAGTTCTTTGAGGAGTGATGAGACAGGTCGAAGAAGGTCAAGCAGTGGATGCCGTGTGTATGGACTTCAGCAAGGCATTTGATAAGGTTCCTCATGGTAGGCTCATTCATAAAGTCAGGAGGAATGAGATACAGGGAGATTTGGCTATCTGGATTCAGAATTGGTTGGCTGACAGAAGGGAGAGAGTGGTTGTAGATGGGAAGTATTTTGCCTGGAGGTCAGTGTTGAGTGGTGTCCTGCAGGGCTCTGTTCTTGGGCCTCTGCTCTTTGGAGTTTTTATAAATGACTTGGATGAGGAGTTTGAGGGGTGGGTTAATACATTATTGGTTGGCTGACAGAAGGGAGAGAGTGGTTGTAGATGGAAAGTATTTTGCCTGGAGGTCAGTGTTGAGTGGTGTCCTGCAGGGCTCTGTTCTTGGGCTTCTGCTCTTTGGAGTTTTTATAAATGACTTGGATGAGGAGTTTGAGGGGTGGGTTAATACATTTACCGATGACACAAAGGTTGGGGGTGTCATTGATAGTATCCAGGGCTATTGCAGGCTGCAGCGTGACATAGACAGGATGCAGAGCTGGGCTGAGAAATGGCAGATGGAGTTCAACCTGGATAAATATGAAATAATTCATTTTGGAAGGTCGAACTTGAATGCTGACTATCGGATTAAAGACAGGATTTTTGGCAGTGTGGAGGAACAGAGGGATCTTGGTGTTCAAGTGCGTAGATCCCTCAAAGTTGCCACCCAAGTGGATAGGGTTGTTAGGAAAGCATATGGTGTTTTGGCTTTCATTAATAGAGGGATCGAGTTTAAGAGCCTCAAAGTTTTGCTGCAGCTCTACAAGACCCTGGTGAGACCACACTTGGAATACTGTGGTCCAGTTCTGGTTGCCCTATTATAGGAAAGATATGGAGGCTTTGGAGAGGGTGCAAAGAAGTTTTACCAGGATGCTGCCTGGACTGGAGGGCTTGTCTTACGAAAAGAGGTTGACTAAGCTCAAACTTTTCTCTCTGGAGAGAAGGAGGAAGAGAGGAGACCTGATCGAGGTATACAAGGTAATGAGAGGCTTGGATAGAGTCAATAGCCAGAGAATTTTTCCAAGGGCAGGATAGACTGGCACGAGGGGTCATAGTTTTAAGATATTAGAGGGAAGGCATAGAGGAGTTGTCAGAGGTATGAATGCATGGAATGCGTTGCCAGCGGTGGTGGTGGAAGCAGAGTTATTAGGAACATTTAAGTGACTGCTGGACATGCACATAGACAGCAGCGAGTTGAGGGGTACGTAGGTTAGGTTATTTTATTTTAGATTAGGAATAATCCTTGGCACAACATCGTGGGCCGAAGGGCCTGTTCTGTGCTGTACTTTTCCATATTCTAAGAAAAGTGGATGAAACGGATGAGCCCCAGGCTCAGAAGCCCAATTCCACAGCCACCTTGGATGGGCAGCTTTCACAAATGGATTATTATGCAGATGCAATTACAGAAGTATCTTTTATTTTATTCCTCACATGAGCATAGCTGTAAGGAATAACAATTAGTAATATACATGTCTCTTAAGTTGATATAAGAAATTCCAAAATGCTCACTCTTGAGATGAAAATGCTGACAAGACGAGAATTTAATGTTCATCCCGAATTGCGCTTGAGAAGGTGTTGCTGAATCTTTACTAACCCATTGCAGTCCATCTGTCCAACGTATACAAAACGTGCTGTGAGAAAGGGAGTTTCAGACTTAGGCCCATCTAATCTGCGTCAGTCAAAACAAGTTCCTTGTTATTCTAAACCCACTTTCCAGCCCATAGCCTTGTAAGTATTGACATCACCAGTGCACATATAAATACTTGAAAAGTTATGATGGACTGTTCCCTTTGTATCTAAATCTTTCAGTTTTTGGATATTTTCCTTCAAGTCTCTCACCTCTTCACAGAAGGCTCAGAGGAACTAATAAACAAGTTATAAACTCTGTCACTGATTGGTTAGAAGCAATAGCTTACAGCAACTGGTCAGAGAAAGTAACCTGACTTTCTTCAGACTTTAGGGATTTTACTGGAGATGCACCATCTACCCTTTCAGCAATACAAAGGCTTCTGGCAGTATCATTCACACTCACAAGCTCTTCAGCTATCCAGGACCCCATTAAATTGTTGTTGTTATGCTTATGGCTTTGGCATCCCCAAATTGTCATAAAACCACAAACCAATCAGCAACCCGTTACCAGCCAAAGTGCACTTTGTGCACACAAATTGATGCCATCTTGTCGAAAAGCAGCTTTTCCCCACTGATTCAACAAAGAAGCCAAAAAAAAATCTTAGAATGAGTTTCAGTAACTTCCTATATACAGCAGCGATTCCTTCCGTAATTCTTATTTTTTTTTTAACAGTCCTTTTTCCATTTCAGCTCACAATAAAAAACAGAAAAACAAAAATATATGATCTTTACACATTCAAGTGGAGTGTGTTCATCATACTCCTGGCTTGTGCCTCCTGAAGAAGGGCCTGTGCCCGAAACGTCGAATCTCCTCCCCTGGATGCTGCCTGACCTGCTGTGCTGTTCCAGCAATAAAGTTTCAACCTAGTAGGTGGTGGGCCACCTTTTAAGGAGTCAAGTGGTGAATTACTCATTGGAGAATGTCCCCAGCTTCTAACCTCCTGTTGTAGCTATAGTACCGATGTGATTAGTCCAGTTGCGTTTCTGGTCAATAGTAACCCTCAGGCTATTGATAGTGGGGAAATCAGATATGGGAATACCATTGAATGTCAAGGCAAGGGTGAGATGGTTACACTCTCTGTTTCTGGAGATGATCATTGGCTGGCATATGTAAGGTGCAAATATTATTTACCACTTATCAACTCGAGCATTTTAGTGATGAAATGGCAATGCAGCCAACATTTGTAATACTGTGAAAATAAAATTTAGGGCCAGATGTCACCAGAATCAGCTAAGTCTCATATTGGCCCTAAAGTTTATGAAGGTTTTCTCTTTATGAGCCCCAGTCAAATTTCTCATGCTGTTCTCTGAAACACACCTCATTGTCCATGGACCACATCTCTGTGGTGCCTCACTTATCCCATCTTCCCCCTTGCCAGAGGCAAAACTAATCATGACTGCCTCCTGGGATTGTTGGTGCTCGCACCGTATTTAAATGCCGTTGTGCAGGTCAAATGCTGTCAGTCTGAAGCTGCACTGCATGGTTCTTCCATTTGAAGAATTGCCCCAGAAATGACACACAGGCAATTTGGCACCATGATTTGATGGCAGGGACCTAGAGGTCTTATTAGATATTATAGAATCATTGGGTTACAGAGGTGTACAGCGCGGACACAGACCCTTCAGTCCAACTTGACAATGCCGACCAGATATCCTAAATTATTTGGCCCATATCCCTCTAATCCCTTCCTATTCATATACCCATCCAAATGCCTTTTAAATGTTGTAATTCTACCAGCCTGCACCACTTCCTCTGGCAGCTCATTCCACACATGTACCATCCTCTGCGTGAAAAAGTTGCTCCTTCGGTCCCTTTTATATCTTTCCCCTCTCACCCTAAACCTGTGCCCTCTAGTTTTGGACTCCCCACGCATGGAAAAGACTTTGAAGAAAGTGAGGATTGCAGATGCTGGAGATCAGAGCTGAAAAATGTGTTGCTGGAAAAGTGCAGCAAGTCAGGCAGCATCCAAGGAGCAGGAGAATCGACGTTTCGGGCATAAGCCCTTCTTCAGGAATGAGGAAGGTGTGCCAAGCAGGCTAAGATAAAAGGTAGGGAGGAGGGACTTGGGGGAGGGGCGTTGGGAATGCGATAGGTGGAAGGAGGTTAAGGTGACGGTGATAGGCAGGAGAGGGGGCGGGGGCGGAGAGGCTGGGAAGAAGATTGCAGGTCAAGAAGGCGGTGCTAAGTCCGAGGGTTGGGACTGAGATAAGGTGGGGGGAGGGGAAATGAGGAAGCTGGAGAAATCTGCACTCATCCCTTGTGGTTGGAGGGTTCCTAGGCAGAAGATGAGGTGCTCTTCCTCCAGGCGTCGTGTTGCCATGGTCTGGCGATGCATGTCCTTGGCGGAGTGGGAGGGGGAGTTAAAGTGTTCAGCTACAAGGCAGTTGGGTTGGTTGGTGCAGGTGTCGCAGAGATGTTCTCTGAAACGTTCCGCAAGTAGGTGGCCTGTCTCCCCAATGTAGAGGAGGCCATGCTATCAGAGCCTGCCAGCCTAGTCAGTACTGTTTCCATGGTCCTTGGTAACAGCCAGCAATGTGACCAGCTCAAAGGGTAAACTAAAGGATACACTAAAAGGGTAAACACCACCAACATCTCTCTGTTACTTCACGCTCACCTTACGTCTGATACTGTACCCTCCTCACACTAAGGCTCATGTCCTACCACTCTCACTATTCAACATCTTCCCTCACTCATTTTCACCACTCATCGCCCCCAAATAACAGTCTACTAATGCTGCATGTCCTCTGCATCGCCTATTCACTCATTTTGAACATCTCACCACCTTTTCCCAACCTGCACTACCACCAACAGGTATGCCAACCACTTTCATTTCACTTAATCCCTCTTTGCCTCATTCCAGGAGAAGGAAATGGGGCAGAAAGAACTAAGAGGAATATTAATGCTATGATCCACTTGGGTAGCATGCCAAAATTGAGCCCAACTATTCCCAGAGTTGTGTAATGTTAAAACTTTATTCAAAAGTCCACACAGAACTCCAAATTACCAAACTTTCAGTCAAAGGTTGATAAAAAGCATGGATGAGGTTTCTTGACTAAACAATCATTTTTATTTATTACAAATGCTTGGATTATAACTACAGGTAAACAGATATAAAGCACTGACAAATAACATTACTGATTAAAGCCTTAATCCACTTTTAACATCCGATCTCTCTCTCTCTCTCACACACACACATTGAGAAAATAGATTATCGGTGACATTTTTAAAACAAAACTGGAAAGTTAGTTCTGTGGTTTTGGTTTGCCTGATTCCAATATTGAGATGACCCTTTTTCTGCTGAGCAGACACTTGGTGTTCAGTTGTCTTTCTCTGGAAGCTTGCCCTGGTTTGTTAGAACTACAGAGCACTGATTCACCTGGAAAATGTACTTTATTTATCAACTCAAAAGACACAAATAGCAGCAATCGCTATAGGAAAGGCAACTCATTTTCTTCAATTGAAATTGAGATTTTAACTGCAGAGAACAGGCAGCTTCTGCTGGGGAGGACAGCAGCAAACACTTCTGTGTCTTTCTCACTCTGCAACTTGTTTTCAGTTCCAACCTACTCAACTAGCTTCACTTGTAAAACAATTCTTTGGTTCCTGATCATCCTGTAATGGATCCTGTAATTTCATTGCAAGCAATTACAGTCACAAAGACAGAGTTCACAGTAGGCACCAAATTCCTTGCTGTGAAATTATGCAGCTACCCTGGTAAATCCCTGTTTTTAAAAACATGCATTTCTCATTACAGTCCACAATTTCTTAACACAAAAAAAAATAAAATAGATACATTCCTTACACTTGACATTCATCTTCCCAACACCTACAAGGAAGGATCCTTGCCCTAGCTGGGTGAGGACTGTGTTTACTCATGTGGTGATCCCAAAACCTTCATATCCCAACAGTCAAGTAAAAGTCATTGTCAATTGCTATGCTGCTCTCCCATTATCACCACTGTGAATGTACTCTTAAAATCTCAGACTTCATTTTCTTTGTCATGACTCATTCTTCGAAACTGTACCGTCAAGACAGCATGGTGGCTCAGTGGTTAGCATTGCTGCCTCACAGCACCAGGGTCCCAGGTTCGATTCCAGCCTCGGGCGACTGTCTGTGTGGAGTTTCCTCTGGGTGCTCCGGTTTCCTCCCACAGTCCAAAGATGTGCAGGTCAGGTGAATTGGCCATGCTAAATTGCCCATAGTGTTCAATGCATTCATCAGAGGGAAATGTGTTTGGGTGGGTTACTCTTCGGCGGGTCAGTGTGGACTTGTTGGGCCAAAGGGTCTGTTTCCACACTGTCGGGAATCTAATCTAATCAAGGACAGTGGTAAGACATCTCCTTCTGCACCTTTGGAGAAGAAGCCACAGGTCCTTTGGAAGAAACACCAGCAGGGCTATATCCTGCACCCTCCACCAGCTCAGATACTGACACTTTGCTGCGTATCTTAGTGAGATTAGAAAAGGGAGACCTTACTGGGACTCCGTCACAGCCATGTCTAGACTGTTGGTTGAAGGCAAAAGGTCCCACATTGCTGGAATTATGAGGACTGCTGGAAGCCCCTGCTCAGCCACAGGCAGGAGAATTGCTCAGTATGAATTAGAGATTTCATATAAATGCAGAGACAGACAAAGGAGCAGTAGGCTGGGACACTGGGCAACCCTGGCACAAAGGCTGCAGGATTACAGCAACATGGTTGGGACACTACCACCTCAGAGCATGTTTAATGTGTGCACTGTTCTGCATTCTATCACCCTAGCTAATGGTGCACAATGCTAATGGTGCACACCAATAACAAAGTGAGAGCGGGACATGGAACATTTGAGCTCTTTCCAGGTGACCCTGTCCTTACAAGGTGACAAGGAAATGCCAGTAGATATTCAGTACAATTATGAACCAAACAGAGACCCCCTAGAAGTCTCAGAGGACACTCCAGAGGTGCCCAGGCCATGTGGTAGCATAGTAGGAATATCATTGGACTAGCAATCCAGAACCCAGGCCATTATTCTGGTTCATAGATTCAAATCCTAACATAACAAATGGTGACAAATTAATTTAATAAAATCTGGAATAAAGAGCTGTTTTAATGGTGACCATGTGACCACTGTTTGGTGTAAACAAAACCACATGGCTCACTAATATCCTTGGGGGATGAAAATCTGCTGTCATTACTGGCGTGACCAATGTCTGACTCCAGACCCAAGCAACGTAGTCAACTCTTAACTGCCCTCTTGGCAATTAAGAATGTGCAATAAATGCTGGCCTTGTCAGTTATGTCCACATCCTGTGAAAAAAATCTGAAAAAAAACCCCGAGGACATGTTCTCTCCACCCAGGTGAGGAACCAAGGACTGCATTGGGATGTAGTGGGAGGGAAAGGAAAACAATAACATTCTGAAAGTACATATATGGCACCAGTGACAAGTCACTGTAAATCCATTGTCACATCTGTAAATATAACTTCATTTTTCATAAGCAAGACTATGCACACAACCCTTTAATTTACTCCCTATACACCCAAGACTGTGTGGCCAAATTCAACACGAACTCTATTTACAAACTTGCTGACGACACCACTGTATTGGGTCAGATCTCAAACAACAACGAGACAGAGTACAGGAAAGAGATAGACAACTTAGCGGCAAGATGCAAAGGCAACAGCTGTGAGAGCGAATGTCATTTTAGCTACAACTATAAGATGAAGGTACAGCATCTTAGTGCCACCTGACATTTTATGCTCTAAGGTGTGAAGTGAACAGCTCTGGCACCACCTACAGGCCATGGGTTCCTGGAAGGTGATTGGTATTTTTAGCAACAAAGGTGATTCTTTCCAGGGCGCAATACATTGCAAGTTGTTCTGGAATGGCACACGGTAAGATGAGGCTAGAGTTGAGTGATATCATAGAGACAGGGTCGATAGTTAACGGGGCCAGTCTGGTAAGATACAATCTCAGGCCTCATCACAAGAACCCCTCCAACAACCTCAACGCCACTTGCACTTAGCCAAAAATCGTAAGATTCAGACTGATATTTCTATGGCACAAGTGAGGACTGCAGATGCTGGAAACCAGAGTTTACATTAGAGTGGTACTGGAAAAGCACAGCAGGTCAAGCAGCATCCGAGGAGCAGGAAAATCGACGTTTTGGGCAGAAGCCCTTCATCAGGATTGGAGGCAGGGAGCCTCTAGGGTGGAGATATAAATGGGGTGGGGGAGCAGCGGTGGAGGACGCCCAGGACCTACATGTCCTCGGCAGAGTGGGAGGGGAGTTGAAATGTTCAGCCATGGGGCGGTGGGGTTGAATGGTGCGGGTGTCCCGGAGATGTTCCCTCAGGTGCTCTGCGAGGAGGCGTACAGTCTCCCCAATGTAGAGGAGACCGCATCGGGAGCAACGAATACAATAAGTGACATTGATGGATGTGCAGGTAAAACTTTGATTGATGTGGAAAGCTCCTTTGGGGCCTTGAATGGAGGTGAGGGAGGAGGTGTGGGCGCAGGTTTTGCAATTCCTGCAGTGGCAGGGGAAGGTGCCAGGATGGGAGAATGGGTTGTTGGGGGGCATGGACCTGACCAGGTAGTCACGGAGGGAACGGTCTTTGTGGAAAGAGGAAAGGGGTGGGGAGGGAAAAATATCTCTGGTGGTGGGATCCATTTGGAGGTGGCAGAAATGTCATCGGATGATGCAGTTTATGCGAAGGTTGGTAGGGTGGAAGGTGAGGACCAGGGGGGTTCTGTCCTTGTTATGGTTGGAGGGAAGGGGTTTGAGAGCGGAGGTGCGGAATGTGGATGAGATTTCTATCATCATGGATGAATTTCGCATTCATTAACGGGGAATTTAAATTCTGTTTAAAAAATCACTTTCATGTCTATTCTTTACTTAGCAGTTAACAGTATTGAGTACAGGTTGATACATCTAGCCTAGTTAAAATGCACTGAACGCTGTTTTCAGATCTGAAGAAACAGATTCTAATTCATTAGGGTAAAGTAACCTCTAGCATATTAAATAGTATATTTATATGCAGCACCTTGGAAGTGCAACCAGGTATTTGATCATTTTGTTCATATAGAGATTCAAGTTACTTAAGTTAGCTGGAAATATATTTACTGTGAGTGACAATTAACTACAGAACTTCAGATTAATAAAACTAAGAAAACAAACAAAAAGTAATTATATGGAGACCTATAAAAACACCATCAAGGCTTTTGTACACTGTAGATCAAACTTAATTGAATAAATTGTCATTGCATTGCTTGTGCATGTAAGCACTATTCATAAGGGGATCATTTAGATCTGCGTGCGGGATCTGTATGATGATTTTATGAGGCATATCATCAAAGTACGCTGCATTATGGAAAAACATTCACAACAGGAGAAAGGCACTTCAAGTAACAAATAATGATTTAATGATTATGGTAGTAATAAATGTATATTTGATTCCAGTCTAACCTTTAAGATTATGCTGATAAACTTTGCAATGTCTTAAGCAAAATACTCTATTAATGTGCTAAAAATGCATTTGTGTTGCATTTATTGAACCTTAATTGAAATTAGAATCTAATGGTCAAGTTTGCAGAGTCAAATTTCAATCTAAGTTGAAGATTTGGATTTTTATTTAATTTATAATGCAGAAACATATCTGCTATTTCCTCAATAGGATCGTATTGATGCACTTCAACCTTTTTATTGCCTCTTAATTGTAATGCTTCTTGTTGAATTTACTTAATTTATTCCTTATTCTATTTGTCAACACCTATCAGCATCCTGTTTTCCCCAAAATAATTTAAGACTTAAGTATTTCATATCCGGGGATACTCTTATTGCCTTTTGCTTGCATTCCTGAACTGATGACAAGCAAACTACGTTTTTCTGAAAGCAAAACCCATTTTCATTTCCAGCTTCCATCTCTCTTTTCATCACAGCGTCTTGTTGCCCTTTGTATCAGTAAACCTGAGTGTGCCACTACCGTCACAGACTTCGTCAGTAAGAGTGTAATGGATTGCATGCCAAAGAAGTTAATCTGACTGTTCCCCAAACTGAAACTATGGATGAACCATAAGATCTACTCCCTACTTAAGTCCAAGTTCAAGGCTGTCAAGTTGGGTGACCCTGACCTAAACAGGAAATCGAGGTATGATCTTCACAAGGCCGTCAGGGAGGCCAAGAGACAACATCAGACTAAACTAGAATCCCAAACTAAGCACATGAACATACTTTCTTAATGACAAATGCCCTGTGACTCTGACACCTACGTTGGACTCGTACTTATTGACGTTAGACCTACCTTCAACACCACAATTCCAAACTCATCTCCAAACTCCGAGACTTAAGAATCTACTTCCCCCCCATCTTCAACTGATCCTTGACTTTCTGATCGCAGACCATAATCAATAAGGATAGATGACAATACCTCCCCCACAATAATCCTCAACACTGGTGCCCCGCAAGACTATCTACACAGCCCTTTAATGTACTCCCTATACACTCATGAATGTGTGGCCAAATTATAACTCTATTTATAAATTTGCTGATGACACCACTGTATTGGGTGAGATCTCAAACCAACACCTCTCATTGTTGGTACAGGAAAGAGATAGATAGCTTAGCACCAAGATGCAAAGACAACAATCTCTCCCTGAATTTTTACAAACTGAAGGAGCCTTAACATACTCTGCATGAAAAAGTTGCCCCTTAGGTCCCTTTTCAATCTTTCTCCTATTACCTTACACCTATTCCCTTTAGTTTTGGATTCTCCCACCCTGGGGAAAACACTTTGTCTACTTACCCTGTCTATGCCCTCATGATTTTATAAACCTCTCTCAGGTCACCCCTCAGCCTCTGATGCCCCAGCGAAAATAGCCCCAGCCTATTCAGCCTCTCAAAATAGCTCTAACCCTCCAATGCTAGCAACACCCTTATAAATCTTTTCTGAACCCTTTCAAGTTCCACAACATATAGAATGGAGACCAGAATTGCACACAATATTCCAAAAGTGACCTAAACAAATACAGCTGCAACATGACCTCTCAACTCCGATGCTCAATGCACTGACCAATAAAGAAAAGCATACCAAATGCCTTCTTCCCTATCCTGTCTACCTGCGACTCCACTTTCAAGGAACCACGAACCTGCACTTCAAGGTCACTTTGTTTGGCAACACTTCCCAGGACCTTTTCATTAAGCGTATAAGTCCTGCCCTGATTTGCCTTACCAAAATGCAGCACCTTACATTTAGCTAAATTAAACTCCATCTGCCACTCCCTAGCCCATCAGTCCATCTGATCACTGTCGCATTGTACTCTGAGGTAACCTTCTTGGCTGTCCACTATATCACCAATTTTAATGTCATCTCCAAACTTACTAACCATACGTCCTATATTCACATCTAAATCATTGGTAAATGACAAAAGGTAACCTGCTGGTAAATGTGAAATTGAATATCCAGTGACCTTATTGATAAGGGTATTTCTGGGGGAAGTTATATTCCCATTCAAAACTGGGGCTGAAAATGAAGACTGGAAGGTGAATAAAATACTGCCAAATAGTGCAGTGCAGCCAAGGGTAGAATTAAACACCACTATTAATGATTTACTTAATATCTTTTGTGGCAAAGTGAAGGATCTTACCCAATGTTTAAAAAACTTCATTAAAGCAGCTGAACTGTAACAGCTGGTTGACTTTATATTTTTATAGTATAATATTTTTGCAGTTTAGCTTTTAACTGTTGAACTATCTATTAGGTTTTATGTTTTGTGTTCTGTAGTTATTTTATGTTATAATGAAACTTGAGACTTCCAGTACAGTCCAGTCAATTTCTATTTCATTGCCTCACAATGCACATTGGTAATCTTTTTCATTTATCACTACTTTTTTTATGTGAAAGGAGTGAATGAATTAATTTTCTTGATTTTCCTTTTTGTAATTTTTGAATGTTTGGTGCCTCATCTTAATTCCAACAGAATTAAGAGAACAAATTTTGTGAGTTATAACTCACCTCCCACTTCAAGATAGGTTAACAGAGTATATACCACAAAAACAGACTATTTGATCCAACCAATCCGTGTCAGTATTTCTTAGTTTTTCTCATTTAAATATAGAATCATGACCATCTATCCCTTTCTCCCTCATTTGCTTGTCTTGCATCCCCCCAAAATCGATTTATGCTATTTGTTTTATCTACTCTTTGTGATACTGAGTTTGTGTTCTTACTACTCTATGCATAAAAACATTTCTGCTGAATTACCTATTGGATTTCTTGTGCATGAATACTTCTACTTGGTGTTCACCATTAAGAGAGATGTTATAGATATATAAATCAGGAAGAATGACTGTGATAAACAAAAACAACAAAGAAAATTTACAGCCCAGGAACAGGCCCTTCGGCCCTTCAAGCCTGAGCCGATCCAAATGTACTGTCTAAACCTGTCAGTCAATTCCTAAGCATTTGTATCCCTCTGCTCCCCACCTACTCATGCATCTGTCCAAATGCATCTTAAATGAATCTACCGTGCCTGCCTCTACCACCTCTGCCGGCAACGCGTTCCAAACGCCCCCCCACCTTCTGTGTGAAGTACTTGCCACATGTATCCCCCTTAGACTTTCCATCTCTCACCTTGAAAGCGTGACTTCTTGTTATTGAATCCTTCACCCTGGGAAAAAAGCTTGTCTCTATCCACCCTGTCTATACCCTTAATGATTTTGTAAACCTCAATCAGCTCCCCCCTCAGCCTCCTTTTTTCTAATGAAAATAAACCTAACCTACTCAACCTCCCTTCATAGCTAGCACCTTCCATACCAGGCAACATCCTCTTATCTCAGCCCACTTGGCACACCAGCCTCATTCCTGAAGAAGGGCTTATGCCCAAAACGTCGATTCTCCTACTCCTCGGATGCTGCCTGGCCTGCTGTGTTTTTCCAGCACCACATTTTTCAACTCTGGTCTGCAGCATCTGCAGTCCTCACTTTCTCCTTTGTTAGTTGAGGCACAGAGTTTAAGAGCAGGGTCATTGTGCTGGAACTGAGAAAATCATTAGTCAGGCTACACTGAGATTATTGTGTGAAATTCTGGATTAAACATTATAGGAGAGATGTGATAGGATTGGAGAAGGTGTAGAGGAGATTTAACAGAATGTTGCGTGGTCTGGAAAGTTTCAGTTCTGAAGAGAGATTGGATAGACTGATGTTGTTTTTTTCAGAGCAGAAGAGATTGAGAGGGGACATGATTGAGATGTATAAAACCATGTGTGCATAAATAGTTTAGACAAGAAGAAACATTTCCACTTGATAGAGAAATCAAAGACCAGAGGGCCTTGACTTAAGGCAAGGGGCAGAAGGTGTACAGGAGATGTGAGGAAAAACATTTTCACCCACAGGTTGGTGGGAATCTGGAGCTTACTGCCTGTAGCGATAATAGAGGCAGACATCTTCATAACATTTAAGAAGTATTAAATTATACACTTCTGATGGCAAAGGCAGGCAAAGCTATGGATCATGTGCTAGAAAATAGAGTTAGAATAGCAACATGGAAACGTAGAAAATAGGTGCAGGAATAGGCCATTTGGCCCGTTGAGCCGGCACCAGTATTCAATATGATCATGTATGATCACACAATCTCAGTATCCCTTTCCCACCCTCTCACCTTACCCCTTGATCTCTTTAGCTGCATGGGCCATGTCCAGCTCCCTCTTGAGTATATCTAACAAACTGCGCCCGCCGGCTTTCTGTGGGAGAGAATTCCACAGGATCACAACTCACTGAGTGAAGAAATTCTTCTTCATGTCAGTCCTGAATGGATTACCCCTTATCCTTAAATTGTGACCCCTACTTCTGGACTTCCCCAACATCAGGAACATTCTTACCGCATCTAGCCTGTCCAGTCCCATCAGGACTTTGTGTTTCTATGAGATTCCCCCCTCCCCTCATTTTTCTGAATTCCATTGAGTTCAAGCCCAGTCGATCTAAGCTTTCTTCCCATGTCAGTCCTGCCACCTCGGGAATCAGTCTGATGAACATTTTCTGGGCTCCATCAAGAGCAAACAGACTAGGAGACCAAAACTTCAGACAATACTCAAGGTTTATCCTCACCAAGGCCCTGTATAACTGCAGCAGGGCATCCCTACTCTTATACTCAAATCCTGTCGGTATGAAGGCCAGCATGCCATGAGCTTTCCTCAATGCCTACTGTACCTGCATGCCAACCTTCAGTAACTGTTCCACCATGACACCCAGGTCTTGTTGCACCTCACATTATCCTCAACTGCCACCATTCAGATATTAATCTGCCTTCCTGTTTTTGCCACCAAAATGGATAATCTCATATTTATCCACATTATATTGCATTTGCCAAGCATTTGTCTACTCAGCCAGCCTGTCTAAGTCACCCTGCAGCCTCTTAGCATCCTCCTCACAGCACACACACTGCCACCCAGCTTAGTGTAACTGCACATTTGGAGTTGTTGCATTAAATTCCTTCATCCAAATCATAAACGTATATTGTGAACAAGCTGAACCCTGCAGCACCTGACTTGTGACTGCCTGCCACTCTGAAAAGGACTTGTTTATACCAACTGTCTGCTTCCTGCCTGCCAACTAGTTCTCTATCCATATTAGTACATTACCTCCAACACTATGAGCTTTAATTTTTCATCCTGTATGGAACCTTGTCAAAAGCCTTTTGAAAATCCAGAAACACAACATCTACTGATTCACCCTTGCCCACTCTAGTTCTCACATCCTCAAAAAAATTCCAGAAGATTTGTCAAACATGATTTCCCTTTCATGAAGCCAAACTGATTAGAACCTATTCCAAATGCTCAGTTATTACATCCTTAATTACTGACTTCAACATTTCCCCACCACCAACGTCAGGTTAACTGGCCTATAATTCGCCCTTTTGTCTCTCCCTCCTTTTTTAAAGACTATAGCATGCTGGAAAATGATCAATGCATCCACTATTTCTAGGGCCACTTCCTTAAGTACTCTGGGATGCAGGGCATCAAGCCCTGGGGACTCATGGGTTTTAATCCTATCAATTTCCCCAGTATCGTTTCCTGACTAATAAGGCTTTCCTTCAGTTTCTCCTTCTTGCTTGACTCAATGTCCCCCAGCATTTCTGGAATTTATTTGTCTTGTCCTTGGCGAAGACAGATCCAAACTATTTGTTCAACTGGTCTGCCATCGCTTTGTTTTCTGTTATGAGTTCATCTTATTTTAACTGTAAGGAACCTACATTTGTCTTTTATTCTTCACATATCTATAGAAGTTTTTGTAGTCAGTTTTGTTTTATGTTTTCTGCTTACTTTCATATTCAATTGCTCCTTTTGAATTAAACCCTTTGTCCTCATCTGCTGAATTTTAAATTTCTCCCAGTCCTCAGGTTTGCTACATTTTCTGGCCAATTTATTTGCCTCCTCTTTGGCTTTAACACTATCCCTGATTTCCCTTGTTAGCCATGGTTAAGCCACCTTCCCTGTTTTACTCTTACACCAGATACTTGTTAAAGTTCATCCATGTGCCATTGCCTATCCACCATCAAACCCTTAAGTATCCTTGGCAGTTTATCCTAGCCAATGTATGTCTTATACCGTGAGAGTTAGCTTTAAGTTCAGGACCATAATCTCAGGTTTAACTATGTCATCTCCATTTTCATGAAGAATTCTACAATATTATGGTCACTTTTCCCGAAAGGATCTCACACCACAAGGTTGCTAATTAATCTTTTCTCATTATACAATACCCCGTCTAGGATAGCCTGCTCTCTCATTGCTTCCTCAACATATTGGTCACGAAAGCCATCCCTAATACATTCCAGGAAATCTGCTGCCATCGCATTGCTACTAGTTTGGTTAATCCAATCAATATGCAGATTGAAGTCACCCAGAATAAACGGGGTATCTTTACTGCACACATTTCTCATTTCCTGTTTGATGCCATCCCCAACCTCACAAGTACTTTTTGGTGTTCTGTACACAATTCCCACTAATGTTTTTTTTTCCTTTAGTGTTCTGCAGCTGCACAGATACAGGTTCCATGTTGTCCATGCTAATGTCGTCCCTTACTGTTGTGTTAATATCTCCTTAACCAGTAATGCTACCCCACCTCCCTTTCCTTTCTGTCTATCCTTCCTGAAAACTGAATAACCCTGGCTGTTGTGTTCCCATCCTTGGTCACCCTGGAGCCAGGTGTCTTTGATCCCAATTGCATCATATCCATTAATTCATCCATCTTATTACAAATGCCCCTCACATTGAGATACAGAGCCTTCAGGCTCTTTTTTGACATTTATTGCCCTTTTAACGGAATAGTTCCTAGGGGTTGTTTTTGATCGGCACAGATGTGATAGGTCGCCTGTAGTGTAGGTCCCGATGACTCTATGTTTATGTTTATACAGATGGCGTCTTCTTATTGTCTCTGCATACACTCAATCAAAATCTTTCACAATTTAGAGGTATCTATTAAGTCACCCTCAGCCTTCCTTTCCTCAATGCATTTCTGATATTATCTGCCCTGGACTCTCTCAAATGGCTCTTTACTCCTGTTGTAAATGGCAACCAGAACTGCATGTATTACACCTGGTGGTTTAAACAAGGTTTGCTGCCGCTTACTACATCTTCTGTGTTATCTGTGTTGAATTTCACTTGCTAATTATTTGCTCATTCTGTGAGTTTAATTTTTTGCAATCCTCCTTAGTGTTAACCACCTTTCCCTACATGATATCACCTGCAGGTTTTAAAGTTTTGTTTTTATTTCCGAAGTCTAAATCGTTAATGTAATTATGACCAGTAGTGATGAAAACACTGAACCTTTGGGACACCAATTCCAACTTTTTCCTGCCTTAAATCATTACTCTTTACTCCCATCCTGCCTTGAAGCCATCTAGTAAACCATTCTAGCATTTATTCTGTGACCTTATTTGTTATTCTATTATGGGGCATGTTATTGATGGTCTTTTGAAAATCCAACTAAATTAATTTACTGCATTATGATTGTCGATTCTCTATTATCTCCCCAAAACAATCAATAAGATTGACCAAGCAAATATGTTTTACATTTTCAAATTAATTTGACTATTTATTATAGATTTATATATTTTCTAGATGCATTCTAATCTCTCATTTAGTTGGGATCCCATTATTTTTCCTGATGTTAAGCTAACTAATCTATCACAGGGCATATTCTGTTCTTCTTAAATATAGAAATTATATTAGCTGTCTGCAAGTCCTCTGGCACCACACTTTTTTTCTAACCAATGATTAAAGTGTGTAATAATTGCCTTTGCTATCACTTTCTGAGATTCATTTGAAATGCGTAGATATAATCCATCTGGACTATAAGCTTTATCCTCTGTACATTTGATTAGTGTGCCCAATATATCACTTGTTATTTTAAAAGCACATACATTATTATTCAATTCACATATTCATCTCACCATTCAATGTTACATCCATGTACCTATCTATTTCTACAGTAAATGCCAAAATGAAAAAGTTGTTCTATACAAAATTATTTCATATTTCTGCCATCTCTCTATCATTACCTGTAACATTATCCTGTCTAAAATGATCCAGTTGATAAATCAAGCTTTTTTATTAATGTGGCTGAAAGTGTTATGCTATTTTGTTTCATATTCTTTGACAATTTAATTTCATACTCCATACTTGTTTTTCTCCTTATGTGTCCCTATCATGCAGTCCTCCACGATCAACATTCTTAACGTATGCCCCTTTCCTAATTCCCAATTGATCCCTTGTATCTTCATTTACTCATGAGTGTCACTACTAGTCAGTTTGTTCTTACCATTTGTGGAACATATTTTTCCTGCACTCTATTGAACAATGTTTCAAATGGTTTGAAACATGGTCATTCATTAGTGTTACCTATTGTATTTTCCCAAATTCTATCCTCAGTCCCCTGAACTAAGGAGGGTACTGGACATTTTTACTCTTTTGGCGGGGGAGGGAGGGGGTGTTGGTGCAATATTAAACCAATAGATCTAAAGCAAACTGTGGTACCATTATTAGATTAGGAATCCTTTGCTTTATGCTATGGCTCTTTAATTGAGCTGCAGTGTGAGCATCCTCCTTCTGGGGTCCCTGATCTATCAGAGAAGGTAAACTGGATTAGGTGCTGGACCGGTCAAGAGGAGATTTCTCATTAAGCAAATCAAATGAAGAGTTAGAACCGTTTGTTACTGCTTTGCTGGAGGTTCATCTAATGGATCTGAGGAACTGCAGTGAGCTGGACGTTTTCAAGGATGAGAGGAAGAGGAACCAAGTTTCATGAATGGATGGAGCCATTGAAGTCAGCAACAGAACTATAATCCTCCCACCCGGACACAAGGACCCAAGGAGATCCAAGATCTCAGGAGGGTGGTTACAATGAGTGGGATGACAATTTCAGGTTGTCAAGCCCCACAGTCTGACTTTTCCAGAGTTGGGAAGATTTGTACAAGTAGTGTCCAGGGGCTGACATCTCTTCAGCCACTGGAAATACATGACCATCAACTCCACTGGGGGCATTCTCATTTCAGGAGGCTGGACATGTCAACTGGCCTACCTTGAAAGGCTGTGTCTCCTGAAGCACTGTTGCTTATCTGTCAAGAGAACTAATTTTCACCCTGTATGTAAGGTGCATCCTGTAGTCAGGGTCTTAGAGCTGGATCTCCGCTTTTATCCTTTAACCGTCTGAAAGGGCATGTGACCGAGGAGAAGGTAGCTGCTACTGTTACTGGCATTGCTCCTTCTGCAGCCACTAGTGTTAGTACTTCTGCTGCTTCTTGTCTTCATCAGAGTCGAGCTGCAAAAGCTGATCCCAATCCATAGCGAAGGTTGGCAACTGAGAAGTCTTAAGGTGGGCGAAATTCCACATTGGTGATGTGTCTTCCAAGGAGCAGATAATCACTGTGCAAGCACTTAAATGACTCTCTTAGACGAATGCCGTGAGCAGCAGCCTCTCACCTGGCCATTTTCTTACCCGTTGCTCTTCACTTTTGCTGATCAATGGTTTCCCAACTTGCCAAATTCATTGAAGGATCATTCCCTGCTATATATTCACCTTAGCACTTTCTACAGACATTGAGAACCAGGTCTCCTGTTAATTCTTGCTTAAAACGCAAATTAATGACCAATAAGATTTTTTAAAGTACTTCAACTGACACCCTCTCCACTCACCTTCAAAATAATTCAGAAGGGGTCCTGTTAGGTAGCGGTAATATCCCTATCTCTGAGCCAGGAGGCCTTGGTTCAAGTCCCATCTGCTCCAGAGGTGCGTGACAACTCATCTGAACAGTTTAATTGAAAATTACCATTAAAGACGCAAAGTCATTCAGATGAAACCCAGAAGAGGGTGGGATGTTTGCAGGATCCTAACCTGATGGCTCTTTAGGGGATTTAAATCCTCACACTTGACCAAGACACATTTCCCCAGACCTTGGCATCTAGGCAAGCTTTCAGTAATGTATGAGGAAAGCAATCTTTAATCCTTTTCTAATAGTCACGTATGACTATTGAAGCATGCCACCATGGCTTCACACAAGTCTTCATATGCCGTCTATTATCATAGCAGATTCCATTTTTAGTTTTAGATTTTAGCAAACTCACTTTTAAAAATATGAAATTGCACACAACTAACAGTCATATAGCAGTTATATATTCACAACAGAATGTTCATTTCCTCATGTGGAACAAAGCACAGAAATGTTCCATTTTTATCACCTAAGCTAATCCTTTGTAGATAGTATTTAAATATTGCAATAGTGTTCCTTTTGTCACATTTTTACTATGAGAATTTAATTAATCTGAACTGTTTCAAAGAAATTCATATTGATTTCTCTTTTTAAGCAGTTTCAATAAATTAATTCCTTCTTTGAGATTTTTCAATAGACCCTTTGATTTCAGGAGAACAGTGCCTTTTATGTCCTGGGAGATAGTTACAGGCACTTCTTCGACTTTGGATATCTGACTATTAAAACTTCAAAAGTAAAGCCATTCATTATTTACATGCAAAGACAAATATTGGAACATTTTATCATTCATTTGTTGCCTTTACACATTGTTAAAACCAAATGCAATAATTCTTAGTATACCAGGAGGTCACTGTTTTGAAACATTGTCATGGGATCGTTCTAGTGAAAGAAGCAAATAGAGATTCTGTTTAAAGTGTCATCTAAAGGTTAACATATTAGACACTGATGAACCTCCTCAAAGCAGCACACATGTCTGCCTAGATTACTTGTACTGGCCCTGCAATGACGCTTCCAACTGGTGACCTCTCAACTCTGAAGCAAGAGCATTGGCCTAGCATCAAGCTGACACAACATCAATGTGTGTTGTTTTGCTGTTTTTGGAATTTGACAGGTCTTAATCTTCTTTTCCTTTGAAGTCATTGAAGAAGGTAAATTCAGATGAGTTGTAAACCAGGATACAATTAATTATCACCCATTTCGCGCAACGACTGAAGACAGCTTCATATCTTTAAAGTCTGTCATAGTTTGCCCTAATTTTTGGTGTATACTGTAATCAGCTCTGGCGAAGAGTCATCTAGACTCGAAACGTTAGAACATGGAACATTAAACGCAATACAGGTCCTTCGGTCCTCGCTGTTGCACTGACCAGTGAAATCAATCTGAAACCCATCTAACCTACACTATTACATTCTCATCCATATCCCTATCAAATGACTATTTAAATTCCCTTAACTTTGGCGAGTCTACTACTGTTGCAGGCAGTGTGTTTCACGCCCCAATTACTCTCTGAGTAAAGAAACTACCTCTGACATCTGTCCTATATCTATCACTGAGCTTGCTTTTTCTCCATGAATGCTGCCTCACCCACTGTGATCTCCAGCAATTTTTGTTTTCAGTATGAATTTCAGCATCTGCAGTAATTTGCTCCTGTACAGTAATCAATCTGTATTTAGTTATTCTACCGTTGGAACATTTATATTGTTGTATAATGATGTTTGTTTCTCATCTTACTATGTTGTAAATTTTCAAATGTTGTTACGTTTTACAGAAGTGATTACCGTCATACTTTGGGTGTAAGATTGCAATATCTGCTGTTTTGGATAAATTATGATATAAAGACAAATATCAGCTGAGGTTTAACAGCTTTGTTCAAAACTGTGTCAAGCCACTGCTCAGAATTTTGTACATCTTTGCGGTCTAGCCCAATTGGCTCAGGAACACAGAAATGGAAAAATCTGGGTCAAATTGTTCCAAGTCACAACTTTCACCTATGAGGAAAAAATGTGCTGCATTGTTGCGTAGGGTATTCTTTTATCAAATACATCTTCACAAGCTGATAAATCTTGGCTGATATATTTGTTCAAACTCAAAGATGAAAAAGAAACAGATGTAATCGATTCTGCTATAACACACATTTATTCAACGCGAATTGGCTATAATGCAACTGATTAATTTAGATCATTATTTGTAGAACGTGAACTTTCCTCACCTGTATTGGCTATAACTTGATTCACATTGGTTTAAATGGTGCTGCTATTACTCGATTTTCTTATAATGCGGGATTGCACGGTAACGGAACTACTGTGTTATATCAGAACAAACTGTAGTCAATATGTACTAATCCACTGTTCATATTTTAACAGCTCAAAGGCATTAATATTAATTTAGAATAACATAATGACACTTAATCGACTAAATAGCTTTACAAGGCAAAAAATTATTATGACCTTTCTATTTAGAAAAAAATATGATATCTTTCCAACCAAATGAAATCTGAGTAACTATAGTTTAGAAATAATTTTTGCACAGCTCAGTTCAGATGACAGTCAATTTAGTATTTTCTTTGACACGGTTTAAAATTATGCACATTCACATACTGAAGTGGTTATGGTTGATAAGGCCACGGTTTGGAAAGGATTAATGCTGAAGACTGCATTGAGGCCCACACAATGTGATGATGTTATAAGGACTTAGTTGAAAAACGTACAGGGTTAAGGCCTAGATACACAGATTTTCCAAAAATCTTAGTAAGAATGGCTGAATGATGAGGGCTGTGGCAACAAATTTGGCAGAATCAGGCAAGATGTCCGCCGAGACCCATAGCAAAGTTGGGAGCAATTCACTACATCTTTTAAGCATAGCCATGGGCATCAAAGCAAGATTCTCACTAGGCAATGGTGCAATGCTACTGAAGAGGATTATTGCTCATTAATGGCCTTAAAAATGCAGAGCTAGCCTCATTACTATGCAGTTTCCCATTCTACCACCCGCCATGAGCAAACTAAGATGCCAAGATTTCTTATCATGGAAGCCAGAATGGGTACTTAGTGCTTGCCCCACTAGCTGCAAAGAGCATCCACATCACTCAGCAAGAAAAAAGGCACCATGGACACTAACCACAGACATTGGCATCTGGTAGGGACCAACCCTTCAGGATTGTCATGCCACCTTTCCAATTCACTGGCAGATGCAGACTTGCCTTTCAGGGCAAATCAGCAATGACATTGACAGGCTCCTGCAAGTATCTAACAGCCGATTCCAATTTATGTTTCAAAAAGTGAAAAATGCCTTTCTGGAATTAAAATGATTCAATATACTCTTCAATAATTAATCTGTTTGAAAATTCATGGATGTTTTACAAAGAAGATCAGTATTGATATATTTTGAAAGATTATTGATTTGCTTTAAAAACAGGTCAAAAATTATCTGAATGATTTCACTCCCTATGTTAATTAAATTTTTCCTTATGTTTCAGCATGATCTCTAGGGGACATCATTTATTAATGTTGGACATGTTTAGCAAATTTTGCTTTTCTATCAAAGAAATATCTCAATCAGATTGTTATTTGAAAATAATACTGCTACCATGTAAGGTAACAGGTTATAAACTTGAACAGTTAATGAAACCGTTTATAAAGAAATCAACACAATTTGCAAAATGTACCAGGACTGATTATTTATCTGCAGCAAATGTTCTAATCGGTTTATACTGCTGTGCTCAATTTATAGGATTAAGTTTTTTGTTGGTCCAAAATCATTTGGCAATGCTCACCTTAGCATGTTTCATTCATGTAGCAGCATGTAAAACATGGCATGTTGTGATTAAAAAAGTTTTTACAGAGCCATTCATATAAGATTTGATTGGGCATTCACATGCCCCCAGCCATCTTCTAATGGAGAAGGAAGTCCACCAATATTATCCATCAAAACCAAGCATGCTGTTTCTCACAACAGAATATGCAACCATCTTTCAGGCATCCTCACTAGTTCTCCCACTGCCACTCCAGCTATTTCCTGGCTAGGAGAATTCCATGGCAAGCTCTACATTGTTAATAACTGGAACTTGGATCAAAAATAATAAACTGAATTTGGAACAAAGGTTCATGAAAATGACAGTTGAAAAATTGATAGGTATAGCTGTCAAAGTTGTAATTTTATTGTTTTCAAATCTTTGTTCCTCTCAAAAGTACTATAAGTACACTTGTAAATGTATATTTATATCTATGGATGACATGAAAACCTGGAAAATATTGAACTGCCTGGACACTTACTGCATTAATAAAATTTACCCAAGTTTTGAGCAGTGAAATATTTTGGAAAATACAGCAATAATGAAAAAAAAAGAGTCTCAACATCAAGAAAAGAAAATCCAATTTCCCACAAGTTTAAACGGAAAGTTCTGAATCATATTGATAATTGACAAGCACCTTATTTCCATGTATTTGCATCTTATTATTTGTTAATCTCACCTCATTTATGTGCAATTCATGAATCTGTTATGCACTGATGAGAATTTGTATGGCACCTATTTCTGACTTAAAAGTCAGGGCAATTACCTGATGGACATAGCTCGCATCTTGCTTCTCCAGCCTTCTATCTTCAAATCCACTCACCAACATTTCACTGCATGCACCATAAACTTCAACTGTCTCCACGCTTCAGCCATAATTCAAAACACCAACTTTACCACAATGAGAAATCTCAAATTAGATCGTAATACTGAGCAGGACTTCATGACTGCACTTTTGGGTTAATAAACGCTTTACACTGCAATTCTCTTTCTAGGTCACTCTGTGTACAGGGACATATAGATATCTCATGCATCTGCATAGAATCAATTTTAAGGTTTTTAACTTGATTTTCTAGCATTCACTCACTTGTTTCCTTGGATAAACAGCAACAATCGCTCATCCTGCTTCTCGTGCAAACAGAAAGATTGGCAGCTTGTTATGGTTGCCAGTGCAGTAAAGACAGCAGGCATGCTACTGTATAGCACCATGCTGTATAAATGTCACACCTACAGCATGTCCCAGCAGCTTAAATGGCAAGCACACTGCATGTGCTTCAACCAAACAGCTCTGTCTCAAAGTCAAAGGGGGCAGTCCACAGTGCCTTCAAGGAGACCATGGTCACTTAAAGGTTACTGCAGTACTCAGTCAAGGGTATCTTCCAATCTCAGTGCAGGTGATGGTTAGTCAGGTGCTTGAGTCTTGGGATCATATCCTTGTGGTCCTGGTTAGGACTGTGCAGGGCTGGGCCTGCTCCTCCTAAGTCAGTTCCAGGGTGGCGGGCCATGGTCAGTCCATGGACAGTAAACATCAAGGGGGCAGGGTTGAAGAGGTTATTATCAAGGTGCAGTCCTCTATTGGGGAAGGTAGGGAACTCATTTGGGAATGGGACGCATTATTTTGTGGTATTGAGGAGATAATGACAATGAAGTGACCATTCCAAATATAATGGTGAGATCTGATATAGCTTAGGAGTGCATGGAGTACTGGGGGAGGAGGCATTTCCATAAGTGACCTCCATTCTGGCTTCAATTGGTGGAGAGTTGATATCAACAGGAGACATGATCATACAGTTATCAACTGATTGAGGATATGACTGTTAGATTAATGAGTTGGATTGAAACATGGGGACCATGAAAGTTGATGAAGTTGTCAAGGACTGCACACATTTACACTGCTTTTCTGGCTCTGGACTGGCTGTGCCTGGTGTTGTAGCCTCCTTTGATGGTCCACAGCTAAGTGGATGGGCCCTCTTATCTGCCACTCTGCCCACCAGGACTGCCAGATCCCTTTCTTCAAAACAGGGTGCCAACTTCTCTTTCTGTTACTCCTGTCTCACAAACCGAGTGAGGCTAAAGGAAGAAAAGACGAATTAAGGCTGCAATGCTGTTTTTCTCTCTCGCTCCTTCTCCTATTGAAGTACTTGAGATCCTGCTAGAGTTTCCAAATTTCATTATTTTGACTAATCTGGAAACCCTAAGAAGCTGAACTGTGACCAGTTTCCAAAGATGTGGAACCAGCATAATTTCCACTTATATTGAAGCTTGTTTGGAAGACCTTCCATCAGTCAATAGTTATCAGCAATGTGATTTTGTCCAGAAGAAGCTGGGGAACTGTGAGAGTTTGTCAAATTCTATCTTTAGGTTTTCAGAAATAATGGTCAATAAGGGTCTTTTTCATTGCCTTTTAAAAATATCATTTCTTCAGCATCTTTACCATCTTTTATTTTGAGAGAGTGTGTCTGTTTTATGATTAATAGGGAATTTATTTTTAATTTTTTAAAATGTTTGTACTTTACGTGATAACCAGTTTTGCAACTTGGTTTTAGAAATGAGATTTGTTTTAAAATATAATGATTATTTTTGAGTTCATTAAAGGACCCTGTTTTATTCTGGATAACAGTACACAAGGGAAACAGTGGCCTTTTTAATGATTGTAGCAAAGGATCTTTAATAAGATATGAATCATGGTGTATTGGGCTTGACTATCAGCATGCTCCTCCCATCCCAGTCATAACAGTATGCTCTAAGGATTCACACAGAGCATTCTTCCCAATGTGACAAAGCTGCTCCTTTAACAAGGTTATGTAGTCCTTGGCTTTTTCTTTCAGCGACGTTGTAAATGGCACAGACTCCAAAAAGTCTGGGTGATGAAGGGATTTAGGGCCAATTTGATAATAGCTAACAGATATTGCCTCAGGCAGAAGGCTTTCACGTTTTAGAAAAAAAAACACTTGTACAATGAAAGCAGTGCAGCCAGCTCTCCCAGCTCAGCTTTTCTTCGGTTTGGTTTTTTTTAGTAGTGTGAAAGAAAAGCTGCTGGACCCAAAGAAGCAGGTCCAAGCTGGTACTCTCTCTCTGTTATTTATCCTGTAAGACCCTGTGTTGGATTTTACCTTTTGTGCCAAGGGGTGTTTATGGGGATTGTTGGAAGTATTTGGAACAGCATCATTAAGTTGGAATGATCTTTTGAGTTTTCGGAAAGGTTAAATTATTCAGTATTCTGTTTTCTACTGTTTGTGTTTCATTCAGTAATCTTGTAAATAAACTCTGCTTTGTTTGAAACTAAGTGGCTTGACCAGCTGATTCTCTCCTGGAATCTCTCCTGGAATCCACCTGCTTAAAACAACTAGCAAAGTTAGGCTCTGGGCTACCCTCTTGAAATGTTTTGAGAGGTCCGACCTGGTACATGTCACCAACTCATTCCCACAAATATTCTAAGGACTCAGCAATGAGCAAATGAATGTAGAAAGAAAGCTATTGGAGAACCCCAGCCTACCTCTACCACTTTACCAGAACATTTTTGCCTGTGCAAAGGGTTATTTATAAGGGAACTTCAGGCATCTTTCCCAAGCTGGACTTGAATATTTAGCAAACTGAATGATGATCTCCTAACCATAACAATGTGAACGTGGTTGGCACAACAGAGGTAATAAACAATAGAAAACAAAATACTGAATAACTTAACCTTTCTGAAAACTCAACAGATCATTCCAACTTAATGATGCTGTTCCAAATACTTGCAACAATCCCCATAAACACCCCTTGGCACAAAAGGTAAAATCCATTATTTAAAATACCTGCATGCATAATCTAATATGATTAATCAGTTATGATTTGGCTAAAATGTCTAAGATTCACTGATTGCACTCTGTTATGGTGCATGATGGCTCGGTGCCAGGGAACTGGGTTTGATTTCACCTTTGGGCAACAGTCTGTGTGGAGTTTGCACATTTTCCCTGCATCTGCTTGGTTTATTCTGGATACTCCGGTTTCCTCCCACAGTCCAAAGATGTGTAAGTTAGGTGGATTGGCCATGCTAAGTTGCGCATAGTGTCCAGGGACATGCAGGCTAGGTGGATTAGTCATCGGAATTGCAGAGTTACAGGAATAGGGAAGAGGGTGAGTCTGTTAGGGATGCTCTTTGGATTGTTGGTGTGGACTCGATGGCCAAATGGCCTGTTTCCACACATAGGGATTCTATTCCCAAAGGCTTTAACTTCCTTCTGTGGATACATCATGTTTTCAAAGGTAGAAATATGAGCATATAAACTTTGACAACACATAATGTATGCTATCAGAAATATGCTTTAAATGGATTTCCTGTATTTTCAGCCATTATTTTCATTTTCAAGAAAAGTGTCTTACACTACCAAAATGATTGTAAATCTGTTAAAACTTCACAGGGCAGCTATCTGAAACAATCTGAACAGAGGGAAATTTGTGCCTGTGTTGGCCATTTGGCATTCTATCCAATTAGTCAGACTTGCCTGATGTTTACCCGATGCCCTACAATTCTTTGTTTATCTTCAAACATCTATCAAATTTCCTTTTGCACACTGCTATTGAATCTGATCTCATCATCATTTCATATATGTTCCAGATCATTATAATTTGCTATGTAGAATAAAATATCCTCATAATAATATTGCCAATGAAGTATACCAAATATTGGGGCTTAAAATGGAGCTGATAATAAAGGTGAGTAAAGTGACTGAACTGCCCAGATTTTCATTCCTATTGTCAGGGTGCTAGTTCCTGATTGCATAGAATTGCAGAATTGTTATGGTACAGAAGGCCATTTGGTCCATCATGTCTGCACTGGCTCTCCCAATGAGCATCATGACTCAGTAACATTTTCCCTTCCATTCCCATAGCCCTGCATATTATTTCCATTTAAATAATTATCTGATAGCCTCTTGAATGTCTCAATTGAACTTGTGTCCATTACATTTCCAGGCAGTGCATTCCACTCAATGTTTTTCCTCCCATTGCATTTCTATCTTTTGCAAATCACTTCAAACCTCTTGTTCTTGGTCCTTCTAGGAATGGAAACAATATTTCCCTGTCTACTCTGACCAGATCGCTCATGATTTTGAAAACTTCAACCAAATTTCATGTGGCATGTAGCAAAATGACATGCTTAAACTGGTTGATGGAGGCTGACTGGATTTTCCCATCAGCCTTCAGGTCCCCACAGGTGGTTGGGGACAGGCTGCAGCCTGGTAGGGTCCTCCCAGAACTAAGCCAGATGTCCAGAGCTTCAGGCAGGCTTGTACACCCACTCTACCACAGTAGCAGGAGTCGCAGGCTACCCTCCACAGAGCTGACTTGGACTTCTTTCATTTTAGGTTTTAAAATGTTGGAGAGAGGGCACTTCCATTTTGGGGCTCCCATTCCCTCATTTACCTACTAAGTCATTCTATTGTTTCTGCCAAGCTGGATTTGGCCACGTCTATATTTTCTTAGGTCAACCTCTCAGAGATGTTGTTACACACCTCTGGAGTCATGAGACTTGAACCTGGACTTGCTAGTTTAGAGATCTAATTACATGCGTGGCCAGTAGTTGGTCAATTTGAGGAAAACTATAGATTCTTGACTGTGTTTCTCACAGGGTCTGACCTTCTAGCCCTTATCTTAAAAGCAGCAGGGGAAATCCTGCACATGGAGAGGAAAACCACATTTGTGAAAACCTAATGAATATACTATTTCTGAAACTGGTTTTACCAGTTGAATTGTATTGGTCAGGAGATGCAGAATGAGAGCAAAAGACCTGTTTACAATTGCAACTGTAAATTGTTTTTATTGCTTACAGTTAGGAGTTAATTGGGATGGGAAAATATGGATTTTTATCTTTCATTTGGAGTGCTTTTAAATTGAAATGCAATTTCTTACAGTACAGAAGAGGCCATTTGGCCCATTGAGTCTGCACTGCCAAAAACAAACTAAAACTACACTAGTCTCATTTTTCAGCACTAGGCTCACAGCCTTGAATGTTATGACACTTCAAGTGCTCATTCAAGTACTTTTTAATGTTTGACATTCTCATAGCTTTCACGATAGGTGCTTATCAACTGACTGAACTTTGAGTGCCTGCCAGGTCTAAGAGCAGAGGTGGGTGAATGCTAAGATTCATGTAATTGTCCAGTGTGCCACTTTCTCAGCTCCATTCTGCCGCCAAGTCAATTTCTTGGAAGCAGGAATGTTGGAACGTTGGCAGGGTTACCTGTATATTGCCATCATGTAGCTAAATGGGATTTTCTGTTATGTATGGGCTTTAAGACACTGGAGCAACCATATGCTGATGTAACAGAGCGGCTTCCCACAGGAATTAGACGGCATAATGTGGGTGCAGTTAGCAATATAGATCAAATATTGTAGATAGTCAGAATGGAGATAACAGTCCCTTACTGTAATAGGAGAAAGTGAGGACTGTAGATGCTGGAGATCAGAGCTGAAAATGTGTTGCTGGAAAAGCGCAGCAGGTCAGGCAGCATCCAAGGAACAGGAGAATCGACGTTTCGGGCATAAGCCTGAAGAAGGGCTTATGCCCGAAACGTCGATTCTCCTGTTCCTTGGATGCTGCCTGACCTTACTGTAATAGTAGATCTGAATCTTTTGTATCTCAGATGACCGTGTTTGAATGTAAATAGTGTTAACAAGCAATACTAGAGTCTACAGAAGCCTAACGCTTGTTCTTGACTTTGCCTGCTCTTTGACCAATTTGTCCTGAAGCTAAACATTCAGGTGTGGCCCTAAAAGCACACACCTGCTCTGAACTGGGTGCAGAGACAGGTTTAGAGGCCTTTCTTGCTTTCCTGGGTGAAGCAGCAGGTCAGACTGTACAGAAATATTCCCTTTCTCCCCTTCCTACCACAATGATGGGCTGGCTGCAAAAGCCATTTATAACCTCTTGGAAGGAGGGCACACTAATCTTACTTGCCTTGGTACCTTGTTGCTGCTTTCAAGCTGGAAGCCTTTGATGGGCTTTTCAGGTTTTGAGATATTGCTGGTCATTTGTACTTAGACAGGAAGTACACCATGTGATCATTAATTGTTGCTCGAAGGAAAACCACACTGGGATGTCATTTCCCATACAATGCAAACTCCTGGCTCAATTTCCATGAGAATCCTCAACACCAGTCCCTGCAAGGCTGTGTACCCAGCTCCCTATAACTCCTTAAATGTATGTGTGATCAAATTCTGCCCAACTCCATTTGCAAGTTTGCTGATGATACACCATTGTAGATTTGATCTCAACCAATGATGAGACAGAGTACAGGACAGAAATTGACTGCTTAGCCGCACGGAGTAAAGACAACAACCTCTTCATCAATGTCAGCAAAAGAAGGAGCTGGTCATTAATTTCAGGTAACAGAGAGGAGGGCATGCCCCTGTGCTGAGATGGAGATGGTTGAGAGTGTTAAGTTTCTGGAAGTGATGATCACCAACAACCTGTCCCAGTCCAACCACATTGATCAAGAAAGCACAACAACGTCTCTACTTCCTCAGGAGGCTAAGGAAATTTGGCATGTTTACAAAGACTCTTATAAGTTTTTATAGATGGACGATAGAAAGCATCCTATCTGGATGCATCACAATGTAAGATAGCAACTGCTCTTCCCAAGATTGCAAGAAACTGCAGAGTCCTGAACAAAGCCCAGTCCATCACGAAAAACAGCTTCCCAACCTTTGAGTCCATCTACATTTCCCACTACCTCAGGAAAACAAATAATCATAATTAAAGACCCCTTGCAATCCAGTTATGCTCTGTTCCACCCTTTTCATTGCCAGAAGATATAAAACTTTGAATATGTGTACAAACAGGTTCATGAACAGATTCTTCCCCAGAAGATTCCCCAGATTCTGTTAGCAGACTTTTGAACGGATCTCTCAAATGTTAATATTGATCTCTCTCAACACCTTCTCTGTGGCTCTGACACTGTATTCTGTGCTCTGTTCTGCTACATTGACACACTTTGTGTATACGAATCTGCCTGTATAGCATGTAAAACAACACTTTTCACTGTATTCTGGCATGTGACAATAAATCAAAATTTCAGACTGACATTGGGGTTCAGAAGCCTGCAGTAAAATTCCTAAACAAAGAGTCATATTCACTGAGACCACATAAATAATATCATTTTTTTTTTCCTCTGCTACAATGCTTCACTTAGTTATGAAGTTTGTCTCACATCTGGCACTAGGATTTCGTTAAGATAGTGACAAGTGATTTAAGATTTGGACACATATGATTGTAAGGCAATTTTTGTTAATATTTTAACATATATATAATATATAACTTTTGGTAACTGGAACACTCTGAACATCTGCTGATTAGTTCATATCAGATTATGTCCATTGCTGTGCAAAAATGAACCAAGAACGTTAACTCTGCCAGTGAGACATTTTCCTCCTTCCTCAGAAAGGTGTTATCCCTAATACCCCAGCTTATTGTTGGAAAGAAAAATGGAAAAACTACTGGGACCTTGAACTTTAAACTGTTTGTGGCTGTGTTGTTTTAAATTAGATAGGAAAGGTTAATCAAAAATAATACTTCAAATTATAGTTATAAGGTGATCAATTGACACCTAACCGAAAATAATTTTAGGATTGATAGCACGAGGTTCTTCATGCAGAGAGTGATCAATACTTAGATTGAAGTAAAGTAGTGAAAAAAAAACCGACAATAATTTAAGAATACTATTTTAGGAATTCATTGTCACCACAGCTATTTTACAATGTATTTAATAGGATAGAGGGTGTATGCACTCACTTTGTATCAATAAAGGCATTTAAGCATTATTGGATCAGAGTTTGTAAGTACTGTACTAATATACTATGTAGTGACAGTTTGATCACTGGCTGAGAAAGTAGTTTTAAGCTACTTTCAGCTTCTCTTTGTAATAAATTTCCTTTATTCTATTACCACCTTGAAGTCAGACTCAGCAATCCATTACTCTCTAAATAACTTCTGGAATACATAAATATCTCTGATAAAGTTTTTCAGATTTATCATGTTTCTGACAACAATGGAAAATAATTATATGCAGTTCCTGTTTGATCAATAGTATCTGATAATGGTTAGGCATGTGCTTTGTTAGAAGAGTTTCTATGTTGAAGATGAACACTATTTGAATACAGGGAACCAGAAGTGTGCATTTAATATCACCAGTTATCCTATAACAAGCATTTTGAGGAAACTGATAACTAGGACAACAAGCCACAATTTGTCATAGAGTCACACAGCATGGAGACAGACCCTTCAGCTGAGTCCATGCTGATCATATTCCCAAACTAAACTAATCCTACCTGACTGTACTTGGCCCAGATCTCCCAAACATTCCTTATTCATGTACTTATGTAACTGTACCCACTTCAAACACAACCAATGGAAGTTCATCCCACACAAACCACTTTGTGTAAGAAATAAATGCCCCTGATGTCTTTTTAAAGTCTCTCTCCTCTCATCTTAAAAATATACCCCCATATTGAAATACCCCACCCTAAGGAAAAAAACCTTGCCATTCACCATATCCATACCCCTCATGATTTTATAAACCTCCATAAGGTCACTCTCATCCTCCTACACTTCAGTGAAAAATAGCCCCAAACTATCCAGCCTCTCCTTATAATTCAAACCTTCCATTCCCAGCAACATCCTGGTAAATCTCTTCTGAACCCTCTCCAGCTTAATGATATAATTTGATAATAATGATAATAATTTGGTCTGCATTCTTTACAAAACTGCTGTTGTGATTTGTTTCTTGAATATATAAATTGTAACACAATTTAATATTCATTGATAAAATGCAAATATGTTCTAATAATATGCGGCCCCGAGTGTAATTTGCTAATCAGTACAATAAAACTAAATGAATATTCATGACAAATATGAAATTTGTCAATCTCAATGGATTTAAAAGCCAGATGGACACTGCTCTGTACGTTGACTACATTTGCACAGATATGATCTGTGGAAATATTATCTTTAAGTGCAAGCTTAATTCTATGTTTCAATATCATAGACAAATACTTCAACAAAGTAATCTTAAAGAAGGCATTTTGTTTGTATGCAGTTCCTAACACAAAACAACATATGTCATAGTCTTTTGATGGGCAGAAATTTAATATCTGTCAGGTTGAGGGCAGGGGTGTTTGCATATTGACACCCTTGGTGGTCTAGGCACATCTGTCATTCTAGCAATGCACCAATATTATTTGAATATCTAACAGAAAAATCTAAATGTTGAAGTCGTTGAACATTAAGCCTAAATATTTGTGGATGTACACCACCAGCATCTGCACTGGTGCAATTAAATGTCAATGACTAGAGGGAATGTTGGTTCTCCAACTGAAAAAAAATAAAACTGGCAACTGAGATACACTGGTCCAACTCATCTTGCTCAGTACAAAATGGAGGTCCACTGTGACCAGTACATTCCTTTCCAAGTATTCCTGCTTTGTCTTCAGCATTTATACATACTTTGGCAACAACATTGAATTGACAGAGATTTACTCTTTGACATGAAAAAATATGGCACCGCACAAATCACATATCAATTCTTCACTGTTTCAATAGTCAAAAGAATATTTGTTTATTTTTGATACTTAATTTACATTGAAACACATTGTTGTGGTATGTTTGCTGTAATTAATATAAGTAACAGAAACAATTTTGATAACCAATAAGATGTCCCAGCAAGCTTTATCCACAAAAATCTCTGTTGATGATCCCTCTGCTCACATGAACCATGAATGTTATTTATTTCATTAACCAGTCTGAAAGCACATGGCAGTTCAGCCTTACCAACTTACATACTACACGCCCCTACTGTTGTATTTGGAGACACAGGCAACTAGTAAAATAAAGTGAGTGGCCTACTCACCACCTTCCTGTCCAACCCAAATCTAGCACTCATTTTATGGGGGGGGGGTGGGTCAGGTGTAGAAATCCCTCCCATCCTTGGCCTATTGGGGTCAATTATTAGCAACTTAAGGGTCTGATTCTGCCTTCATAGCTATTTTGCATGTGTTGGGGAGGTGGTGACTCGGGGAACAGCCTGGCAATTTTCACTGTGCTTGGGCTGCTGTCGGGCAGCACCGGGGTGTTCTCTGTGCCCATTAGAAGATTACTACATCCTCACCATTATTCTCTGTAGCCCTTTTCAGTGGCCTCTCAAACACAGCACACCATCCACCCTCTACTGGGAACTTCCAGCTAGCCCTAACAGATAATCCAGACTGACCTTTAAGTTTGTGCTTGATTAGATCTTTTTCTTCTTCAGAAACTGCTTGTAGTCCTAGAAGTGGCCGCTCCTTAGTATATCCTCATTATAAGTAAATAAGATGTCAGATATCAATTTCTTAAAAAGTTGTGAATACTTCCAGTGAAGCGTGTAAGTTGGCAGTATCTCCAGCTCTAATCTTTTTAGTCCGCTTGGGATATGGGTCAAATGCAGGCAAAAGGAACTAGTTTAGTTTGAAAAACCTGGTCAGCATGGACAAATTGGACTGAAGGGTCTGTTTGGGTGCTGTATGACTCTATTACCTTGAACTTGGCCATGGGAGTACAGCTGATCGACCAACAGCTCAACGTGGAGGGAAATTCCACCTATTAAGCTGCTCCAACAAAATATCAAGTTTTGACTGGACGTACTGACAACTGACGTTTCTGACAGGAGGGCAAGGAATATCTGTGAGTTCCAGCCCATTGTTTAGATCTGAATGGGCATTCTTGTACGAATACAAATAGGATGCTGGATCAGAAAATGAAGATTGGCTTCATTTTTAGAAAACTGAAGTCTACTTCGGTAGACTTCTTTCCCATTCAGAAATAAAAAATTTCCATATTAAAGCATAAGTTCCAAAATTGTTACTTGAGACATATCTTTGATTGTAATTACATAGAAGGAACCGCAACATTAACATTGCTGCTTGATGCACTTTTGTTTTTAAATATAAAGCATTTTGAGATATTATTTTGAATGTGAAGCAACAGATAGGAGTATAGTGCAATACACAGCTGTAAGCATCACAAATCAGTACAATTCTATACAGATTTATCAGTAAAAACCTACTATCACTAATAAATTAGAAAATGCATTTCAATTGAAATGAACATTTTGTTACTGATAACACATTCTTACCATGAAACTAAACATGGGGGTATTGTAGTTTAATGGTGATGCCACCAGTAATCTGGAATCCAGGGTAAAGCTGTGAGGATATAGATTGAAATCTCACCACAACAGCTGATGGAGTTTAAATTTAAATAATAAATGGGGAATTAAAAGATAGTTCAATAATAATTACCATGACACCATTGTTGTAAAAATCCATCTGGTATGCTAATCTTTTAATTTAATTCATGGAGTCTGAGCATCACTGACAGTTATCATCCACCCCTAGCTGTCCTTGAGTGGTGAGCTGCCTTCTAGGGCTGCTGCACTCCATTTGTTGTGGTTACCCCCACAGTGCAGGGAAGCAGTTCCAGGGTTTTAACCCAGCAACATTTGAAGAAATTATTTTGTATTTCCAAGTCAAGACAGTGAGGGGCTTGGAGGGGAACTTGCAGGTGATAGTGTTCCCATGTATCTGCTGCTCTTGTCCTTCTAAAAGATGATGGCTGGTGATTGAAAGGTGCTGTTTCAGGAGATTTGGTGAATTTCTGCAGAGCATGATGTTGAAGGTACACACTGCTGCTCCTGTGCATCAGTGGTGGAGGGACTGGGTCTTTGTGGATGTGGTGCCAATCAAGTGGGCTGCTTTGTCCTGGATAGTGTAAAGTTTCTCGCCTGCTGGAGGAGCTGCACTCACTCATTCACCAGGAGAATAAGGGCCAGCCTCAGCTTTATTTGAGGCTAGCTACAGATTAGCAAAATTTATCTAACAATTTCAAATGCCACAATCTCTATCATCTGGAAGGACAAAGGCAGCAGATATATGGGAACACCACCACCTGCAAGTTCCCCTCCAAGCCACTTAACATCCTGACTAGGAAATACATCACTATTCCTTCCCTGTTGCTGGGTCAAAATCCTGGTACCACCCTCCTTATTGGCATTGGAAAGACCCATACACAAAATGAGCTGCAGCGGTTCAAGATGGCAGCTCGCTGCCTCTTTGTCAAGGGTAACTTGTTTCAAGCTGGCTTGTCCAGTGATGCCCAAATCCTGTAAGTGAATGAAAAAAATTAAGGTAATTTTTAACACACATTGACCCAAATTATTGGATTATTTTAAACTTTAATGATGTTATACACTTCAATTTGTTGCTATTTTGTCAGAAGATTCTATGAAATAATGACAAATGGGAGGAGGTATGTCTCACCTGTATGGTCCCAAGCATTAATCAATGACCCAGATCTTCCGGTCTTGAAAGTGCCGGAGTTTGGGCACTGCACAAGTCCTGACTCTGTGGGAATTGCCCAGAATATTCAAACTTCCGACAGAAAATTCTCCTGCTTCTTAGGATCCTCAAAAAGAATCTCTAGCCTGGAGATATCAGACAGTTCTGATGTAGTCAAGTAGATATTTCTCCAGGAAATGCTGAAAAATCCTAGTCTAATACCTCGGTAACTATATAACTGTCTCCTAAATCACACCTCCCCTCCCCAAATTCCCCCAGACCTTACTTTTGCTCCCGAATCAATCAGCTTCCCTGTCTACCCACCCACTCAATTAATCCCCGATAAGATCTGGCTAAGCCCGCTCCATCTGACTAACCACTAGACCTCATTTAACTTATATCCATCATCTGATAGACTGTAAGTATTCTCCAATCTGACTAGCCAGCACTACACGGCTATCTTCTTATCCAGCTAGACAACCCATTCTGACCCCATCCAAGTACCGTCTAACATCTACTCACTCGGCCCAACAGCCACCTCATTCACCCTACCTACTTACAAGCTAACCTCACCCACCTACACATGCTAAAGACATGCCATTCACACATTCACCCACTCACTAACATTCACGCTGGAAGCTTGAACTCACCTTTCAGTAGATAATCACATAAAAGGGGGCATGGCTTTTCTTTCAACCCCACTGTGATTAAACTCTTCTTGAGATGTTATGCTCCAAATTTCTGAGGAAGCCAGTATTGGAAGACCCAGCCATCAAAGTACAACAGCATTGGGACGCAACAGTAGGAGCAAAGTAAAAATCAATGTGTGATCTCTGTTTCTCTGAAGATCCAGGCCATTGTTTCTCTCTGCCCATTGTGCTGTTCTCCATTAATTTAATCTGGCACGTATTGTTTGATAACAGCATTATGTTGACAAGGGAATATTAAATTCAAACTTACAACCAAATTAAAATTTTCTGAAATACACTTGAATAATTAATTCTCTTCTTGGGTTGTAACAGAATATCTAAACTTTTGCATTAGTAAACTGAGAAGACAATAGGCAGCAATTTCTTTACATCTGTCAGTAACAAAGCTTATGTGAATTTAGCTTCTGATCCAAATAGTTCAGTCTTCCTTGACTGTCACACTGAAGTGCCAACCTGTATTATATGCTTAACTATTCACTTGGAACTTGAACCTACAACTTTCTTACTGAAAGGATATCAACTGAGCCAAGATGACAGTGATTCAGATTAAAGCTGAAAAGAGTGTCTCTGGTATTCTAACAAGATACGTGTTTAGAAGTTATAAGAGTTACGTTTAAGGTAATGAATTTCTCAGCTCTATGCATAATCTGTAAGAGTCCATTTTGCCAGATTTTGGATTCAATATATAGGTAATGCTTATACAGACTTGTTTTTTATAATAGTATGTTGTTCATAGATTATTGACCCATTAATCAATTTATGACATGAAATTGCACCATTTTTACCAGTTTAAGATTGCTCCTACACAAGAGATATTGTTCTAAATTGGGTGAGGACAAACCCAAATTATTTATTCGGTTCATGTTTCATCATGCATCTATTCCTATATTTTCCTGTATTTTCCTTCTCACACTATTTCACACAAAGATTTGTTTTGCCATTTTAATTATCTCCTTTGATCTGGTGAGGGCATCTCTAAGAACAAAATATACAATAATATGACTCTGAATGTTACTATTCCTGCATCACACAGAATTGAGCTCGACACAGTTTGAGATAAGGTAGAACTGAATTGGTAATCAGGAAAAGCTGACAGAATTGGGCCAGACATTCGCCACTTTAGAGGTAAGGGGGAAGGTAATGTGAATGGCAAATAATTGGGTGGATTGGCACCAGGGTAATGCCCATTACCTTCCTGCCGTTTCAGGAATCAAATTCTGGGCAGAAACATTTCACTGTTTTTCATTGTGCTATTGTGATTTTGAGAAAATAGGGCAGGACATTTTTTATTTACTTGCTGGCCAGCATTTAATGCCCCACATGGTTGCCCTTGAGAAGGTGATGACGAGCTATCTTCATGAATCTCTGCGGTACTGTGGATTTGCGGTGCCGAGGTTAATGTCAGGTGCTTTGTTCTGTTTCATTTCTTTATTGAGACATTGTAGCAAATGATGTAATGGAGTGGCTTGCCAAACCATTTCATAGGGCAGTTGAGAGTCAACCACATCGCAGTGGGTCCAGAGTCACTTGTAGGCAAGACCAAGTTAGGATGGCAAATTTCCTTCCCTGAAGAGCACTATTGAACCAAATGGAATTTTTGACAATGGTTTCATCGCCATCAGTAGATGGTTAATGCCGAACATGCTTGTATTGAATTCAAACTCTATCTGCTGTGGCAGGATTTGAACTGGGTCCCGAGACATTACCTAAGCTTTTCAATGAATAGTCTATAATCGGTAATACTACTAGGCCATAGCCCAGGCAATCAAGGAATGAACACTCTTTGTCCACTATGAACATATAAACAAGGAACAAGAGTAGGCCACTTTGCCCTTTCAGCCTACTCCGTCATTCAACAAGATCATGGCTGATCTGATTTTAACGGGGAGAAAGTGAGGACTGCAGATGCTGGAGATCAGAGCTGAAAATGTGTTGCTGGAAAAGCTCAGCAGGTCAGGCAGCATCCAAGGAACAGGAGAATCGACATTTTGGGCATAAGCCCTTCTTCAGGAATGAGGAAAGTGTGTCCAGCAGGCTAAGATAAAAGGTAGGGAGGAGGGACTTGGGGGAGGGGCATTGGAAATGCGATAGGTGGAA
>NC_057723.1:34918008-34933532 GCF_004010195.1 Chiloscyllium plagiosum
AAGGGTACTGGTTGGTACGGCAGGAAAGGAAGAAGCGGAGGGCTTTGAGTCCTTTGTGATGAGGGATGGAGGTGTACAGGGACTGGATGTCCATGGTGAAGATAAGGCGTTGGGGACCGGGGAAGCGAAAATCATGGAGGAGGTGGAGGGCGTGGGTGGTGTCCCGAACGTAGATGGGAGTTCTTGGACTAAGGGGGACAGGACCTCACCATTCTTCATGTCGCGAGCAACTAGTTGCATTTTTCTACAGCATTCTGGATTTTGAGATGAGATTCTCACTAGGGAGTGGAGAGAAGCCTATAATTAATGATTTCTTGTTATCACCCTCATTAATATGCAGTTTCCAATCCTACCTGTCATGCTTTGAATCTAGACAAATGAACTTCCAACATAAATGTCAATGCAAGTATTTGGCGACTCTAGCATGCTGCTTGTTGCTCTGCATCTCCATGAAGGATGCCTGACACCAGTGTCTCAAGGCGGGCTTCAGGGCATTGACCTCACACTGCCCATGTTCACAGACACTAGAATCCTACAACCACCAGCCTCGTCTTCATGGCATATTTCTGATCCATTTACACCATGCTGCTGCAATGCCAGGCTGCATTTTGGAGCATGCCAGCAACGATTGTTGAAGTGTTGCTGTAAGAACACAGACTAGGAGAAAATGAGGACTGCAGATGTTGGCGATCAGAGTCAAAAAGTGTAGCACTGAAAAAGTACAGCAGATCAGGCAACATCCGAGGAACAGGAGAATCAATGTTTCGGGCATAAGCCCTTCAATGAAGGTCCTATGGCCGAAACGTCGATTCTCCTGCTTCTCCTTTGCTGCCTGACCTGCTGTGCTTTTCCAGCACCAAACCTTTCAAAATAAACACAGACACCCACTCACAGTCTGGACCAGGCTGCATCTCAAGGCTGCTTGCTCACTGTCGTAGCACTCACTCACTTACAGCCCAGCAGGATTCTCACAGCATCACTACCTTGCTTTGCCTCTTTCCTGGCACTATATATCAAGAGCATCGAGAAGCTTGGGCACAGTCAGTTGGCCACTTGGTTGGGGAGGGGGAGGGGAGTGAGTGTGGGGAGAAGTCAAGGTCCTCTCCTCATAAGGATTGAAGAGCTGAATGTCAGGCAGCCAACCTCCTGTAACTCTTTCTGCCCTATTGTGGGCTCCTGAAGAGAATGGGTGGCCCCGCTGTTATTTTTGGTGCGAGTGGTAGTGAGGTATACTGACTGAGGGAATAGGCAATGGATAGGGCATTCACAGTTAGTAAAGTGGGAGTTGGGGTGGGATGAGAGAGACAGAGAGAGAGGAGATGTTGCATGCATTAGTGAGAGAGATAGATTACAGCAGAGACGCAGATTGGTACAATGGTGAAGTTTGAGTGACTATGAGGTAGCAGGAAGAAGATGGTGGCACTTACCCTGGAGAAGTGGAGGAGGTCATTCACCTTCTTTCTCTGTTGCTTGGTGTTCCTTCAGGTGTCTGAGACTGCACTGACCCATGTGGCAACCTCTGATCAGGATAGTAGGGTCTGTTGCCATGGCCTTCCCTGCTAGTCCTGGGGGGAAAGGACATTCCTTCTCTGCACCACCCAGACCATCTGGGTCCCTGTACACAGAGCAGGGTGCCATATTCCCTTTATCTGCCAAGTTCATAGAAAATGTCCTGAACTATGCAAGGAGCTCTGGACTGACAGAACTTGACCAGATCTACAACAGCCTTTTAAAGATGGTTCTAGTGCCAATAATGTTAGTATATTCCAGGATATCCCAACACTAGCAAGTACTTCCAGCAAATGGCAAGTTGATAACTCCAATGAGAAGGGTGCCAAAGGGAAGGGGTATGTAGTTAATGAGGTGAGTTTTGGATGAGCGTATGAGAAAACTTACTAGGCCTCACATGTGGAAAAACTCTCCAGAAATTTAATGAAAATGAAACAATTGAAATATTAGTAAGATTCACCCGTTTGTATTATTATTCATTGGAAAATACTATATAGAAAAGTAAAAATGATTTGATTACCCAACCTTCAAAGTCCACTACTCTACATGTTTTCCATTTAGTGGAAAATGCATAGAATATGAGATTGCTGAGAGAAGGTACAAAATTATTAATCTTAATGAGGTAGTTGAAGACACAAAATTTTAAATCTCTGTGAAATTATTTTGATTGAAAGCCATCAGGAAGAAGCTGTAGGTTGCCTTCTCTGACTGAAAGTTGATGGATCTCTTTTTCACCTAATTTCTCTTCCCTCCTCTCAGAACAGAGACTCCCTTTCTCCTTCTTCACTCTTATCCTGTTCAGCTTCAGGAATCAGAAGCCTTTCTGCTTTGTAATATCAGGCAGTGTACAGTAGAAATCCAAGACAGCCTTGCTGTACTGCACATTTTCACTAAATTTGTCCTGGCTGTTATGACATGACTTCAGAATGCCAGTAGTTTGCTCTCTCTCATGTCTTGTATTCCCTTAGGTCTCATTATACTTGAGCTGCCCATCTGTCTGCAATACTGGAGTCATCAGCCCATCCTTCAGTGATATCCTTGATCACCAGTCAACCATCATGAAGCAGGGTTTGGAGGCATTGGGATTTATATAGTGGATTGCAGCATGATTAAAAACATTATGACAGCCTCCATGACAATAAATATTAACATAAATGATGAAATGATAATAGGAAAATGGTTTGCCTTGTCCATCTTCCACCTGTAGAGGGCATATCATTCCACTGGCCTCCAGTCAGTGGATGTGGCCAAATGACAATTAACCCTACAGTTTGATAAGTTGACACTGACTTTTCTTGTGACACAATTGATTCCACTGACTGATTAAAATAAGCTAGCTAGAGCTGTTATTTAACTCAGCAGAACAATATACGGCCAATACTGGAAACAAAGACTGGTGCTTTACTAATTTGATTTTAGTCATTTCTAACACAATAAATTATTCTAGCGTTCTTCTAGTAGTATAACATTTGCTGGAGGTTAGTCTGCCCTGTGATGAAACTGAGATCTGTATCTATGTATTTTGGTGTTGTTCACTGCAACTTTAAGTTCATGGAGTTCTGGATTCGATGTTTGGTTTTGGCTGTGTGTATGTCTTTAGCGTTGACAGTTGGCTTTTCAGGGGAAAATACACTAGACCCATAATTCTGAGTAATAGGAAGTTACCCAGGATTCCTAGGGAACCTAAAAAGCCCCAAAGAACTGTGGATGCTGTACATCAAAACTAAAAGCAGAAATTGCTGGAAAAACTCAGCAGGTCTGGCAGTGTCTGTGGAAAGAAATCAGAGTTAACATTTCGGATACAGTGACCCTTCTTCAGAACCTTTCCAGCATATAGGAAGAAATTTTAATCACTGCACCCCATCTAAGACTTAAAACTAACAGAACAAATTTGTCTTGGAAATGAGCTGGTTTGGGTCTTCCTGGGTGTGCAGTATTGGATATTCATGGAATTGCTACAATGTTTGTGAAGCTGTATTAGGGTGTACCGATTCCAGATGGATCAGTTCTACTGAGTATTTAAAAATCTTTGAATCTGTGATGTAAAAGAATAGAATAATTTTACATTGTTTATCATCATTTCTGTTGTTAATAAACTCATGTTCTTTATCTTGTTAAACAAATACTACAACATTGTTTGTTTATGTTTCAGTAAAAGATCACTTTGTTATTTTATTTTTTATATAGATATATATATATATATATATACACACAGCAAACTTTGTTTGAACCAGCAGTCTTAATAAATTGGCAAAAATCATATACCTGAAATACAGGAAGTTTCCTGTATTATTGTGATCTCCAAGTAGTCAATTGAGAGTGTGAGTGAGAAGGCTCTCTGCTGGTAAGATTTATTTAAGGTAAAGTTGCATTATTATTTAAGTGATTTATGCCTGTAAGTAATGTATACTGGTGATGTGTATACCATCTGCATTATATTTCTATTATGTAGTGTGTGTTTTTACATTGATTACATGGAGCTCTTGATCAACCGGTACACTCCTGATCCCATAGGTGATGGTTAATAAAAAGCTTGCTGTACCAGGTTTCTTTTGTGAACCTAACTTGTCCTGTACTAACATTAGTTGGCATGTTCCCACAACAAGTAGCAACATGAGATGGCTCAATACTTAACATTGCTGCCTCACAGGTGACTGTGTGTACTTTGCACGTTCTCCCCATGTCAGAGTGGGTTTCCTTCGGGTGCTCTGGTTTCCTCCCACAGTCTAAAGATGTGCAGGTTAGGTAGATTTGCCATGCTAAAATACACAGTGTTCAGAGATTTACAGGCTAAGTGGATAGGCCATGATAAATGCAGGGTACAGGGATGCGGTGGGTCTTGGCGGGATGCTGTTTAGAGGGTTAGTGTAGACTTGATGGGCCAAATGGCCTGTTTTGTCACTGTAGGGATTCTATGACTCTCTAAAAGCAAAATAATTTCGGGCTCAACATCTGGGATTTTTGAATTAACAACGATGAAAGAGGTGCTGAGACATAAAAGCAGTAGTGTTATCGGGGAGTTTATTGCACCTAATTTGAAGATTACTTTGAATGTTGCCCAGAGTTTTCTCGAAGTGGATTTTAAAAAAATCTTTGCCTAAACCTAAACTGAGGGAGTAAATAGATAAATTGAAGATTGAAGTAAAACCAGGAATTTATATGGATGAGATCCTTCAAATTATTTTATAGCATTTAGAATTGGGAGAAAGGAAACATGAAATTGGGCTATCACAGCTGGAATTAGCATTAATAGTTCGAAATTAAAAGATTGTAATTAAAATGGTTTGAGCTCTAAAGAGAGAAGGAAATTAGACAACTTTGAGTTAGTCAAAGAAAAGCTTAGAATAAAGAGGGAAGAAAGACATAGTAGATTGGATAACGATTCTGATCCCAGTGACGGATTTGATTTAAGTAAGAATCTACATTTAGTCCCAAAATTTACTGAGGATGGAGTCAGAAGGTATTGGATAGCCAGACAAATAAAATGCCTAGAAGTGATTTGGCCCTCTGAAGCTACTGAGTGTGTTGACAGGTAAGGCAATGACAGCACATATCATTTTTTAGAAGAATAATCTGCAAAAAATGAGACTGTAGCTTATCAATTGAAATGTACCATTGTAACAAATAAACCAAATTGGATATTTTGTGGAATTTGCAATAGAGAAAGAAATGCTGTGGGATCAGTGGCTTAGATCACTTAAGCTGGAGAAATACAAAATTGAGAATTTGTAGTCAGAAATAGCATTCAAGCAAGTATTTCAAGCTCAGTATAGCACAGCCCATTCTGGCAGATACCCAGGAGATTTCTTAGATCTATCCACATAGGTTCTTGTTGGGAATCTTCCTTGTTTGTATTATATGCTGTTCAGTTTCTAGATTCTAGACAGAATTTGAAAAGACACAAAAGTCAGCATAGTCTTTAATTTAACAGTAGGTTTTACTCCAGAGCTGTGGACTCTATATAGCCCAAAACAAGTCTGAACAAACCAAGGAACATTGGTTGATGGCTCAAGTGTCACGTGACTCACCTCTTAAAAGGACACTGGTCCCAACATAACATAACATCCCTCCCTATTTATTTTCTCCGGAAACAAACAACTCCAATATTTACATAGTTCCAAACACAACACACATGTAAAAGCAACAATACTATATACATAGACACAACACACATTTTCATTAGATATAACAACAATTTAGTCAGAGTCTATTTGGTGGGCATCTGTTTTACACTGGCTGCCTTATCTCTGGCTCAAAATTCACCCTAGAGATACTGGGAACCCCAGGTAAAGAGGAGTCATCTCTAGGGGGTGTACAACACTCTCTTTCATAGAGGCAGTATTGTTATTGGCTACAGTGGGCTTCTCTGGGGATGGTGTGCTGCCTTCAGGAAATGAGATTGGGGTCCCTTCTTGAGGCCCCATTGCAATGGCTTACTCTAACATTTAGGTGTGTGCCTCTACAGCAGGTAGACATGCCTTGGCCACATGACCCCATCCCAGGTCTAGATCCTGGAGGCTATGGGATCTGTCTGGGCCAGGACCTTGGCAGTTACCCACTTGTCAGTTCTGTTGTAGTCATTACCTAATGATAAAAGTGCCTCTTGGGAGTCCTTTTCCTTTCTGGACATCTCTGGGGGCTAACTGATTGTCAAGGACAATCTTGTGTATTTCTTCAGGTAGCAACAGGTTGAATGTGAAGTTTGTAACTTCCTTTCACGCAGCACGTATACAAGTAAGTTCTGGGCAGTGGAACAAGATGTGTTTCAGTTTATGGCTGAGAAGCTGCTGACTTGATAAACTAGTGACCCCTCCCTCTTTCATGTTTCAATGAATACTTCAACAACTGCACAAATCTTTCTGCAGTGGTCAATGGAGGATATGGTATGCATGCTGCTGCAATTCGTGTAGTCAGTAAATTCTCATGCAATGACTGTTGTTGCTGATCACCTCCTCAGGATAACCAAACATTGAAACGTTTCACCCAGTTTGTTGTTGGTCACGTTTGTAGAAATGGACTTCATTATTGCCATCTCTAGTCACTTAGAATGGGCATCACCAGCAGCATCTGACCCTCAGACTGGTCAGTAAATTCAATGTGGATATGTTCCCATGGCATCATGAGCTATTCCCAGGGGTGCAACAGTGACAATGGTGATGAGTTTCTGATTTTGGCACAAGCCTGACACAGGCTGGCTTTTTCTTTGATTTGGGCATCCAAGTTCAGTGAGCAAAAGTAGCACTTGATAAGTTCTTTCAACCTCACCACAGGATGGCCCTGCTGCAACTGCTCCAGTAGCTTGTATTATAAATCAGGGAGAACTTTACCTTCATTCTCTGAGTTCTGGGTGGCTTGGGCCAGGCAATGCTCTTAGAACCAGACCCATTACCTGGCTTAATGCAGGGTCACCTCTGGTATCATAGAATCCCTACAGTGTGGAAGCAGGCCGTTTATCCATTAAGTCCACACTGACCCTCCCAAAAGCATCCAACACAGATTCCAATCCTTCCTCCAACACTGTAACCCTGCATTTCCCATGGCTAATCTACCTAGTCTGCACATCCCTGGACATGATGGGCTAATTAGTGTGGCCAATCCACCTAACCCGTGCATCTTTGGACTGTGGAAGGAAACCAGAGCACCAAGATGAAACCAACAGACATGGGTAGAACATGCAAACTCCACACAGCCAGTCGCCTGAAGGTGGAATCAAATCCAGGTCCCTGGAGCTATGAGATAGCATTGCTTACCACTGAGCCACCATGCTGCTGAAATCACACCTCTGATATCATTGTTCATTTGTCAACCCACTAATGATATGACCTTCATTTGAAGCTATCTGGACAATGCATCTGCCTTTGTGTGTCACTCCAGCTGCTTGTATTTGATACCATACCAGCATTGCTGAGAGAAGTAGGCCCTGTTTCTGAAGGTCACTGCCATTGATGGAATCCCAGTATACAGGCTGAAGATGGACATGAGGGAATGATAACCCAATGGCAGAGCGAAGTGGCAGCCTTCTTTGATTGTCCTTGAGGCAAGATATGGCCAATCAGTATTTATTTGCACAAAGCTCTCAATTAACAGTAACTTTGAAGTCACCGCAGATTCAGATCAATCTATCATGTTTTACAAGAGCTATAATTGGGATTGTTCAATTACTGGTAAAACAATTGGTCAGTGTATTGAGTATCAGAGTTGGGAGGTCATGTTGCAGCTGTACAGAACATTGTTTAGGCCGCTTTTGGAAATCTGCATTCAATTCTGGGTTGGAGAGTCTGAGTTATTGGGAGAGGCTAAATAGGCTGGGGCTATTTTACCTCGAGCATCGGAGGCTGAGGTGTGACCTTGAAGAAGTTTATTAAATCATGAGGTGCATAGGGTGGATCACCAAGGTCTTTTCCCCATGGTAGTGGAGTCCAAAACAAGACAGCATAGGTTTAAGGCGAGAGGGGGACCGTTTAAAAGGGTCCTAAGTGGCAGCTTTTTCACGCAGAGGGTGGTACATCTGTGGAATGAGCTGCTAGAGAAAGTGGTACAGGCTGGGACACTTACAACATTTAAAAGACATCTGTATGGGTATGTGACTAGGAAGAGTTTAGAGCGATATGGGCAATGCTGGCAAGTGGACTAGTTTAACTTACGATGTCTGGTCGCATGGATGAGCTAGACTGAAGGAAGAGTCTGTTTCCATGTTGTATAGCTCTTTGGCTCTTTGGCTCTGTGACTCCAAAAGTCTGAACAAGCTCTGGAATTGATGACTCATCAGTGTGATATGATTCACATCTTCAAGGGACAGTGTTCCAAATTAATATACACCAACTAAAGTACGTAACAGAAACTAAAACAGAAATTGCTGGAAAAGCTCAGCGGGTCTGGCAGCATCTGTGGAGGGAAATTAGAATTAGAACAGGTATTCTGAAGAAGGGTTACTGGACCTGAAACATTAACTCTGCTTTCTTTCCACAGTTGCTGCCAGACCTGCTGAGCTTTTTCAGCAATTTCTGCTTTCGTTTCTCATTTCCAACATCTGCATTTCTTTCGGTATATTGTAAAGTAATAACAGCCTGTCACCAACATCAACTACACATTCCCCATATAATCATTGGGACCAATTGGTAACTCTAATAACTTTTGGGACAGTGTAATAATGTAATATTGACAGGGTTATTTAAACAGCCAAACATAAACTGAGAATAGGTGAGTATGGAACAGGAGAAGATTGTTTAGTAGATGATTGCTTCAATAGGTCAGAGCAACCTACAAAATAGAAAAGAAAATCAGTGAGGGAGCATAATGTGCATCAATTTTTACACATATTGTTATTTCCACCAAAGTGCAATTTTACCTACCTGAAGTGCTATTGTATTACGAATAGCACAGTATTCACAGTGAATTGACGAATATGCTGTTTAAAATTATAGGCATGTTATGCCATGTAATTTACCATATTATTAGATCATTGATTTTTACAGATCATTACACAGACTGAATAAGTGACATTCTGTCTTTCCTACCAAACTTGGAGTTTTTTTTAGTGCTTTGGAGATCAAATTTGGAACTTCTGTATGAAAACTATATTTCAGTGATTTTGGATTTACTTTTAATTGTTCTCAAAATGCGAGTCTTAGTCATAAAATCTCTTATAAACCACACTGATCATTTAAAGTTCTGCTCAGTGATGACTCTAAATTGTTGAAGAGCAATAGTGGTGGTGACTTTGAAGGAGGGAGTGTGCGTCTTTTTGTTGAGGGTAGTCATTATCATCCTTGTGGGTGATCTTGCAATGCAGAACTAGTGGGAACATAGTGGAGTGTAGAGTAGAGTTATAGACAATGGGCACTGAGTATGGAAAGTGAGTCTGGGATAATTAAATGTCAGGTCAGAAAGGGCAATTGTCACGAATGGTATCCAGGTGAATGTACCCACTCACCCCAGGATACCACCACAATGTACCCAGCCTGACTATTCAGTTTGGGCCTGTGTTAGGCATTAAAACTTCCCTAATGATATTCTCAATCATTAATTTGTTCTCATACATTGCTCAGTTTAAAGTGTAAATGGTACTGAGTTTGTTATGTGGACCTCAATTGTAGATGCTTTGTTCATAAAAGATTCATTGTTGTCAAAATGTTAACTTACAACTTTCAAAGGATATTGAAGCATGTAATAGGAACTGTATAGCTGAGTAATGAGGAAAGAATCCATTAGTATAGATGGCCTCATGCAGGAACATAAGTAATTTGAAAGTACATCTTTGTGCTCATATGGATTTAATTCATTGTAAAGTTTGTGATGATATCACTGATCTCTTCGGAATTGGTAATAAATTGTCCTTATTTTATTTATGTTATATCCTTAATTTTTCAGTGATAAAGAATTAACAACATGCTCACCACCTCTTGCTCAATCAGAAGTAAGCTTTCTGAATTGGCAATTCGATAATTAGAATGCTTTTTTTTATTGATAAGTTGATTTTTAGCTTCAGGAGTGAGAGGTCCATCTGTTAGTTGCTGCTTCACAAAGAATATAAGCAGAGACAAGTGGAATATTGTTGATGAGCTAACTCTGCCTGTTGGAGGAATTGCTTTTCCTTGTTTTGTAACAGTATATAGCTTTCTCTGCACTGTTGATATTTCTATTTCTTGGCAAGTAAGCTCGATGTAAACTGAGAAAACAAAGGCACAGTTGTTATGATTTCAAAAAACTCCCCACACTTTTACATTCTGATGTAATAGTAGAGAATTCAGTCATGGATTATGAGTGCCTTTTGTAAGATTTTGATAATATGATTAATTTTTAGATGTTATTTTTAGATGCTATTTGAACTAACTGTTTAGAATTTTGCCTTAGCTACCTTTTTAATTTACCCAGTTTGAATTTGTGTTTGTTGAGTGTGACAATTAACAGTTAAAACAGACTGAGAACAGTCACTGCATCTGTCTGAGTGTGATTCTGTCTGCCACAGACGGCCCCCACATTTCTTCTATATACCTTTTCTGCAATTTAAGGATTCTGTGTCAGCTTTAAATAAATTTTCAAAAAGTTTGAACTCAACAGTTTGAAGTTAGAATCGCCATACCTTTAAACTGAAGCTATCATGAATTCAGTTGGGTTTGCTAACTGCATTGATCAAGTAACCATATGGGTGGTACGTTGGCTCAGCAGTTAGCACTGCTGCCTTGCAGCACCAGAGATCTGGGTTTGATTCCATGAGATTGTGTGGGGTTTGCACATTCTCCCTTTGTCTATATGGGTTTCCTCGGGGTCCTCTGGTTTCCTCCCAAAGTCAAAAAATGTGCTGGTTAGGTGGATTAGCCATGCTAAATTTTCCATAGTGTCTGGGGAGAGATTTGGTGGATTGGCTGTGGGAGATGCAGGACGAAAGGGATGGGAAGGTGTGTCTGGGTGGGATGGTCTTTGGAGAGTTGGTGTGGACTTGATGGGCTGAGTGACCTGCTTCTGCACTGTAGGGATTCCATGATTCTACGATATCTGAAGGTCAGAATGCCGACATTTTAAGGAGATATTCATTCCTAACATTACACTATACTAATATATGTTCCTAATTGCCTTAGTGTCTAAGGGAATAGACATGTTTTGTATAAATGATTACAAACTGTTATTGTTGATGAGAGAGTTATTTGTACAGTAAATCCGAGGGCTTGTTTATAAAACCTAAAGGATATAAACGTTTGTTAATGCCACAAAATTCTCTTTCTCTTCATTTTCAATTGTGGATCAAAATGGAAAAAGGACTGTTCTAAACCTAATATTATGGCAGGAATTGCTGCACTTTTTAAAACATGACAGTGAAACTCAATCTGAGTTGTGTTTCCACTGTTGCTACACTGTTGTTCAAACAGAGAGGAAAGCGAGATAAGACGTGACAGCATCGAGGATGTGTGTGGAAAGTGAGCTTCACCCAGTGACAGATTACCGATTGGTTTATGCAGTCAGGATGAATTGTGAATGCCAGAAGTTATCAGCATAATGTCAGCTTCCTGATTGGCAGTCAAATGATGGTGTAGTTAAGAAACAAGGGGAGAAGACTCCAGACTACAGAGTGGGAAGGCCTCTTCCCCACGTCTCTTTGTAATGATGTAACCAAATCCTGGAAGACAGCGAGGTATTCTCTCCTACCAATTGCTGTAAGCTACTGCCTCTAACCAATCACTGAAACCCTTTACAATTAGTGTGTCATCTGCCCCATGTCTTCCGCAAAGAATTGAAATGCAGTAATCTGAAAATAAGGAGATCAGAGAACAGAAGGCATTGAGAAGCAATAGGAACACCTCATCAAATCCTGTAGCCTGGTGCTAATGAACTATGCTTCCCTAATTTTTTTTCTGCACTAATAACACCCATATTTGTTTGTTCTTTTGAGTCTGTCTGTATATGTATGTAGGGTTAGAAGGTGATTAAAGTTTCAGCTTGGAGAGTTATCTGTTAATAGTTTGCATTTTAATTTTCCTGTGGTTAGAATTTATTTATTCATCTTAACTAATAATTAGTTGTTAAGTAGAGAAATCTAGTCTGCAATTCTATTAACCATCTGAGAGGTAAATTGGAGAGTTTGAGTACTTTGATTAAATTTTTAACTTTTATGAATGGTTCCAGGATTAGGGTGGTTTGAGTATCTGTGCACTTTCCCAAGAGACAAGAGGTTGGAGCTCCCATTGTGGCTGTCTGTTACAATGAGGATGTGGGTGCAATATTAGTATGTAATATAAAGGTAAAAGGTTATGGATTGCAAATACGAAATGGCAATGGAAACTGTGACGGACTTCCTGCAGGTCACAGAATTGTTCCTGGCAGATTGAAATAAATAATAAAGGACTGGTTAATTGTATTGGCAAGTAAGTTGGGAACAGAACTGCCTGCAGAAGCTAGGAAGGCAGCCATAATCTACAATAGAAATACAGGAGAAATCTGGTGCTTCAGATAGTGAAACCTCAATTTTAGTTAAGCAGATGTTGTATTAGTCAACATTAATTGATAAAATTAAACCCTTTTTCCATCAGCACCAGAAATTTGAAAGGAGAAGGAAAGGAAAAGAGGTGATACCTGGGATTGCCTCAGATTTTCTCCTTAGATCAGAAAGGAACGTACAGAGGGTGGAGATTAAAATCAAAGACTTAGTTGCTTCCATTGTAACAAGATAGGACACATGCATTCAGAATGCTGGAAGTTGTGAGGGCATTGGGGTTATTGGTACTTATTGGAGTTAATAAGAATGAGTCTAAAAGGGGAACTGAAAAGGAAAATGCCATGGATCAAATTGAACCAGAGTAAGTGGAGCCATTCTCACAGGCCTGCAGATAAAGTATTGATAGTTGTTTGTCAAATAGTGGTACCACTTAGATATTGTAAGGAGATATTGCCAATAGCACATGAAATTTCTATTGTGGGGCATATAGGACTACCTAGATGCAAAAATTGATAAACAGGTATTTTACATGGCCCAGATTGTATAAAGATGAAGTGCAGTTCTGTAAAATATGCCATATGTGTCAGGTAGTAAGAAATTTTGTAATTAAACATTTAATAACCATATCAGTTTTTGAAGGCTCATTCAATCTAGTGTTAGTAGGTTATAAACAATCATTACCAAACACAAAGGCAAGACACCAGTATATCCTTAAACGTATGGATATGACAACCCCATTTCCAGAAGCTATTCCTTTAAGGATAATTGCTGCTAATGTTATAGTGGAAAGATTAACTCAGTTTTTTTTGCACTTATTATGGACTACCAAGTAAAATAAAATCTCATCAGGTTTCTAAATTTGTGTTTAAGATTTTCCAGGACACAATCAGCAGTTTGGATATAAAACTAGGCAAAAGTGAGGACTGGAGTTGCTGGAGTTTAGATTAGAGTGGTGGTTGGAAAAGCACAGCAGGTCAGGCAGCATCTGAGGAGCAGGAAAATTGATGTTTTGGGCAAAAGCCCTTCATCAGGAATGGAGGCAGAGATATAGAACTATCTCAGTCAACTCCATATCATCCACACAAACACAAACACACACACATTTAGAGAGATACCATTGTGCACTCAAATCCATGATTCAGGCATTCTGTCATGAATACACACAGGATTGGAACAAAGGATAAGATTTCATACTGTTTGCTACCAAACATTCCCCAAATGAATTTACTGGAGTTACTCCATTTGAATTGGTCTATAGTCATGAGGTTGGAAATCGATTAACATTGTTCAATGAAAAGTCCTAAAGAGAAAAAGTTGGATGTTGAATTACTCAGATGAGCACATAGAGTGGCATAAAAGCATTTAAAGGTTTCACAAAATGAAATGAGCAAATATACATGCCACACCCACTTCCTGTTACTTACTTAACTCCCTTCCAGTTTGGGTTCTCTCAGGTTCCCATTCCCCTGACAGGCTAGTTAAACCCAAGCTTGCCGCCCTAGCAAATCATGCGAGGGTATCATTCCCAAGTCCTTTAAGTGAACCAGATGTATTTTCCTGACAGTTGGCAATGGATTCACGTCATAATGAGACTCTTCATTTCAGATTTCTATTGAATTCAAATTCCACCATCTGCCATGGCAGGATTTGAAGCCGGGTCCACAGAACATTATTGAGTTTCTGGATTATCAGTCCAGTCATAATATCACTAGCCTGTTGCCTCCATTTCTCCACAAAGGTTGCATGCAGGCTCATGGAACCTGCAAGGCAAAAGAGAGAGGGTGCTGCAGCCACTGGTGCAAGAGCGTGGTTAGCATAACAGCTGCAGTGGAGTGAAGAGTTGGACTTACCGTGGTAGGTCATACATGTTTCTGCATCCCTACAGCAGCAGTGCTGGTCTTTTTCAGTTATGGCCAAGATTCTCTCTTCATAGGGAGTGAGGACAGGAAGGCCGGGCACCTCTCCACTCATATGAGCTCTCTCTGCCCTCTTATGGGCTGTCTTCTCCTGAATAAGAAAAAGGTAGTGAATGAGTGAGATTCTAATAGGTGGTTAGGACTGGTGCATGTGGGAAGAGGTAGTGAGATGTACCAAAGACTGGTGAGGCAGCACAGAGGCTATACAGGGTTAGTGGTGTGAGAGATTAGAGGTGGGGACAGCCAGTGAAAGGGTGGCTTACGTGCAATAGTGAGTATGATAGATCATGAGTGTTGGAGGTTGCTGGGTGCAGCAGCAGAGATAGAGTGTGATGCTACAGAGAAAGAAGAGTGTGGAACTTACCCTGGCAACGTGGAGAAGGTAATTGACTTTCTATCTAATTGCTGTCCATTCCGCAGCACCCTGGCAGTGGCACTGACCCAGGTGGTGAACTTAAGTTGGTAGAATCCGAGAGTGTGGCCTCATCTACAGGTTCTCCTCCTCTTTGCACCACCTCAACCCCCAGAGTGCTAGGTCCCTGTTGAAGAGACCTGGTGCCATCTTCCCCTTCCCCATTATGTAATGTTATGACTCAGTCCAAAAATGAGTAGAACAACTCTAGAATGCCTTTACTTATTCAGGTGCACATCAGGCTGTTGAAGAAGGAAAGGGCACGGGGATATTGATGTGGATATCAACCGAGTAACACATTGTTCCAGTAATGATATAAGGTAAGATGTGGCTGCAATTGGATGTGAGAGATGCCATATCAAAGACATCGGAGATCCCATGGGTGTTCTGTAGGTTTGTCTATAGGTTTTGTTGTTGAAGGTGAAGTGTGTGGTAAGACATATGTCCACTAGCTTTTGATACTGTCCTTGTTAGTGGTGTTTGCTGTATGTGTCTTTGGGCCTTCTAATAGTGTAGTCAGTGTTTTAGAACAATACAGCACAGAACAGGCTCTTTGGCCCACGATGTTGTGCCGAACATTTATCCTAGCTTAAGCACCCATCCATGTACCTATCCAATTGCCGCTTAAAGGTCACCAATGATTCTGACTCTGCCACTCCCACAGGCAGCGCATTCCATGCCCCCACCACTCTCTGGGTAAAGAACCTACCCCTGACATCCCCCCTATACCTTCCACCCTTCACCTTAAATTTATGTC
>NC_057723.1:34933902-34976973 GCF_004010195.1 Chiloscyllium plagiosum
ATCTTTGTATCATCTGCAAATTTACTGACCCACCCTTCGACTCCCTCTTCCAAGTCATTAATAAACATTACAAACAGCAGAGGACCCAGAACTGATCCCTGCGGAACTCCACTTGTAACTGGGTTCTAGGCTGAATATTTACCATCTACCACCACTTTCTGCCTTCGACCGGTTAGCCAGTTTTCTATCCAATTGGCCAAATTTCCCTCTATCCCATGCCTCCTGAATTTCCGCATGAGCCTACCATGGGGAACCTTATCAAAAGCCTTACTAAAATCCATGTACACTACATCCACTGCTCTACCCTCATCCACATGCTTGGTCACCTCCTCAAAGAATTCAATAAGACTTGTAAGGCAAGACCTTGGCCAGGTTAATGTTGATGGATGTAAACAGGGCTGTTACATCAAAGGAGACCATTATTTCATCCTCTTCTATCTTAGTGTCTTTGATGGTCTCCAGGAATTCTTCTACAGATTACCAAAATTCACAAACCAGGAGGCCTCCTCACCCATAGTCTCACTACCTGAATCACCAACTTACAGACTGGCCAAGGAGCTACACCTAAGACTAAACACTTAGTAGAAGACTCACACCACTCCATCCACTCCACCCAAGAATTTCACAACGGGAAATAACATCACCACAGGAAATTACATCACCAACCCAAAGAAACCCAAACATATAAATAGAAAACAGGAATTTTCAGCAGTGCTTCACCTGAGGCCCACTGAACTTGTTACCTAGTAGGGTGATGAAACATCTGGAAATGAACCTTCCAGCTCATCGAGCAAACCTACATCCAAAAGGGGGACTGAGTCCCGGAGCAATGTGAAGGGTGTTAGTCCTGGGGCAGCATGAGGGGAAGTGAGTCCTGGGACAGTGCGAGAGGAGGTGAGTCCCAGGGCAGTGCGAGAGAAAGTCAATCCCAGAGCAGTGCGAGAGGAGGTGAGTCCCGAGGCGGCACGAGGGGAAGTGAGTCCCGGGACAACACGAGGGGAAGTGCATTCCGAGGCAGTGCGAGGGGGTATGAGTCCCAGGGCAGTGTGAGGGAAAGTGAGTCCCAGTGCAGCGTGAGGGAAAATGAGTCCTGATACAGCACATGGGGGTGTGAGTTCCGGGGCAGTGTGAGGGAAAGTGAGTACCGGGGCAGCGCGAGGGGAAGTGACACCCGGAACAGCATGAGGGGGTGTGAATCCCGGGGCAGCGTGAGGGGAAGTGACACCCGGAACAGCACGAGGGGGTGTGAGTCCCGGGGCAGCGCGAGGGGAAGTGACACCCGGAACAGCGTGAGGGAAAGTGAGTCCCGGGCAGCGTGAAACAGCGTGAGGGAAAGTGAGTCCCGGGCAGCGTGAGGGGAAGTGACACCCGGAATAGCACAAGGGGGTGTGAGTCCTGGGGCAGCGCGAGGGGAAGTGACACCCGGAACAGCGTGAGGGAAAGTGAGTCCCGGGCAGCGTGAGGGGAAGTGACATCCAGAACAGCACGAGGGGGTGTGAGTCCCAGGGCAGCGCGAGGGGAAGTGACACCCGGAACAGCGTGAGGGAAAGTGAGTCCCGGGCAGCGTGAGGGGAAGTGAACAGCGCGAGGGGAAGTGACACCCGGAACAGCGTGAGGGAAAGTGAGTCCCGGGCAGCGTGAGGGAAAGTGACACCCGGAACAGCACAAGGGGATGTGAGTCCCAGGGCAGCGCAAGGGGAAGGGACACCTGGAACAGCGTGAGGGGAAGTGACTCCCGGAACAGAGAGAGAGGGGAAGTAACTCTTGGGGCAGCGCGAGGAGAAGCGAGTCATGGAGCAGTGCAAGGGGAAGTGAGTCCCAGTGCAGTGCAAAGGGAAGTGAGTCATGGAGTAGTGCGAAGGGAAGTGGGTCCCAGTGCAGTGCAAGGGCAAGTGAGTCCCGGGACAATACAAGGGTTGTGAGTCTTAGTGAAGTGCGAGGGGAAGTGAGTCCTGGAGCAGTGTCATGGGCTGTGAGTCCTGGGGCAGCGTGAGGGGAAGTGAGTCCTGGAGCAGCGCAAGGGGAAGTGAGTCCCAGTGCAGTATGAGGGGAAGCAAGTCCTGGGGCAGCATAAGGGGAAGTGAACCCCAGTGCAGGTACAAGGGGATGTGAGTCACAGGGCGTTGCAAATTACCTAGCTGCAGCTGAGTGCTGGTGCAGAGTGGATTGGAAGTGTGGAGTGGAACAGTACAGTTGTTGGACTGAGGCCTGGCATAGGCTGTCAGACCATGTGCTCGCTGAGCTGCTGCAATACAATGTCTATTTGAAATTCTTTATCAGATTGTAATGTCAATCCCTTAATTATGTTACAACTACCTTAATTCTCACTTTTTTTTTGATACTGTAAGTAATGCTGCTACTTTTTCTGTAATTCTTCCTTTATGTCCAAGATTTGTACCTAAGATGGTGCCATGAGAAGCAGCTATTGTAAAATCTTTTCACTGTGCTCCTGTACCTCGGGTTCCTGATGTACCTTGGCTTTTGCCCGAAATGTCGATTTCGCTGCTCCTTGGATGCTGCCTGAACTGCTGTGCTCTTCCAGCACCACTAATCCAGAATCTGGTTTCCAGCATCTGCAGTCATTGTTTTTACCTCCTGTACCTCTGTACTGGTATACACATGACAATAAAGGATATTCTATTCTAAAGAGGAGCATAGCCAAAGCAAGAAGTCACTTGTGAGAGTGGTGCACAGATCCCCTAACTCTAACCACATTGTAGTGTGTTGCATAAAGGAAGAAAATGATGAATATCATAATGAATAATGAATATAATTAGCATAATGAAACAAAAATAGAGATTGCTGGTGATTCTCAGCAGGCCTTGGCACCATCTGTAGAGAGAGAAACAGAGTTAACGTATCCAGTTCAGTAATTCTTCTTCAGAACTACCTGCAGTTCTTTTTTTTTGTATTAAGGAAGAAATAATGATAGCTTGCAAAAAGGCATGCTGATAATTATGAGATATTGTCATCTACATATCAACTGGAAAAGATACATGGGCAAAAGATGCCTGGCTAAGGACTTCATAGGATGGTTTTTAGGATGGTTTCTTAGAACAGCATGTTCTTGAACTGAGAGAGAGTCGGCTATGTGAAAGCTAGTAGTGTTCAACATTTAGAATTAATTAATCTTCTCATGTGAAGGTGTTCTCAGGGATATTATAATTGAATTTTACATTCAGCCTGAAAGAAAGAGAAGTGAGTTTGACACTTTTTAAAAAGTCAGCGTCATTATAAGCTAAATGAATTGGCAATTAGCTTAAAAGATAGATAAGTAGATACCTAATAACAGAACAACTAGACACTGTTAGCTATCTGGGATGGAGGTTGTGACATTGGTCAATGAAGTCTCAGATTCTTACAACAATGTGGGAAGAAGGTCAATGAACTTCTCGACTCTATCAGTGTAATCGCTCCTGATGAGGTCGTTGATACATTGGCTTTAATTTTCCAAAACTCCATTAATTTTGGGATCGTCCAATTAGTTTGGAAGATAGTGAATATAACTCCTTATTCAAAAAGGGAAGAAGGGAGACAGAAAAAACAAAAATTTAAGCACATGACTAAGGATCTATCACAGGATGCGAGAAGAAATTACAGTGGGGCACTTAGATAAGTTCAAGATAATCAGGCAGAATCAACATGGTTTTGTGGAAGGGAAAATTATGCTTTACCAATCTATTCAATTTCTTGGAAGATGTAACGCATACTATGGAGAAAGGGGAACTGGTGATGTACTGTACTTTGATTTTGAGATAGTGTCTGTTAAGGTGCCGCCTCAAAGATTATTACAGAAAATAAAAGCCCGTAGTTTAAGTGGTCGCACATAGGACTGAATAAAAGATTTGTTTGTAATAGGAACCAAAGTGAACATAAATGGACTTTTTCAGATTGGCAAGTTGTAACATATGGTGTGCACAGGATTGACCCCAGGACCTCAACTGTTTATAATTGATATAAGTGACTTAGAGTCATAGAGTCTTAAAGATGTACAGCATGGAAACAGACCCTTCGGTCCAGCCCGTCCATGCCAGCCAGATATCCCAACCCAATCTAGTCCCACCAAACCCTTCCTATTCATAAACCCATCCAAATGCCTTTTAAATGTTGCAATTGTACCAGCCTCCATCACTTCCTCTGGCAGCTCATTCCATACACGTACCACCCTCTGTGTGAAAAAGTTGCTCCTTAGGTCTCTTTTATATCTTTCTCCTCTCACCCTAAACCTATGCCCTTTCATTCTGGACTCCCCCACCCAGGGTAAAGACTTTGTCTATTTATCCTATCCAAGCCCCTCATAATCTTGTAAACCTCTATAAGGTCACTCCTCAGCCTCTGACACTCCAGGGAAAACAGCCCCAGCCTGTTCAGCCTCTACCTATACCTCAAATCCTCCAACCCTTGCAACATCCTTGTAAATCTTTTCTGAACCCTTTCAGGTTTCACAACATCTTTCCGATAGGAAGGAGACCAGAATTGCACGCAATATTTCAACAGTAGCCTAACCAATGTTACAGCCGCAACATGACCTCCCAAGAGGCTGGAGTAGCTGGGATTTTTTTCACTGGAATGTAGAAGGTTGAGGGATGACCTTATAGAGGTTTACAAAATCACAAGGGGCATAGATCAGGTGAATAGCAAAGATCCTTTCTCTAAGGTTGGGGAGTTCTAAACTAGCTGAAAATGTGTTGTTGGAAAAGCGCAGCAGGTCAGGCAGCATCCAGGGAACAGGAGAATCGACGTTTCGGGCATAAGCCCTTCTTCAGGAATTATGCTGCCTAGTTCTAAACTAGGCAGCATAATTTTAAGGTGAGAGGAGAAAGATTTAAAAATGATCTGAGGGGCAATTTTTTCACACAAAGAGTAGTGCGTATTTGGAATGAACTACCAGAGGAAGTAATAGATGCAGGTACAGTTACAACATTTAAAAGACATTTGAACAGGTACATGAACAGGGAAGGTTTAGAGGGGTATGGGTCAAATGCAGGCAAATGGGACTAGATTAGTTTTGGAAACTTCGTTGGCATAAAGGGCCTTTTTCCGTGCTGTATGATTCTATGACTGTTTCTCACAAGACAAAACTTTTCTTGATATCTGGGTGCTCAAATAAATTGATGGAATAGAATGATGAGTTCTCAAGTAAGCATCATCCTTTAACTGAGAACAACTGCTGAAGAGTTGTGAACATAACAACTGCAATGGGCGTCAAAGTATAGAAGTGATATTGTTTGTGAAGTGGGAATGGAGCAAAATTCCTGGACTCACTTATACTATTGAAAGAATCCTGGGCAGAATTCAAAAGTGGGTGATATGATTACAAATTAAACAAAAGCTTAAAGGATACATAACTCACGTACTAATTTACCCTTTTTGAAATGTCAAAGATTTAATTAAGAATAATGACTATATCATATTTATGGCTAGTTTTACTGATTTTACTGAACTCCTGTCCCTTTTTATGCAAAGATACACTATAAAATTGGATATATTGTATACAGTGTATGAATAATAATTATTGTAGGATAAGGGAATTTTTGTCTATTTCAATAATTTTGTACAATATTGAGACAGAAGATCCCTTCTTCATTGTTACCATGACTGTTATTTCGAGATAGAAATGAATATGAAAAAATATTCCATTTGTTATTATGCAGAAACCATTGTGTTCATTGATAAACTTTATATACTAGAGACTTATGCACAGGTAAAAATAAAGTTTGCATCTTAATGAAATGTGCTTTAGATTATTGATGCGACTTGCATTGCTCACCAATGAAGCACAGTGGACTACACCCAAGCTTTGTATCTAGACTCTATTCCTTTATATGGATTTGCAATTTTTAAATTAGTAAACAGATTTTAAATGTCAATTGTGGCTCAGAGGTAGTACTCTTTCCTCTGAGTCAGAAAATTGCAGGCTCAAACTCCACTCTTGAGATTTTAACACATAATCCAGGCTGACATTTCAGTCCAGTATTCTGGGACTTCTGCACTGTTGGAGGTGCTGACTTTCAGAGACGATCTTAATGTCTTCCATTCCTGGTAGATATAAATGATTCCATGACACAATTTGAAGAACAGCAGGTGAGTTCTCTTGAATTCTACTCTATTTGAGAGATATTATTCAAGGCCAGTTGCATGGAAAATAATGTAAAACACAGATTAGGTACTCAAAATGACAACTCAAAACTGCCACTGCCAAGGTTTGTTCAGTTGAAATCTTGAATGTAACAAAATATAAGAAGCTTTCTTTCCATGTTAACTAGGTGAGAAGGGACGGCGAGAAAAACAATGGGTTGGATTTCCCCAAAAACTGACTAAAGTTTCTTCCCCTGGTTTCTAGTGAGTTATTTTACACAATTCTCTGCTGCTCACCTCACCAAATATGCAACTGCACCTGTATAGCATTGAGCTCACACTATCTTGTACCCACTGCTAGTAGAAATACTTGCCACTGCCGGGACCTGCTGAGATTTCTATGGCTTCAGCACAATGTTAAAACCTAGCTGTATGCCCAGATCAAAAGGTGCCATCCCTATAGTGTTGATGTAGTGTTGAGAAAACAAAACAGAAACGCTTTTTAAGTGACATTAGTGACACTTCATTGTAAATAGAATAGCAAATTCATTGATATATTTTATTTTAAATCATCACTTCTGTCTGATCAATTGTCATTGCAGACTCAGCTTAAAGTATGAAGCTTTAATTGGAGGGGAGGTGACGGCTTAGTGGTTTTATTGTTGGACTATTAATCCAGAGACCCAGATAATGTTCTGGGACCAGGGTTCAAATCCAGCCACAATAGATGGTGCAATGTGATTTCAATAAAAGTCTGGAATTAGGAGTCTAATGATGACCATGAATCCATTTCCAATTGTTGGAAGAATCCATCTGATTCACTGATATCCTTTAGGGAAGGAAACTGCCATCCTTACCTGGTCTGGCTTACTCATGTTTCCATTCCCACAACAATGCAATTGAATCTTAACTGCACTCTGGGCCATTAGGGATGGGCAATAAATGCTGATTTAGTCAATGTTGCCTTCATCCTGTGAATGAATAAGAAACTACTACAGAGTTTACCATTAGTGCCTTCTTTCCTTAACACCAGGGTAGTGTAATATCTTGTCATTATTAAACATAGGAGCATGACATGTTGTAAATGTTAACTTTTATTACACAATGGGAAAAGTGAAGAATGCACAATTAACAAACTGCAATTGCTCTGGAACTAAACAGCCTATTCATCTTTTGAACAACAAACAAATTTACAGTCAATGAATGATGACTTCTCTTAACTTAGATCTATGGAAATTGGTGTCCTGTATGGCTTCTTGTGCCTGATGCTTCACTACTTATAATGGTGAAAGTAATGTTCCGCCTGCTCAATCTCCTCATCTTCCTCTTCAAAAACTGCTGTCACGGTCCCAGCTCTTCAACATTTGTCATATTCCTTCTTTCCCTGCTCCATTTGTGCAGGAAACAGCACGGGACATAGGGATTACTTGACACATTCTGACCGGAGTGTATTGCAAGAAACCACCCCAGACCAATCCATGCGTCGGAATTTTATGCTGAGGAAACCTATTATTTGCTCCTTCCTACCATTGGTGGAAGAATGTATCTATGCTCAGCCTCATTTGGGAGTTGTATGACTGAGATTGTCAGCCGTGGATGCAGAGCACATCCCTTTGTCTTCTAACAGTCACCCTTATAAGACATCCAGTTCTTGAAATGAAGCAGAAACCTGAGAGCTATTGAAGAAAATAGGCACCAGGGCAGCCTCCAGGGTGCCTTGCAGAGACGTCTAAGATATAGTACCAATGATCACAGTTGACTTGTACATTATCCAAATGGAACCCTTTTCTATTGAATAAATCAACCACAATATGATATGGTACTCTCAATGTGTATAAAGTATAAAGTGTCCTGCACTGGGTGAAAGCTGGCTATGTCCAGGCAATAGATTTTGCCAACGACAGCACTGATGTCTTGGTGTGATGTGGCATAAATTGCATTGGCAAAAGCCTCAATATATTTTGGGACTGAGGATTGAGAGATCCCACAAGATCTCCAGTGGACACTTGAAACAGGCAGTCAAACATTTAGTGCAGCAATCACCTTGATGGCCATTGGGATAGGATGGTCACCTGCCCTTCAGATCACAAGTCCTGCTCCAGCAGAAGGCACAGTTTTATGATGGTATCCCATTCAACTGTAACAATGCAACTTGCTAAACTGGAGGAAATGGCATCAGTTGTGGGCCATTTTGATGAGAAGGTTGTTCAGCAGCTGCTAAATGTTGCTGCTAGTTCTGGTCTTGTTACTGCACTTGTTTTTCCTCAATTTCTCTGTGCCTACATTGTGCTGTGACCACAGTGGTGATAATTCCTGCAGTGGCTGGATTCATTGGTGATGATTCCAATGCAGCTACTTGAGGAATATCAAACAAACAACTCTTTGTAATATGGATGGTCAGCATTCACATCACACATAAATACATTCCTCAATACTGTGAGGTATGGAAGACTCCAACAAAGAGGACCATGGAATGCCTCTATATGGATCATTGACACAGTTATTATTATTTCAATATATGCAGCACAGGTCATTTCATGCTAACAATCAGAGATTGAAAGTGCAGTAAAATTACTGAAATCTCTCAAACAGCACATTGGCTCAGAAAGGCAGCATGGCTTTTAAGAGCACATTGTGAAATACTTGTATTTCAGGGAAGTGGCTCTCTGTGCCTTGTAAAGCCAATAAGATCTTGCAATATATTTATTAAATGTGGCCTGAAAGGTGACACTTTTCAGGTCATCTATGATTACTTCTGCTTCACTAGACGACTAATGATCAATTTGTAATGACCAATGACTTGGGTAAGATTGCTTATGACCAGGATTTCTATTCCACATAGTTGGTCACTGCATACAATTCACATGTAGAATACTAAGATTGCAGATGTCTTTCAAGTGTACTGTGTAAGTGCCTGATTAATGTAATTGCTCCTTGAAGGGCCTCAGAACACTCACAGATAGAGAGTGCTGCCTTAGTCAGAGAAAAAACAGTGACTCCACCCATTCTGGATATAGTGGAAGCTACTTTTAATTTTCAGTGTTTATTTGTGATTCTGGTCAGGGTAGAGGGTGACAGAGGTAAAGCATTGTGAATTGGAGATATGACGTGATGTGGTGAGGCTGGTGTATGTCTAAAGCCAACTTCCAAGTCTGAAGGATGCAGAAGGGAACTGCCCATGGAGTGTCCCTTGATATGTTGGGGAATGGTGGTCATGATGGTAGCCTGGAGAAAACACTGGCAAGCTGCAGCTGCCAGGTACCTACCAAAAATTTCATATTGAGAATTGACGATATTTAGTTTCCCTCTGCTGCCTGGCAAAACGGCAACTTGCAACGGCAACTGAGGCAAGAATGTGAAAGAAGTGATTGCTGGGCCTTTTGCTGAGATATTTGTATCATCGATAGTCACAGGTGAGGTTCCAGAAGACTAGAGGTAGGATAACGTAGTACCACTGTTTAAGAAAGGTGCTAAGGACAAGCCAGGGAAATATAGACCGGTGATCCTGACCTTGGTACTGGGCAAGTTGTTGGAGAGAATCCTAAGGGACAGAATTTGCATGTACTTGGAAAGGCAAGGACAGATGAAGGATAGTCAACATGGCTTTGTGTGTGGGAAATCATGTTTCATGAACTTGGTTGAGTTATTTGAAAAAGTAACAAAGAGGATTGATGAGGGCAGAGCAGTGGACATGATCTATATGGACTTCAGAAAGGCGTTTCAACAAGCTTCTCCATGGGAGACTGGTTAGCAAGGTTAAATCTCATGGAATACAGGGAGAACTAGCCATTTGGATACAGAACTGGCTCAAAGATAGAAGACAGAGGGCGGTGGTGGAGAGTTGTTTTTCAGACTGGAGGTCTGTGACCAGTGGAGTGTCACATGGATCGGTGCTGGGTCCACTACTTTTCATCATTTATATAAATGATTTGGATATGAACATAGGAGGTATAGTTAGTAAGTTTGCAGATGACACCAACATTGGAGATGTAGTGGACAGCAAAGAAGGTTACCTCAGATTACAATGGGCTGTTGATCAGATGGTGAAAGTGAGGACTGCAGATGTTGGAGATAAGAGTCTAGTTTAGAGTAGTGCGAGAAAAGCACAGCGGGTCAGGCAGTATCCGAGGAGCAGAAAAATCAACGTTTTGGCAAACCTGCTTTTCCAGCACCACTCTGTTGGTCAGATGGGCCAATGGGCTGAGGAGTGGCAGATGGAGTTTAATTTAGATAAATGCGAGGTGCTGCATTTTGGGAAAGCAAATCTTAGCAGGACTTATACACTTAATGGTGAGGTTCTGGGGAGTGTTGCTGAACAAAGAGACCTTGGAGTCCAAGTTCATAGCTCCTTGAAAGTAGAGTCACAGGTCGATAGGATAGTGAAGAAGGCATTTGGTATGCTTTCCTTTATTAGTCAGAGTACTGGTCATGATGCGGCTCTCCAGGACATTGGTTAGGCCACTGTTGGAATATTGTGTGCAATTCTGGTCTCCTTCCTATCGGAAGAATGTTGTGAAACTTGAAAGGGTTCAGAAAATATTTACAAGATGTTGCCAGGATTGGAGGATTTGAGGTATAGGTAGAGGCTGAACAGGCTGTGGCTGTTTTCCCTGGAGCGTCAGAGGCTGAGAGGTGACCTCACAGGGGTTTATAAATTCATGAGGGGCGTGGATAGGATAAATAGATAAAGTCTTTTCCCTGGGTTAGGGGAGTCCAGAACTAGAGGGTGAGAGGGGAAAGTTATAAAAGGGACCTAAGGGGTAACTTTTTCATGCAGAAGGTTGTGTGTGTATGGATTGAGCTGCCAGAGGAAGTGGTGGAGCCTGGTAGAATTACAACACTTAAATGACATCTGGATGGGTATATGAATAGGAAGGTTTTAGTGGAATACGGGCCAAGTGCTGGCAAATGGGACTAGATTAGGTCGGGATATCTGGTCAACATGGACGAGTTGGACCGAAGGGTCTGTTTCTGTGCTGTACATCTCTATAACTCTATGACTCTAGGTTAACCCTTCACCACTTACTAGTGAAATTTTAATTTTGCAATTCAAACTTTAGGTGGAATTTTCTTAATTTCAAGATACTCTTTTTCAATCTCACCATACTTTCCCAACTAATTGTTGCAGACATTGTTCAGGAACTAGTAAAAACCCATGTGACAATTATTTGGAACTCCATTGATGGAATAGCCAAATAGGTATAGATTGCCATTTTGAGTTTTGCTTCTGTATTCAGTGTGAGCCATGAAGGATATAATCAAAGGTTTCAAAAATGAGAAATGCCTATTGAACATCTTAAAATATTTTATAATTCATGTTGCAACGTCACTTTTTCAGTGGATTTCACAAAACACATTGAAACTTCCTGCTCAATGCATTATTCAGACGTTTGTTCAGAAGTTTGTATAATTTGCTCCAGTGACTAGGCTCAGTAAAAGCTTTGATAGAATGTGATAAAACATTAGTATTCATGAACTGTGTGTTATAGAACAGTCGGAGGTTGTAGTAATTTCTGTAAGGTTAATGTGTACATTATAAACATTGCTTTCTGTAGGTCAAGCAAAACATGTATAGTATAAAATGCCCATGCTAACATATGATCTCTGCTACAAAAACATGTAACATTTTCAGTAACCTAGCTTCCTCTCCCACAAATATCCCAAAATCTAAATTATCTTATTCCTTTTCTCCCCCAAACCTGCTGACACTCTGTTTCTCATGAATTTAGTTCAAAATTCTTATTTTCATTTTCATATCGTCCATGAGTCATTTCAGACTACTTTAGTGATTCCTCCACCCCCACGTCTTCACCCCACATTCATCCTCTACTCCCCCAATACTTGTTATTCTTCTTTTTCTTGTTATACTGTCGGTGATGTTCATTCATTATCTATGCTTTTGTTCTCTGGAATATCTGGCCACTTGCCTGTGTCCTCTACCCTTTCTCCATACCATCAGAAACCTGCTCAGAGTAGGTCTCTGGAAGAACAAAGAACAGTATAGCACAGGAACAGGCCTATTGTGTCTAAGGGGTCTGTATCCCTCTATTCCCCGTTTATTCGTATTTCTGTCAAGATGCCTCTTTAATGTTGCTCTTGCATTCTCTCTACCCCCTCCTCTGGCAGTGCATTCCAGGCACTTAGCACCCTCTGTGTAAAACAAAACTTCCCTCTCACATCTCTTTTAAACTTGCCCCCTTTAACCTTAACCCTGTGTTTCCTAGTAATTGACATTTCTACCCTGGGAAAAAGATTCTGATTATCCATCTTGTCCAGGGTCTCTCTTAATTTGGTCAACTTCTATCAGATCCCCCCCTCATCCTTTGACTTTCAAGTGAAAACATAGTGAAACATATTTACAAAAAATGTTCCACATTTTAATTTTGTGGCTTTAATATGTAAAGTTGTTGAAGAATGTCAGTGATCCCTGTAGTATTTTTTTAAGGACTGCAGGTATAATTGGACCATAACAGACTGCTTCAATTGCATGTCATGGGCAATTTCACTCAATAGACAGAAATCAAAAGTAATACTTTACCGCTTCACTGAAAATACTGTCACACTTCGAAGAGCAATGATCATTTTGAGAGTTACTGATATATTATTCCAAATGCAAGAGTAATGGAATTTTTCTTGTTTTAAGTGTGGATCTATAAAAATAGTTACAAATGCTTGTTGTCAGTAAAAGTGACAGCTGTTAGTAACTCAGGATAGTAATGTTTGTCTTGTAACAAAATTACTGCTCTGTTTTTTATGCTCACTGTGCCTTAGCTATTGGCAGTCTGCATATGAGAAAGTCAATTTGTGGGGTTATTAAACCACACATGACAGTGTAACTGCTAACCAGTAATTCAACAAAAAAGCCCATAAATATTACAATCTAATGCTTTTTATTTGGTGATATTTAAATTAACAAGGTATAATTTATACCTTATATTTAACTTATATTTTGCATTCTTAGCCAGGATTTCTATTATAAAATTAATTATTCCACTTATAAAAAATAAATTAGACCCACATTTTAAGGGAATACTTTTAATCTATAATGTGACATGATGCATTTTTGGAAGTTTTTTTTGAATGATATTATGGACTAAGCCAGACCACTTAAAACATTCTTAAGCAGGCAGCTCAGACCATAACTTTGCAATTTGTTTTGGTTAGTGTACAATGAAAATTACCTGGAGTAAGATAGCTAGGTTGACTACTAGATTTTAAAGCAGACAAACATTTATTCACAAAATTACACAATGAAACACAAAGAACAGAATAAAGAACCCCTACAGAACCTATCCAACTAGACTTAATTATGCTGTTCCGAATATACACAATAGTCCCAATAAACAAACTCCCTTTAAAACCCAAAATGAATGGAACACATGCTTACAAGTTGAAGTTGAAGGGAAGAAAAGAGAGAGAGAGTTTCCACACAGCTCCCTGCTGAACTTACAACCCGTTCAAGACTGAACTAAAACTGGTCAGCTCAGCTCAGTTAGAGAGCTGACCACTCCCCTTTCTTAATACAGGTCACTTCTAAAACATGACCACTTTGGCCTGAAGCCTCATCTGTTTACATATAAACAAAAGGGCTCTCAAAATCCTTTTCATCTCTGTACCAAACCAGACTGATTGGAGTAAAAAACTGGCCTGGTTTATCATCCCCCTGAAAAAAATCAAGGACAGAGTATTCTTGAGCCAAGGAACAGTTTTTAGGAAAAAAATGGGACAATGAATAACAAAGTATTTAAATTCTAGAGACAGAGAGAATTTTAGAGACAGAGAGGAATCAAAAGCTACAAAAAAGGCATCTTAAAGTTGAAGCTTTTACAATATTTAACAATTAAAACCTGAAGCAACGAGCCTTCATATTTGCCATGCTCCATGTAAAGTGCCAGAGAGTTTGATTATACATTGCTAAATGTGTGTGCAACATAGAAACAAGTTTAGTTGTTAACCTGTGGTTAATTTAGTTTGGATCTATTATGCAAATACAAAAATGTAATGGCATATAATGGCTTGTATTGGTGAAGTTGATGACAAAATATCAATTCTGGAAGGTCATGCTAGAACAACACTATTTGCAAGCAATCTTTGAACATCCATATTTAACCAGATATTTGCTCTTTGTTTAAAGTTCCTGTATACATAATGCAAATTGCCATTTGGTTCTCTGTAAGCTTGAAAGCAAAATCTGGCCCTATTTTTATTGCAATGGATATTACTGTGATGTTTGACTCTTTCAGTTTATATTGAATAAAAATGTTTACTGTACAAAAACATCCACTAATGTTGATGCAACTAAATTTGGCACATTCCTGGTAGTAATAACATGGAACTTTCTTTGGCTTGGTGACAATTGAACTGGTGCTGTTGTCTGATTAATAAATCATTCTAAATGATTAGATATTGTTAGGATGTTATGGACAGTTGTTCATTGACTCCATCATCCGATTTAATACCTGGGACTTCTCTGGATTGAAATTATTTTTAAAAGGGGCAAAAGTATTGACTTCACATGGACATCAATTGACTACCTTTGTAGACAAGTGTCAGGAAACCAACATAGATTACACAACATAACGCTGAGCTGAAATTAACATGTTATCCAAAGGCAATGAAACTAGTCAGCAAGCTCTCCTATTTTCATTTACACCTTTGTCAGAAATATCAAATGTTGGAGATGGAACTCCATTTTCCACAAACACAGAATACACAAAACAGCTGGTATTTCAAAAAGATGCTATTCACAGATAGGGAACTGAAACTAAGGATGTAGTAATGAAAACAGGCTGAAATTACTCTCTTTTTGCCTCTCAAGAAGAAAAAAATACCTGGGGCCAATATTGATTGGAAACAAACATCAGAATACTGAGAACTCAAAGCACAGCTGCAATATTCCCAACATTTGACAGTCTTAGAACTCAACTAATCAACTAACCAATCTCAGGTTAAACCTTTATGCTTCAAGGACATCTAAAATAACTATAACATGTAGATTCTGCTATCTTCTTTTTGTACTGAACAATGTGTGTATAAAACTGCCTCAAACATGTTTGACTTAGCTTATTTTTCTTGGAGTTAGCAGGTAAAAAAACGAACCATGTGCCTTTTAACTCAAGAAAACTTTGTGATTGAAGTATAGAGTTGTACAGCACGGAAACAGACCCTTTGGTCCAACTTGTCTGTGCCGACCAGATATCCCAACCTGATCTAGTCCCATTTGCCAGCACTTGACCCATATCCTTCAAAACCCTTCCTAGGGTTGTGATTAGATTTGATTAGAATCCCTACAGCATGGAAGCAGGCCCTTTGGCCCAACAGGTCCTCCGAAGAGTAGCCCAACCAGACCCATTCCCCTACTCTATATTTATCCATGGCTAATGCACCTAACACTATGGGCAGTTTAGCATGGCCAATTCACCTGAACTGAACATCTTTGAACAGTGGGAGGAAACCGGAGCACCCGGAGGAAACACACGTAGATGTGGGGAGAATGTGCAAACTCCACACAAACAGTCACCTGAGGCAGAGATCTAACCCAGATTCCTGGTGCTGTGAAGCAGCAGTGCTAACCACAGAACTACCTTGCCGCCCTTCATATACCCATCTAGATGCCTTTAAATGTTGTAATTATACCAGCCTCCACCACTTCTTCTGGCAGCTCAGTCTATACATGCACCACCTTCTGTGTGAAAACATTGCCTCTTAGGTCCCTTTTATATCTTTTCCCTGTCACCCTAAACCTATGCCCTCTAGTTCTGGACTTGCCCACCCCAGAAAAAAGACTTTGTCTATTTATCCTATCCATGCCCCTCATAATTTTATAAACCTCCATAAAATTACCCCTCAGCGTCGGACGCTCCAGAGAAAACAGCCTCAGCCTATTCAGCCTCTCCTTACAGCTCAAATCCTCCAACCCTGGCAACATCCTTGTAAATCTTTTCTGAACCCTTTCAAGTTTCACAACATACTTCTGATAGGAAGAAGACCAAAGTTGCACACAATATTCCAGAAATGGCCTAACCAATGTCCTGTACAGCCTCAACATGACCTCCCAACTCCTATGCTCAATACCCTTATCAATAAAGGAAAGCATACCAAACGCCTTCTTCATTATCCTATCTACCTGCGACTCTACTTTCAAAGAGCTATGAACCTGCACCTCAAGGTCTCGTTGTTCAGCAACACTCCCTCAGACCTTACCAGTAAGTGTATAAGTCCTGCTAAGATTTGCTTTCCCAAAATTCAGCGCCTCACATTTATCTAAATTAAACTCCATCTGTCCCTCTTCAGCTCATTGGCCCATCTGATCAAGATCCTGTTGTAAACTGAGGTAACCTTCTTCGCTGTCCACTACACCTCCAATTTTGGTTTCATCTGCAAACTTACTAGCTATATCTCGTATGTTCACATCCAAAAAGTGAAAATTTATTAACAGCATTTCAATAGGAGAAAGGTGCAAAGGTACTATATACTAAGAACTTAAATCTTTATTGTAACCAATCAGGGAGGATGAAAAGAAAGAAACCAATTCACCTTTCCTCACCTGGTTGTATCAGGAGCTTAATAAAAGAAAAGGAAAACATCTTGACTACTAAAACTCACAAAAAATGATAGTATCCTTTTTCATTTTTCTAACCTTTAGTCTGTCCATGCTGATAATAATGCTGGTAACTATCAATTGGATAAATCATAGAAAATCACTTCCAAACTATTACACTGTTTCTATAGATGAAAACTATTTACAATGGTATATGAGTTGTTATTACATGAAATAAAGTACTAAATTATTAACTGTTCTACAGGTCAATCTCAAATTCTGGCCATTGTTTATGTAAATATGCATGGTATGTAATTGTACTACAAGTGAATCTGACCACATTATTCAGATTCAAAGCCACAAATTAGCAATGTTTAAACTCCTGTTTGGTTTTAATAGTAAATAGAAAGAAATAGTTTGTCAAGTCAAACACACTCTGTACAGGTGTGTAGAGAATGGTCCTTGTCAAAACCCTATTCTCTGCTGCATCTGATTTTAAGCTCCATTTACTCCAAATGTAAGATAGAGAGTAGAGGTGGGAATCAAGATTTCTAATCAATTTCTACATATCTCTATTTTGTGTGCCAAAACAGTCTCCTTCAATTTGTATCAATGCTACGCATTATGCTGCATCTGTGTTTGTGAGACAAAGTGTTAATATTTCATGGCTTCTTCATCAGTTCTCTGTTGTTTTCCTGAAAAACCTACTTTGAATAGGCTAAATGAAATTTCACAAGTGCTGTGGAAGCTTTAAAAGAGAAAATGTTTATTTTGATTGGAATTTTTGAGTTCCCTGTTCTTTTACTAACAATTTCATTTCTTTCTGAAGTAGTTATAAAAAGATATTGTGGAAATAGCTTATGTAGAATCAAATTCTTTTTAAGGGATTTTTTTTAACATATTTTATTTCCAGAATTTGGAGCTTAACCCAATGAAAGTGTAAATAGAGGTTACACAGGCAGTCGTGAAATGAATGAACAGAAAATTTAATGTGTCTGAGTGAATTTTCAATGTTTCCCAGCTGACTGAATTTATGCGCCAGCACTGTGGATTCATAGCATTATCGATATAAAATTATTCTTGTCTACAAAATAACTAGAAATACAATAGTACCCACAGTGAAGCATTTAGGGAATTTCAGCAGTACAAATTGTAAAAGGACTAAATAGAAAGGGATTCCCATATTATTGACTGGTGAAAATGGAGTGATTTTGGGCCAGAACTCTATTTTATGCTGTATCTGGTTTTATGCTCCATTGATGTTAATGGAAAGTAGTGGAAAGAGGACAAAGAGGACCCACCATTGACCCACCTGATCACATACTTTCCCATTAGCAATTTAGATCACCCAGTTTGTTGGTCATGCTGATCTGTATCCCAACTCTACTGATTTATTTGACAGTGAAATTAACTAAAATATTGATAAAGATGGTGATAGATGTTCCACATTAATGAATTGGGGATGGCTAAGCAACAAGCCTAGACTGAAAACAGGATTGTGGAATAGATGTTTGATGGTTCTTTTCCCAGAGACTAGTGAGCCTCTGGAATATATTATTGGCTAGTGTGAAGTTTACAGATTCTCTGCACACTTGAAAAATGAGCTGGACTGAAGCAGCAACATCTTTTCATTGTTTCACTTGGCTTACATGATCACTTGGACTGGTTTCAACTATCCAAGGTGTTGGAGAGGAATTGTACACTGATTTTTCTTTTTCTCTCTTTTATGCCTGTCCTTCACCATGGGGATCAGTGTGACCACTGTAGTAAGGGGTGCGAAACAGAGGTAAAAGGATGGAGAAATGCCTATCCAAACTGATTGCTGAACTATCGTAGTACAAGGCCAACTTGGTATATCAGCTGGTCTTTCCCTGCTGATCAATTTTGTACCTTCTTTGTAATGCCCCCCCGGCTAGCAAATCTATTGATTGCAGATTTAAAATGATTAATCAGGCTAACATTTATTGCTTTTTTCTTGGAGAGGATTCCTCACTTTAATAACCTTTTGTGTGAAGAACTGTTTGCCAATTTCTCTTCTGAATGGCATGGTTGTGCTTTTAAGGTTACGTTCCCTTATCCTAAATTTGATTACGAGCAGAAAAAAAGCTTCTCTCTTTCTATCCTACTAATCACTTTCAAAATCCTAAGTATTCAATCAAAGCACCTATTAACCTTCTATGTTCCTGGGAGTACATTATACTTTATGTATTTCCTCCTCATTATTCACCATGTCTTTTTTCTCCCCTTTTCCTGATTTTAGCTTTTTCGTTTTTGCATTTATTTTCTCACTTCTTATTATATTTTTCTCATCTTCTCCCTGTTAATGTACACTGTTCTCACAATGGCTGGGCTTGTAATAAAATGTGGTTATTAAATGGGTATCTACAACTACATTGTACATTGCATCTTTTCTACACAAAGTCTGCCAGGGCAGGAAGAAAGTAATGACATATATAAGCCTCATAAATAACACTGCAAGCCAGGTAGCATCAGGCATTGGAGAAGTTGACGTTTTGGATATAACCCCAAAATGTTGACTTCTCCACCTCTTGATGCTGCCTGACTTGCTATGTTCTTCCAGCCTACTGCTTGTCTAATTTGGATTCCAGCATCTGCAATTTTTTTTTTCTCTCATAAATAATACCAGCGCCAATAGCACTTTTTAATGGCAGAATATTTGGTGCCATTTCATGGAGTACTTATGAAATGTTTGCCTTTCCATCAAACATATGTGGGATTTTGACGTGTATCGCCCTTTTAATTTTTCGAATTCTTAATTTATAACAATAGTCCTCAGTTTCACCTGACCTAAAATGTATGAACATGAACAAGTATTTATGAATCAAGTAGATGTCAAACGAGATTTTACATATTTACTAAACAAAAAGTGAGAAGGCAGCAGGGAAAGTTCTTTTCCTTTAAGACCCAGGGTTTCCTTGCACGCTGCCAGCATTGGCAATGCATTTCTTACTCTGTCTCTCAGAAGAAATGCTGAATTGTGTCACAGAAGAATTAGTGCAAAAAAGCACTGGTGAAACTGTGGAAAGAAAATGGAACTTTTTCCATTTATCCCTAATTATTAGGAAACAGTCCAAGTTACATCTCCTTATTGGCTTAGGGTGAGTGTCACCTGTTGTCATCCCACCTCAGTAATTAGAGTCATATGGGATTGAGATAAGTGTCTACCTCTTATTTCTTTTAGTCCCTAGGAATTGCATTCTATTAAAAAGAGCAAGTGTAGAGCCCTGAGGTGTACCTTACTCCATTCTGTGGGATTGAATGTTGAAGTTGTTGGATAAGATGCCAGTCAGTTGGGATTAGATTAGATTACTTACAGTGTGGAAACAGGGCCTTCGGCCCAACAAGTCCACACCGACCCAGACCTATTTCCCTACATTTACCCCTTCACCTAACACTACGGGCAATTTAGCATGGCCAATTTTTGGATTTTGGGAAGAAACCAGAGGAAACCCACGCAGACACAGGGAGAATGTGCAAACTCCACACAGACAGTCGCCTGAGGCGGGAATTTAACCCGGGTCTCTAGCACTGTGAGGCAGCAGTGCTAATCACTGTGCCACCGTGTCGCCCACGGGATGTTTTATCCTAGATGGTGTCAAACTTCATCTGTATCCAAATAGGTAAATGAAGCATATTCCATCACACTCCTGACTTGCTCCTTGTGTCACAACTGAGACAGGAAGAATACACTGATAATCAAGCCTTACTACTCTTTGAGTCACATCTTCAGTATAAATGTCTTGTTTCAGTCACCAAAATGACCAATTGTTTTCCTTTTGTGCTGCTGTCCAGATAAAAAGAAGTTTCAATTAGATGTCTTTAATTAGCTGAAGATAATACATTTATAATGAAACAAAGTACTCTTCAAAAATAATTGGCAAAATTGGTTAAAATTTGTCTAGTCTGTGGGACAGCTCTTCCAATTTTGGTACTTGTCTCAGATGTTAGTAATGATGATTCTGCAGGGGTAACAGAGCTGTGTTTGCTGTTGTTGTTTTCTGTGCCTAGATTAATGCCAGGTAGTCTGTCAGCTTTTATGCTTTCCTTTCGACTTTGTATCAGTTTGGTATGACTGAGTGGTTTGCCATGCAATTTCAGAGGGTAATTCAGACTCAACCATTTTGTTGTGGGTCTGAAGTCACATGTAGGCTAGACCAGAAAAGATTGGCATATACCAAATACATGAGAACCACTAAGCCTGTAATATCAACTATATGCTCCCCTCCACCTGAATACCCAATGAAACAATGGGGAAATTGGAACCTGTCTTTTGCACTTCCTTAACTTACACCACTTAGCAAAACAGGGTAGTGGCAAAATGGTTGACACACTGCCTTGCTCTCACAATACTTTCTTTTTGTTTTTGCAGCACCTTACTACTGACATAGTTACTTACTGCTTGCTGGTCATCTTCGGAGCCACTCCATATTGTGCCAGTCCTACACCAGAAGGATGTCAGTTTAGGTGATGCTGCTCACTCAATATACGTCAATGAAGCCCAATTTTTAAAATGCAGTAGACTTCTTCTGGATGCAACAGACAACTGACCTGCCTGATAGTAAGTGAGTGAAATATAAAGGTTGAATTTATCTATGCACTGTTATATTATGTCTCACGGTATGTCAATATACCATTAAGATATGCTCATGATATCATCACTGCATCGCCATGTGTGACATGAGAGTATAGAGGTCTCATACTCCTGTCTTGGTCTCCTGAAGCATGACACTTCACAAGAATCATAAAATCCAGTTGTAATCTAATAACTTAATGCAGGCCTAGATTGATATGTCTGTAAATATAATGTTGCACATCATAGTAAGCTGTCAAATATGTGTTGAATTCTTCAATGCAATATTATCCATACATAGGTTTATGAACTACAGGGTAAAATGTAAGAATTTCTGCAGCAGGCAAAGTATCCGATCACAGGCAATAAACAAGTCAACAGTTGTGGGATTTCCAAAAGAAGGAGAGAGTAATAACTCTTGTTATTGTTAGTCTGTCTATTGGCCAAATTCTTGTTCCTGGCCAATAGATCTTGTAAAAATAGAACAGGGAAAAACATTTTTTTTAATGCTTCTCCCCAACTTCATTATGTGGTTGTCAAATTGGTTCAGCCACAATCTTCTGTCTGCAGAACTAACCATCTGTTAATCAAAAGAAATTACACCTGGGGTGGTTTAGGTTATGCCTCCATACTATGCTCTCTTGTTGTGTAAATGGATAATGTCATCAGATGTCCATCATAAATCTTTCTGGTAGAGAATGTCATCACTTCAAAGATATAGCATGCTAAATTATCCCCTTGTGCAACAAAACAAAATTAAAAATGAATAGAAATGCAATTCAATATTCTGTAAACAGGTTTACTATTAGCAATTCAAATTAGCATATCACAAAATTATGAATAAAATATGCTCCATTTGCAACAAGTGAGTAACTCACACTATATTCTGTGAAAATAGTAGCCAATAAATTTAGGTGCATCCTATTTGAAATAAATTCCGAGCAATGGGTTTCATTACCAAGGATCCAGCCAGCAACGGTACTAACAGAAATGATTACTGGGGATCAGTAATGGTGTTACTCTGATGGAGAGGGAGTTTGGGTTTGGAGGTAGCAGTGGCCAGGGAATCAGGACTGAGTGAAAGATAGCTGAATGTGTATTAGCAACGATAAGATGGGGTAGGATTGTGATGTTTGAAATACCTTTTAAATTATTCATTGATTAGTTAGTATCTTTCTTACACTTACATCCCCATGTTCTGGACACATTAACACAGGGAAATCACTTACATGTATCCAGCAGTTATGGACACAATTAAACTCCTTCAGAATTGTTCTTTGATTCAACCTGATTGTACTTTCTTGAAAATTGCATCTTCTCAATACAGTACTAGTAGCATCCTTATTAATCTTTTCTACATCCAGAGCTTCAACATCCTTTCTTGTAGCATGAAAATCAGAGGCAGAATTTTCAGGTCTCTTGGGCTTGTAATGCATGGGAAACATGATTGTCACTGGGGCTGTCCTTTAATTCAGTCACAGCATTAGAATTCCACTTCCAGGTTTACTTTCTTGACCTATGGTTCTGTTTCAAAAGTACAGTACAAAATCATGTTGTACTTCAATGATAATTCTCTTTTTTCCCTTTTGTTCACTCTTTTGCCCTTGACAGTATCTCAAAATAAATACAATACATGGACACTGCATTTCCGTTTGAGGTTTGAAATTTGAATGTCCAAGTATATTAATTCTCAACAAATAATGGTGATTGCATTGACTTGGGCACATCTGCAGGACAGATGGCAGCCATATTACCAAGTGCTTTCTATATGGTGAAGTAGTTGGAACCAGATGACAATGTAGGAGATTCAAAACACGATACCAAGGATGTTTGCAAATGAGACATATAGGCAATTCAAACTGATGGCCACATTTGGAAACCAGTAGTTGAAGACAGAGGAAAAGACACACTGCCTGTGGGCTGGCATGCACCAGCATAATTAACAGTGCACATAGTAGCTTTGGCAACAGATGACAACACCAACAATGCCAACAAATCCTCAATGAGACCTAGTAGCATCACAGGCAGCACTTGTGGCAGAACCTGCCTTCTGAAGATTGACCTCTTCGGCCATGAACAATAGTGTGCCATATGAAGACACCCCATCTGAAATGAATTGTTTACTGCAGTCCCATCACTTTTCAAGGATTAAAGGATATGGAACTGAACTGAAATATGAAAATTTATGAGCCTTAAAATGTAAGTAATGTATTTGGTTAAATATTATTGTGCAATTTTCTATTCAGATTAATGCATTCATTTTCTAATTCTATTTTGCAATTTCTAACATTTGTGTTATATCTGCATTAAAATATATACTCAATTCTCAGAAGTTCATTTCTCAGACGTGATTTAACTTTTATACTTCACAGGAATCTGTACATAATATATCAAAATGGAAATGCAAATCAGCAAACCTCTCAGAATACCTTTGTGCAATTAAATGATTGAGTGTTCTGCTGATCCAGATCAATGCATAGCTACAAATAAATGTTATCTGACAGTACATCACATTCTCATTCATTTCAAATCATGTTAAATTCTTGTTTTAGCTATGATACTTTGGAGGTAAATTTGTTTTTGCGAAATTGTGAAAAGTGGATCTTTGTTTTCTGCTTAATCTGCAATTGGTTTAGTATTATCATCATAATGTCAACACAAAAATGATTAAATAATGCTAGAGTCTGGTCAATGATCAATTCTTCAGTGCATTTAAATTAGACCTATGAAATAAGAGGCAAATTTTTTATCTCCAACATAAATTATATGTGCAGTAGATGAACTTATCAATCCACTCACACAATAAAGTCAATGAGAGGTCAGATGGATACTTATGGATGGACTTGGGCCTCACCAACATTAAATAGGCAATCTGTCTTGCATTAATTCCTTTATTATTATCTCCCTAATGGTAAACTGACATTTGGGATAATATGGCCCAAAACAAATACTGCTCATAGCCAAAGATAAATTACAAGAGATAAATTACAAACCTTATTTTGTGTTAACAGAAATTTAAAGAGCGTAGGAAAGTTAAAGTTAACAAAAACATAAATTTCTGGGAAAACTCAGCAGGTATGGCAGTATCTTTGGAGAGAAAGCAGAGTTAACGTTTCGTGTCCAGTGAACCTACTTCAGACCTGTGTTTTTATATTCAGATTATATTCCTTACAGTATAGAAACAGGCCCTTCGGCCCAACCAGTCCACACCGACCCTCCAAAGAGTAACCCCCCCGGACCCATTTCCCTCTGACTAATGCACCTACACTATGGGCAATTTGGCATGGCCAATTCACCTGGCCTGCATGAGGAAACTGGAGTACCCGCAAGAAACCCACACAGACACAGGGAGAATGTGCAAACTCCACACAGACAGTTGTCCAAGGCTGGAATTGAACCTGGGACCCTGGTGCTGTGAGGCAGTAGTACTAACCACTGAGCCACTGTGCCACCCCTTGAACCAACCCGAGTAGTCTTGAACCACCAACCTTTTGATTAATAGTTGAATGTGCTGACCAATGGCGCCACAGACACACACACACACAGACCCAGACCCTCTCTCATAGACAAGTTCTCTCTCAAACACTCACACAACACTCCCACACTCACATGCGCACCCTCTCACAGACTTAAAGCCCTTTACACTCACACTCACACACATAACATACACACTCTCTCACAGACACACATCATCCCACACACATGCACCTACATGAACACACACACACGTGTAAATTTGTGGGGTGAATTTGTACTTGCAGAATTGCATTTTATTTTGCTCAAAAACTGCATGAATCCATGTAAGATTCTGTAAATCCCTTTTCAGATTAGAATCAATCCCTAACATTGGGGCACAGACAGCCTCACACACCTTCAATGCATTATCTGGGCCAACATGGCACTCATTGTTAACGTTCACTTGAGAATGTAACTTTAAGAAAGTTCTGGGATTTACATATGAAAGAACTGAAATCAATGTGCCCATTCTAAAAGATGAGAGACTTAATAAACAATCCAATTCTTTTTCAATATATACTTTCAGTTACACCACACTGTAAACCTTTGCTAAAAATTCTGTGTCCTACAATCTCATTCTCTACAACTACCTGATGAAGGAGCTGCACTCTGAAAGCAAGTGCTTCCAAATAAACCTGTTGGACTATAATCTGGTGTTGTGTGATTTTTAACTTTCTACACACTAAGTGAGGTCTCATGCTACAGAGGAAATACTAAATGTGGAATACTAAGAGAACAAAGTTTTAATTGGGAAGTCCCTGCAACCATAAAGAATGCAAAACCTGTTGGCACACCACCCCCCCCCTCACCCGCATCCAGGGCCCCAATCAGGCCTTCCAGGTGAGACAGAGTTTCGCCTGCCTCTCCTCCAATGTAGTTTACAGTATCCAGTGCTCCCGATGTGGTCTTCTCTACATCATGGAGACCAAACGTAAATCCAGGCCATGTTTCACCAAGCATCTCAGCTGGGCCCACAGGGGCTGACCTGACCTCCCAGTCACCACCTATTTTAATTCCATTTCCCACTTCTTATCCGAAATGAGATCCTTGGTCTCCTCTATTGCCACAGCGAGTCGGACTGCAAATTGGAGGAACGACACCTCAGCCTACAGACCGAAAGACTCAATATTGTGTTCTCCAATTTCAAATAACCTCTCTTCCAATCCCATGACTCCCTTCGCTGTTCCTTCCGCTCCCTTCCATTCTTCTGATCAACCCTTCCTTTCAGCTACCAACCGAATTAATTCCTCCCATCAACCAACCAGGTTGTACCCTCTACCTGTGTTCACCTATTCCTACCTCACTACCTCATACCTCTCCGCACCTCTTCATCTGCTGGTCCCTTTATACCCATCCCCCGTCCTGAAGAAGGGTTATACCTGAAACATTAACTTCTCTACCTCCTGATGCTACCTGGCTTGCTACGTTCTTCCAGCTTCCTGCTTATAGAACATAGAACATAGAACAATACAGCACAGAACAGGCCCTTCGGCCCACGATGTTGTGCCGAACATTTGTCCTAGCTTAAGCACCCATCCATGTACCTATCCAATTGCCGCTTAAAGGTCACCAAAGATTCTGACTTTACCACTCCCACAGGCAGCGCATTCCATGCCCCCACCACTCTCTGGGTAAAGAACCCACCCCTGACATCTCCCCTATACCTTCCACCCTTCACCTTAAATTTATGTCCCCTTGTAACACTCTCTTGTACCCGGGGAAAAAGTTTCTGACTGTCTACTCTATCTAGTCCTCTGATCATCTTATACACCTCTATCAAGTCACCCCTCATCCTTCGCCGTTCCAATGAGAAAACCTATCCTCGTACCTATCCTCGTACGACCTATTCTCCATTCCAGGCAACATCCTGGTAAATCTTCTCTGCACCCTCTCCAAAGCTTCCACATCTTTCCTGAAGTTAGGTGACCAGAACTGCACACAGTACTCCAAATGTGGCCTAACCAAAGTCCTGTACAGTTGCAACATCACTTCACGACCCTTGAATTCAATCCCTCTGCTAATGAACGCTAATACACCATAGGCCTTCGTACAAGCTCTATCCACCTGAGTGGCAACTTTCAAAGACCTATGAACATAGACCCCAAGATCCCTCAGTTCCTCCACCACACTAAGAACCCTACCTTTAACCCTGTATTCCGCATCTACCTTGAATTCCAGCATTGTAGTTTTTTGTCTCTAACGCTATCTAGACAGTGTCATAACTACGAGGAGAAAATGAGGACTGCAGATGCTGGAGATCAGAGCTGAAAATGTGTTGCTGGAAAAGCACAGCAGGTCAGGCAGCATCCAAGGAACAGGAGAATCGACGTTTCGGGCATGAGCCCTTCCTCAGGAATGAGGAAAGTGTGTCCAGCAGGCTAAGATAAAAGGTAGGGAGGAGGGACTTGGGGGAGGGTCGTTGGAAATGCGATAGGTGGAAGGAGGTTAAGGTGAGGGTGATAGGCCGGAGTGGGAGTGGGGGCGGAGAGGTCAGGAAGAAGAAGGTTAGGAAGGTGGTGCTGAGTTCGAGGGTTGGGACTGAGACACGGTGGGGGGGAGGGGAAATGAGGAAACTGGAGCAATCTGAGTTCATCCCTTGTAGTTGAAGGGTTCCTAGGTCAGATGGATACTTATGGCTGGACTTGGGCCTCACCAACATTAAATAGGCAATCTGCCTTGCACTAATTCCTTTATTATTATCTCCCTAATGGTAAGCTGACATTTGGGAAAATATGGCCCACAACAAATACTGCTCATAGCCAAAAATAAATTACAAGAGATAAATTACAAACCTTATTTTGTGTTAACAGAAATTTAAAGAGCGTATGAAAGTTAAAGTTAACAAAAACAAAAACTCAGCAGGTTTGGCAGTATCTTTGGAGAGAAAGCAGAGTTAACGTTTCATGTCCAATGAACCTACTTCAGACCTGTGTTTTTATATTTAGATTATATTCCTGACAGTCTAGAAACAGGCCCTTTGGCCGAACCAGTCCACACCAACCCTCCAAAGAGTAACACCCCCGGACCCGGACCCATTTCCCTCTGACTATTGCACCTACATTATGGGCAATTTAGCATGGCCAATTCACCTGGCCTGCACATCTTTGGACTGTGGGAGGAAACTGGAGCACCCGCAGGAAATCCACACAGACACAGGGAGAATGTGCAAACTCCACACAGACAGTTGCCCAAGGCTGGATTTGAACCTAGGACCCTGGTGCTGTGAGGCAGCAGTACTAACCACTGAGCCACTGTGCCACCCCTTGAACCAACCCGAGTAGTCTTGAACCACCAACTTTTTGATTAAAAGGCGAATGTGCTGACCAATGGCGCCACAGAGACAGACAGACAGACATACACACTTACACACACACACTCACAGACACACACACACTCCTACAGACCCAGACCCTCTCTCATAGACAGGTTCTCTCTCAAACACTCACACAACACTCCCACACTCACATGCGCACCCTCTCACTTAAAACCCTTTACACTCACACTCATACACCTAACATACACACTCTCTCACAGACACACATCATCCCACACACATGCACCTACATGAACACACATAGACACGTAAATTTGTGGGGTGAATTTGTACTTGCAGAATTGCATTTTATTTTGCTCAAAAACTGCATGAATCCATGTAAGATTTTGTAAATCCCTTTTCAGATTAGAATCAATCCCTAACATTGGGGCACAGACAGCCTCACACAGGGCACCTCACACCTTCAATTCATTATCTGGGCCAACATGGCACTCATTGTTAAAGTTCACTTGAGAACGTAACTTCAAGAAAGTTCTGGGATTTACATATGAAAGAACTGAAATCAACGTGCCCAAGTGTCATAACTACACCATGCATATCCTCAGTGTGGGTCTGTGAATTTCAAAATTGTATAATTATTTATAACTCCCTTTCAGTTTGAGTATTTCAATTAAGAAAAATAATAGCAAGCTTTAATCTTAAAAGTGGTAGATTGTTGCAAAGTAACTTCTGTTGCTATTCAACTAAAAGTGATAAATTTAATAGTAAAATAAATAAAAATATTAAAAGATTGGAAGGATAAGCATTTATAAGATGAAGATTTTCTTTTGGAAATGAATGCATTGGATTCTTGAAACCAGATTTAGCAGCGGTATTGGCATCAAAAGATGAATCATTGATGGTTTGTTCCCATGATGGACCAAGCTGAGCAGACTCAGCGAGGGATTGAAGCTCATTTGTTTCACTTTAATGACATTGTCGATCAGGGTCCTCAGTAGACTGCTTCAGTACAACAGTTCCTCATCCTTCACCCTGTTGAGAGCCCTCTCCCTTATAATGTCTTTCAGAGTTCTCACTGCAGTCATGTAGCAATGATATCTCACAGTTTGTCTTACATTGATCAGAACGTAAGGTGGCTGTTATGTTGACTTGGATGAATCAAGGTTGCATATCGCAAAGTCAATTATACTGAAATTTCCTGTGGGTTTTACTCCACTCTCCTGGCTTGACTCCATTCTTTATCTGCATCAGAAATGAAGTTCCTGCTGGTCAGACCACATGTTTTCCAAGGCAAATGTAGCAAATATCTTCCAAACACACTGCATTATGTATGAACTATACAGCCCTGGTGCCCCATTTATTGTATTTTCCCATTCACCCAAGTAGAAATATTGGCTACTGCAGGCACCTCTTGTTAAATCATCTTTAAACCCCAGCCATACATTTGATTGAGCTCTGGCAGTCCACGGTGGCTCTGCACAGTTCATCTTATTTGTCCGAGACATGTCAGACAGAGGGTATCCCACTGGAATCTGGAAGAGTTGCTGGGTGATGGCTGTGTGTAGCTGCTGTCTATTTGAGTACTCCCGGCAATCTTAATGACTGATGGAGGTCTGGAGTAGTGCAGTTCCCCAGGTCACCAGTCTGACTTTCCTATCTGGAATTCTCTACCTCTACTACCCATCTGGTAGGTCAAGAGTAAGAAACAACATCTCAATGAGGTGAAATTATATTGTGATGAGGATGCTAATACATGTAAGGTCTCAGTTCCTCAACTTCTCCCTTCACTTGAGGCATGGTGACCCTCAGTTTAAACTATCACCAGTCGTCTCTCTCTAACAAAAGAGCAGCCTGAGGTCCCTGGGACCTTGGTGACTAATGGGTTAATAGACCTCTGACCACTCACAAGTGAGAGATTTGGTGAGAGAATGAGATGTTTTGCTCTCAATGGTGGGGAGCTCCTCATTGGCCATCTCATGATTCTCTGAATGTTCTCACCAATACCCACGTTGTTCAGGATCTGGGAATGTTCTACTCATTGAATTCACAGCATAAGGTTGAAAATTGTTTCATAATAACATTTATCTTTTTCATGCACTTAGTTAAAAACTAAGCTTTCTTAATTACTATTGGGAATACTGCCTTATAATTGCTAACAAGTATATGGATTGTCTTGCATAAAACATTTAGTAATTAAAGTGATTTGTTCCCACTAGACACTAAATGTTATTTTCAACAGAGATTTCTACTTTATCTAAAATGTGGACAATCTATGCCAGTTCAAAAGTCTTGACATAGATTCAATGAATAAGGCGTTCTAATACACACTCCAAATACAATTCTAACATTTGTCTCTTCCTTAATATTTTGAGACAAGCAAAGGTATTCCCATGTTCAAAGACCTTGTCTACCAATGTTCTGAAAATATAATGTTGCTGATATATTGGGAATATTTGAAGTGGAAATTAAAAAGCTAACCTTGGATTGAATATTCAATTCAATCTAATTGGAACTGTCTGTCAAGCCTAGGATCTTGACTAAACTATTAAAAATGAAACAACACAGGAACAAAAGAAATTATGAATTAAAAACATGTAGCCAGCCCATCAAACCTGTTCCTCCCAATAGTCATGTACAATTTATAATGTCATGTACCCTCACTGATTATTATTAGGAGGTTTTGAATGTCACCAGTTAAGAAGACTAGGAAAATAAAACATTCTGAAATTACTCTCCTCAACATCAAAGTTGCCTGAAGATGTTGAAGCAGTGGTACTTAGACAAGCTTCAGAGATACATGTCAGCAACCTACATACAGGAAAGCCTTCAGCCACGCATAACTGTATATCGCAATTCAAATCCACCTCCCCACCCCCCAACCCCAAACCCAGCAATCCAGGGTTTACAACAATTGCTAGAAATTTGTGACTGTGAGCTATTGTGATGCAAATCAATATTGTTCATATGGTCCCTTCATTTTGCAGCAGTCCTGAGTCTCCGGTGTTGATCAGGAATCGTCCTTCATTTTTTGTCATTTTCACTGAAGGGAAAAGGTTACTCAACCAATAATGACTCACTTTTCCTGTGAAGCAGCCTTATACTGCTGCAGAAAATAGATGAAATGAAGCACGCATCAGAGCAAGACCATCTTAGAACCTGGTCAGCTAGTTTGTTGGTGACACTTTCCTTCTGTGTCAGTACATTGTGATTTCAGGCCCCATTCAATATTGAAGACATAGTCTATGTTGATATTTCAATGCAGTTCTTAGAAAGTGCTAGATTATTTTTCAGGGTGAAATCTTAAAAAAACTCTTGGCACATTTTGAAGAGAATGAATTTTATTGATGTTCTGACAAACACCACCAAAATAAATTAATTTGTCATTCACTTCATGACTCTTTGTGTGAATTAATTTCTGTGTTTCCTTATAAAACAATAATGACTACGCATCGAAAGGTATTATTGGCTCTTAAGTACATATCAAAAACCTACTTAACATAATGTTCACTAATCTATCTGTTGCAAATATTCCTGTCCATTAGGTGAAAATGGTGCACTGCATGTGCAGCTGGAAGCTATAATCAAATACATCATCCCTTCCCCCTCCCTTCAACTCCACTCCCCTTCTCTCTCCTCCACTCCCTCCCCCTCCACTCCTCCACTCCCTTCCCCTCCACTGTCAACATTCTGCGTGAACTATAGCTTGTCATATCTACAGTTGTGAGGATATACAGATGTTCTGCTTTTGTTTTGGGTTACTTCCTTACACAATCCATGAATACATGACTGAATGGTTCCCGGAAAACAGGAATAGGCATCAAAAGGTGCTGGTCTAATTAGCTACTGAGGTTTTCCTGCCACCTGATATGTATGATATTTTCTACAGAATTGCACTACACGTTTATGAAGTCCTGGCCGTGTAAAATACCTCTTTATTGATGCCTGGGTTTTCCATATTCCTGTATGGACTGCGGTAGGAAATTCATGTGCTTCTTGCAATATCTCCTTATGACATCTGGGTAGTACTATTAATTGGTGAACAATCATCCATTCTTTGTCCACAGGTCTGTGCAGATGCCTCCACTTCCTCATCAAAACTCAGACTTTAGTATAATAACTCTCAGGAATAACCTCAGCCTCAGCTTCAGTGAGAGCCACCTGTGCTAAATTACTTAACTCTGAATCTGCTTCCTGAACTTCAATTGATGAAGATGTGCCAAGCATTTCTCTTATCCTCTGGTATTCCTTCTCTAGTGTTTTGTCATTCTCCTCATATTCAAGCTGCTTTTACTGTCGCTGAGTATCATCCGATTCCAGCACTACACTAACCAGAGGATTCGGCCTCTCTTGAATTTCCTCTAAATCAAGAGCCCTGCCAGTACCTCAATTATTTCTCTCCTTTTAGCTTTGCTGCACAATGCTCCTCCAGTTACTGACAAGTTAACCAATCTTGGTTTTAAAATTTCCTTTAAGATTGCCAGCGATCATTTCACCACCTGAAAAAAATCTTTTGTAGTTTCCATTTTAAACACAATACAGAACCTGATGTTTTCCTTCACCTGCTTTATTTACCAATACCACACCCAAATCCTCATTGCCTTTGTTTCCAGTCCAATACCTGACACACCCCAAAGTTTGTGATGACTCACTGGGGTAGTGTGTTAAAACCCAGAGATGGCACAAAAGCTAAAGATTTTATAATGTACAGGTATTTCCAATTTATCTGGATTTCAGGCACAGATTGATTCCAGGTTTCACAGAATGAAATATTGACCCCACATACTCCAGGTATGATTGCAGCTATTTTTCGCTCCATTACGCACTTGGAAGACAACAACAGTCCCTCCTCAAAAGGCAATTCTGAGGCTCAGTCTCCTCATCTTGGTGAATCTCCTAACAACTTTCCCTTTCAAGTAAACATGTGAGATCTAGTAGTTCAATGTACCCTCCTTGGAAGGCAGGCCAGACAAGCCACGACAATTGCTCCTGTATGAGCTCTTCCCTCCCATTCTGTATCATTTTCCCCCTCCTTTTATATGGAGGTACTCCCCTTTCAGTAATTACATCCCCCTATGTGCTACCTTTCTAACTTTAATTCTAACACTTTAGCCTCCTGCCTGGAAGAGTGGCCCCTGATAAACCCCCTGCTTGATTTTTAGTGGACAGATCCCTAGGAGATAATGGTTCACATGTGGAAAGAACTTCCTGAGGAAGTGTTAGATGTAGGCACAATTACAACATTTAAAAGACATTTGGATAAATCCATGAATAGGAAAGATTTGGAGGGATATGGGCCAGGAGCAGGCAGGTGGGACTAGTTTCATTTGCAATTATGTTCAGCATGGACTGGTTGAACCGAAGGTTTTAAAACCAGTTTCTTTTAAATGCTGCATAATGCTATGTCTATGACTATGACTGACTGTGGCCCACTCCACCTTGAGCAACCTAGCTGTATAGGCATGGACATGCGTAACCAGATCCGTGACTGATATCAGTACAGGTCCCAGAGTGGTTGCATTGGACCATTTTCCAGGCTGTAGAAGTATGGACCATTAAACTATGACCACCTTCACCAGCTGACTGACTATGCCCAAACTGCTGGGCTGGTATTGGAAATGGCCCTGACATACTGTGCCAAGAACCCTGACTGAAGGGTGTTTGCCCGAGACCTGACCTACTCCCCTTAGACTCTGAGACTAGGCCATTTGTTTGAATCACATGTAATGCCTTTGGCACATTGATGGCTGGCACTTGGTGCAGGTGTGAGGTCAACGTAGCACAATACCCAACGTAGCAACGTGCCCACCTTCTTGATGGAATACTGCTGACCCGCATAACAAGCTGCCTGGTTTTGTATTTATGCTCAATGTCAAGGCAAGACAGAAGAATTGTGAACCTTTAAAGTGGGGCTGAGGGGTGGAACGGCAAAAGGAAAGGCAGGATGAGACAAGGCAGGCATACTGTGGGCATCTAGGTGGGCACAAAGTGAGTGAATGCTAGGGGAATAAGCGAGCAGCCCTGAGATGTCGCCTGGTCCAATCCATGAGCTGGACATCTGTTCCTGCACATAAGAAGTGTTCTTAAAACAGCGTTTCAATGAAAAGTGCAAGTGTGTGTGAAAATGCAGCCTAGAAGTGTAGAAGCACATTGTTAGTCAATCAGAGGGAAACATGCCATGTCAGAGAGGCTGACAATTGTCAGGAGCCAGTGTGCAAGGACGTGGAGGTTGTGTGGCAGTTGCCAAGGACATTGGTGCCAAGTTTCCAGGAGATGCAGAGGAGCAAGAAGTGAGCTGGAGTTGCCAGGTACCCAGTCTGAGTTCCATGTTCAGAATGCTCAATGTCAAGTGTCTATCCGGCAGGTTGGAAAATGTGATCCTCCATATCAATGAGCAAAGATTAGACTGTACTGAGGGTGATACTGTCGATGCTTTGGACCTTTAACCAGTGAATGCACTAAAAACACTTTACCCGAAGGCTTTTGTTGGTGAAGTGGACAAAGGGACACAGAATTGGGTTTGTAGTTCAACTTAATTTTATTAACAAACTATTCCTTATTAAAAAAAACACCATGTGAGTATTTCCTAAATTCCCACAGATTTACTCTTTAACTAGCTCTTAACCTCTGAGAAAGGATGTTATGCACAACAATACACATGTTTGAGCTGGGCCCTTGGAATCTTCTTCCTCTCCAACATAGGGCTGGCTCATTTCCAGGGAGGTGGGACTTCTAGATAAGGGTAGATGTCCTCCTGAGTCTTCTTGGATTACTGTGAATCTTCTCTGGGGGGGGTCGCGGGGCGGGGGGTGGGGGGGGGGGGGGGGGGGGGGGGGGGGGCGTTGGTGGCAGTCAGGTGCATGTTCTTATCCTCCTCGACCTGGACCTTCCTGAATGTTCTGTGGCCTTTGGCCAATGGCATCGTGAGCTGGCTTCAAAGCATCTCAATGGGTCATGCCAGGGAGGTGTAAAGTGCACAGCTTCAGGCACTAGACGGATGTCAAGGTGCCAGAAAGTCTGATCAGTACTTCTTAAATATACACCTTTCAGGCCGGTTGTAACTGGCTCGCCCTGAATCTTTTGAACCTCTTTGATTTTGGTTTCTATTGTTCTCTGTAGTTGATAGGTACTGTTTAATTTAGAAAGTCCAATTCTAGGCCTATGATCACTTGGTCACAGTGATAATAAGCAATAATCTCCATTAACAGGCCTCTAACCTCAATGTCCAGAACTTAGTTGGAAGATGCAACTCCTGATGTTTAGAAAAGCCTCACTCGACTTCTCCTGTGAATCTTCCAAATCACTAAAAGCCAATGTCAGTCAGGGTCTGGGAAGCTTCTGGCCACAGAGTTACCACTCTCCACCATACCCCTCTGTGACAGAATATTTAACTGGTCTTATTTGGAGAGATTTTCTAATCAGTTTGTTCAGAGTTGTTATTACATACTTCTGTTGCAGGTGGACTTGAACCCAAAACTTCTGGTTCAGAGTTCAGGACATTACCAGTGCATCAAAAGAGCCCTTGCTCTTATTGACTTGCCACTCCCATCATTCACCTAGCAAGCAGTGACAAAAACCAGTTGAGCTAGTTACTTAATTGGTTGATCTCACCCACTCAGCCTTGATTTGCTTGCTTAGCCCTGGCCCCAATCCTCTAGGGATCTTTAGAGATAAAACAATGACTTTAAATAAATGCTAAATTAAACAGTCCTACATTTTACACAAGATTTACCTGCGAAATTTAACAGCCTTACCTCCCCTTCCACCATTCACTTTCTTTCCAGACTGCAGCAGAACACCAGTCCCAGACCAAAGAAAGACTTATTTGAATTGATTTAGGATTGAGTTTCTCTGCTAAGGCATTTAACCAACCCAAAAGCATGCAGGATTAACATTTCACCCATCATGTCACCTCTGACAATGATAGTCTATAAATTTGTTGAAGTAACAAATAACTGAAACAGCAAGGTTGATTGCTTACCCGAGTGGCCTCTGAGAGTGTATGAATTAATAGCATGATTCCTAGCTTCAGAGAATTTGAAATGGTAGAATTTGTTGGCTGTTCCATTTCATTTTTCATGGACACTCTTGATAAAACATCTATGTATGCTTTGCTCTATGTAATGTTTTGTGTCAGCCATCTTTGTCACAGTGCTGTGCAAAAACCAAACTAATCTCTTGGAGGTGTACAGTAGTTTTATATTAGCATTTATACATATTTAACTCTAACCTCTGATTTGGTTTTGGATCAAAAAGGTGAGCGAAGGCAGATTAGGGGATAGCATGAAGGGTGTTGCAAGATTGGTTTAGGGAGGCAAATGCCAGCCTCTGATGCCTTTGAACAAGGAACCCATCCTAGAAATCAAGCAACAAACCTGACATAGCCAACCGTTTGCAAGCCTTCCCAGCTCAGACATGGTAAGGAGCATCTGCCAGCTGGCAGTGCCAGTTTATGGTGTCTTATTCTGCTTCATAATACAAACAAAGTTGTCAGAATGAAACTGTATCTACCCCTCATTGTCAAAACTCCACACATCTTCAGAGATAATTATTGAACCTCATTAAAACTGATCATTTTAGCAAGACAATACGTATTCATAACACATTAAAGAAATTGGCCTTATAGTTAGTGTGCATGTAGAAGTATACATTAATTTGCTAATCTCTGTTATATCTAACATCAGCCTAGAAGAACAATAAAATTTCTGGTGTTAAATATTAAAAGAAAGGTATTTTTCAGATTAAATGTCATTTCTCAATGCTTACTTTCAAATTTTTTGGACATTGTTTGAAATTGATTTATCAAAAATGTCAATAGCTTCTTTTATATGTGTATTCACTCATAGCAAGTGGGTTTCGCTGACTGAGCCAGCATTATTGCCTGTCTCCAGTGCCCTGGAGAAGATGGTAGTGAGCTGCCTTCTTGAACTGCTGTCGACCCTGCCTCTGTAAGTAGACGTTACATTGCTGTTCTAGACGGAACTCCAGGTTTTTGACCCAACAACACTAAAGGAACAGAGATATTTCCAAATCAGGAGGGTGAGTGACAAGGAGCTAGTGGCGGTGGTGGTGTTCCAATGTGTCTGCCACCCTTATCCTTCCAGATGGAAGTGGTCATGGGTTTGGAAGGATCTTTGATGAATTCCTGTGGTGCATCTTGTAGATAGGACACACTGCAGTTTTTGGTCCCTAGTTATTCCCAAGGTATTGATAATGGGGAATTCAGTGGTGGCAGCTCATTGAATGGCAAAGGGTGGTGTTTAGACTGTTTTTTATAGGAGATGTCTATAGTGTGGTGCAAATGTTATTTGCCACTTGTCAACCCAAGCCTATGTATTATCTAGGTCTTGCTGCATTTGGATATGGACTGCTTCAGTATTTGAGGAGTTGAGAATGTTGCTGAACATTGTGCAATCATTGGTGAACAACCCCAGTGCTGACTTTATAATGGAAGGAAGATCATTGATGATGAAGTTGAAGATGGTTGAGCCTAGGTTATAGCGAATTAATTATATTTTAAGTTTTTGAATACTAAAATGTCCTGATTTATCATCTTCATCATTTCTCTGATGACCATTCCTCTGACCACAGATATTCCATCAATGTTAGAATTCTTATTCTTGCTTACAAATCCCTTTCCAGCTTCATCCCTTCCTTCTTCTGCAACATCCTCAAGAATAACAATCCTCCGGCCTATTGTTTAGTTCTCAATGCATTTCAAGGCTCTTCTCCAGATCTGACATCCTCCTGATTTTCAGTACTCCACCATGACTGAATGCGCATTGGGCTACCTGAACTGAGGCTTAATCCTCCCCGCCTCTCCCACCTCTTTCCTCCTTGAAAACATTCCTCAAAACTTACTTCGTTGGCAAGGCTTTTGATCATCTGCCCTAACATTATCGAAGATAGCTAGGTGTCTAATTTTATAATATTCCTGTGAAGTTCCCAAGCACTGAGGATGTCACCTAGACAGGGGACGAAACGTTTGCAACAAATATTTCCAGCTCGGCGAACAGAACCACAACACCATTCCCTATCTTTACCTCCGCTACATCGATGACTGTATCGGGCCCACCTCGTGCTCCCACGAGGAGGTTGAACAGTTCATCAACTTCATGAACACCTTCCATCCTGACTTCAAGTTCACCTGGACCATCTCGGACACCTCCATCCACTTCCTGGACCGCTTCATCTCCATTTCCAGTGACCAACTTAACACAGACATCTGCTTCAAACCCACTGACTCCCACAACTACCTAGACTACACCTGCTCCCACTCTGCTTCCTATGAAAACGCTATCCCTTATTGCTAATTCCTCCCCCTTTGCCACATCTGTTCCCAGAAGGACCAATTGCACTCCAGAACATCTCAAATGGCCTCCTTCTTCAAGGACCACAATTTCCGCCCCATGTGGTCAATGATACCCCCCAGCACATCTCCTCCACTTCCTACACCTCCACCTTTGAACCCAATCCCTCCATACGCAACAAAGATAGAACCCACCTGGGCCTCACCTTCCACCTCACCAACCTGTGGATACAACACATCATCCTCCTCCATTTCCGCCACCTACAAACAGACCTCACTACCAGAGAAACATTTTCATCCCCACCCCAAATGTGTTCTGCAGAGATCATTCCCTCTGCGATTCCCTTGTAAGGTCCACACCCCCCACCAACCCACCCTCCACTCCCAGCACCTTCCCTTGGCGCCCCAAGAGGTGTAAAACCTGTGCCCACACCTCTCCCCTCACCTCCATCCAAGGCCCCAAAGGATCCTTTCATATCCGGCAGAGATTTTCCTGCACCTCCATATATGTCATCTACTGTGTCTACACGGGGCAGACAGAAAGCCAGCTTGTGGAACATTTCAGAGAATATCTCTGGGACACATGCATTAAACAACCTCACCGCTCTGTGGCCAAACACTTCAACTCCCCCTCCCACTCTGCCAAGGACATGCAGGTCCTGGGCCTCCTCCACCACTAAATTCTAGCCACCCGACTTCTGGAGGAAGAATGACTCATCTTCTGCCTTGGGACCCTCCAACCACACAGTATCAATGTGGATTTCAGCAGTTTCCTCATATCCCCTCCCCTGATCTTATCCTAGACCCAACCTTCCAACTTGGCACCACCTGTCCATCTTCCTTCCCACCTATCTGCTCCACCTTCCACTCTGATGTATCACATACCCCTCCACCTTCCTCTACCAATTACATTCCCAATTACCTTTCCCCCAGCCCCATCCCCTCCCGTTTATCTCTCACCTCCCTTGCACCTCTCTGCATTCCTGATGACGAGCTTATGCTCAAAATGTCAACTCTCCTGCTCCTTGGATGCTGTCTGACTGGCTGATCTTTTCCAGCACCACACTTTTTGAGTAAAGAACATCCTACCCAAGTCTACCCTATCTCTGTAACCCTTGCCTCTCCCATGGCTAATCCACCTAGCCTGCACATCCCTGGACACTATGGGCAATTTAGCATGGCCATTCCACCTAACCTGCACGTCTTTGGACTGTGGGAGGAAACTGGAGCACCTGGAGCACTTAGACATGGGGAGAATCTGCAAACTCCACATAGACAGTTGCCCGAGGCTGAAATTGAACCCGGGTCCCTGGCGCTGTGACAAGACAATATCCATTGGAGAAAGACCTTCTGAATGATAATGAACATGTTTTTTGATTTGGTACAAGCAAGTGTAGAGAAAGAAGGAGGACTGAAATTGTTGCTTGTCTGCACCATATCATTTTGGCAGCGGCTCATTGTACAACCTTTCAGCCGGGCAACTCCTGCTTCCCCACACTAACAATCTTGCCCGACAATTCTCCCAATCCTTTCAATCTCCAATAAGTGGTAGACACACACATACCAGCATTAATATTCAAGTCAAACAAAGTTTCAGGTCAACAGCTGCTTCATGAATGTTCTGTACACACAAGGACTTAGAAAGGATTACAGCTGCCATGACTAATAATAATTTCTAACACTAATGATCACTCTGGTAAGAGGACTTTGTGCCTGCCCTGTCTATTCCAATGACCCACCAAGATGCTTCCCCCCACAGCCTGCAGCATGGGAGGTAAAAATTGCTATTTGACGTGGCAATTCAACTAATGTTGCACCTTTCGTATAGAAGAACCATCTTAAATGCTTCCGTGGAGTTTGATGAAAATGGATACCAAGCCAAAGATATGATTCGGAAGGAATAGAATTAGATTTAAGGAAGGCTTTAAAGGAGGTGAATCTCTCCGATAGTGCATTCCAGGGCAATTAAATCACTGGTACTGAGAGAGTGGTGGAAGCAAATTCAACAGTAATTTCAAAATTGGATAAATACTTGAAAGGAAAACGAATTACAGGGCTATGGGGAGGAGGCAGTGAAATGGGATAAATTGGATCTCTCTATCAAAGAGCTAGTACAGGCCTTAGGGATTGAATGGTCTCCTGTACTGTATCATTCTATGAAAATATCTAATGGTTTAAACATGATTACACAGAGCTCAATAATTCCCAGGTATAGTTGTCTGCTTAAATGTAATGGTCATCTTGGTCCTATCATAAGCAAAAAAGATCTGTGTTAGACACAACAGAATAAAGTGGGATTGGAATTTTTATAGAAGGGTTACTGAGGGGATTGCTTGATGAGAAGAATTAAGAAAGGAGAATCACAAATATGAGTCTGTGTGATGACATAATTAAGGTGATAGATGTGAACCTGAAAGAAATCATAATTCTCACCAGCGAAGCAAGATTGGAGAGCTATTATGTCTAACCACATATCACCATGACAACCAGAACTGAAAATGAGAACAATTGCTTAGATTTCTTTCCATTGTGAGTCAGAGGGTTAAGATCTAATCTCACACATTTAACAAGCATCTTTCTGTATATGTTTTGTGTGACTATTGAAGGAAAAGAAGTGATACAGGAAAACAAAACTGTTCAGAACTAATGGATTTACCAAAAGTGCAATGGTATATGAAAATATTAGAAGTACAAGAAAATATAAATTTAGAAATTAGTTCAACCCATTGATCAAAGTTGTGCTATTATTTGTGTATGAAGATTGACTAGCATCCAAACCTGGAATTTTACTTCTGACGGCTGTCTACGGAACCAGTTAATTTCAGGGAATAAGTGCTCTGTATGGGTTGATCTTTATTTTGGAGGACTAGGGGAGATTGTGTGGAGGGTCCCTGGGTACATAATGGATTGAAGTTGAGCACTCTGGATGCAGATTGGAGGTAGCATAGAGAGTTACCAAGTGCCTATGAGCAATGTTTAAAAGCCCCACCTCATTGCTCTGGGACATCAATCCAGTTATCTTGTTAAAAATTAGCCTTTCTAGACTTCATCTCTCTTAATCCCACCCAGTCCCCATGCACATTCATTCCAACATAGTCCCTCCATGCTTCCTCATTCCCCTTACTCACTCCAACTCATTTGGTATTGACCATGGAGAGAGTGAGAACTGCAGATGCTGGAGATCAGAGTCGAAGAATGTGGTGCTGGAAACACACAGCCTGTCAGACAGCATCTGAGGAGCAGGAGAATTGATGTTTCAAGCATAAGCACAGGAATGAATCATCATTCTTGATGAAGGGCATATGCTCGAAACGTCGATTCTCCTGCTCCTCTGTCATGGCCAGACCTTAGGAGCCACGCTGAGATGAAATAAAAAATGTTCTAAATATCTATTATAGTTTTCATTATATAAAGAAAGACACTTGGGCATTCATGGAAGACCTTTCAATACATTTAAATCACCTCGAAAACGTAATTCCTTAAAACAAAAACAAGCCATTTGTATTATAAGCCCACACTAAAGACAGCTATCACTTCATAACTGTCAACCTGTGTACTTGGCGCCCTCCACTTTAATAATAATTCGCTGTGGAAGCTGTCAAGCATTACAGATGCTATAACAACAGCTTTTAACCTTTTGTCAACACTTTTGGAAATAGCAATTGCAGGTGTCTTTCAACTCACAAGCAAAGACAGGTTTCTTTTTTTGACTTTAAAGATCTGGACATTGAAATAGTATGACAAATTGACAGCTCCATACACTTTATCTGGTCCCTTATGGGTATTTACATTCACTCCAAACATCCGTAACTCTCACAATGTGGGATAAGGCCCTAGGTTCAGTGAAAATCAGGTCTGTTGGAATTCAGCACTGAAAGATGAATTTTTTTTTCCTCAAGTAAAGCAGGCCCCTGGCCTAGCTTAAATGATACTGGTCACTTACATCTAAAAATCCTGAATATAGGTAGACCCCATAATTTCTGCTTGTGGAACATTGTGGCATGTCACATCTTGCATTTGACCTGTTAGGAGAAGATTTAAACTTTCCAGAGTTTTGGTTTTGGAAAGGCAAGGTATGCTTTTGGAATTTTAGGGCATATTCTTGGATCTGGTTCTCTGACATCTTTGGGAATGATCAATTGCCTTTGGAAGAGGCAAAGTGCCCTTTGGGATTGTTAAAAGCAAGAAAGTGGATAAATTCATTGAAGCTGTCAGAGCATTGGAAATGTCAAGGGAGCTGACCAGGCAGTTGTCATGGAATTTAAATCTACGCTTTAAATATTTGAAAAAAAACTTAAGTGCTTAAAAAAAGTCATTGCTTGCTATTTCATGGTGTTTATTGAATCGTAGGATATGTGGAACAATCCATCTTCCGCAACTACACTGGCCCCACCCCCCACCTTTTCCTCCGCTACATCGATGACTGTATCGGCGCCGCCTCGTGCTCCCACGAGGAGGTTGAACAGTTCATCCACTTCACCAACACCTTCCACCCCGATCTCAAATTCACCTGGACAGTCTCAGATTTCTCCCTCCCCTTCCTCGACCTTTCTATTTCTATCTCAGGCGACCAAATCAACACGGACATCTACTACAAACCGACCGACACCCACAGCTACCTGGACTACACCTCCTCCCATCCTGCCCCCTGTAAAAACGCCATCCCATTCTCCCAATTCCTTCGACCCCGCCGCATCTGCTCCCAGGAGGACCAGTTCAAAATACGTACAACACAGATGGCCTCCTTCTTCAAGGACCGCAATGTC
>NC_057723.1:34977488-35020812 GCF_004010195.1 Chiloscyllium plagiosum
TCGAACTCAGCACCGCCTTCCTAACCTGCAATCTTCTTCCCGACCTCTCCGCCCCCACCCCTGTCTGACCTATCACCCTCACCTTGACCTCTTTCCACCTATCACATTTCCGACGCCCCTCCCCCAAGTCCCTCCTCCCTATCTTTTATCTTAGCCTGCTGGACAAACTGTCCTCATTCCTGAAGAAGGGCTAATGCCCGAAACGTCGATTCTCCTGTTCCCTAGATGCTGCCTGACCTGCTGCGCTTTTCCAGCAACACATTTCCATCTCTGTTTATTGAATAACCCTGACTCCCTGACTGTAATAATTATAGGATTCGTATTGTGTGACCACCTTCCATTATGACAGTTGGTTCATTACATTTGATTGACAGCTCCAAGTGCTTTTAAAATCTTTGAAATAGCACAATGACTAGAATCTTCCGGTCAAGGAGAGAATGGGTTTGGAAATCAGAGGACAACTTAATTATAGGTTGAAAGTATCTCAGAACTCGACTGCTTTCTTGCCTCTATTAAATTAGTCTCATGATGGCAAGGCCCAATGTTCACCTTCCTACTCTGCAGCCAACTGATTTGATTTGATTTGATCTGATGTATTGTCGCATGAACCTAGGAAAATAAAAGTTTTATTTTACATGCAATGCAGGCAGATCATATCATACATAGTGCAGAGACCTTTAAGTGATGAATTAATGGCCACTTAAGTGCTTTCCTGGGTCTTGCTTGCAACAACTCCCTGCTGCCATCTCTCAATAGCCCCTGCCCCCAGAATCTCCTTGGTTATTATGAACAGCAGCAGTGACATCATTATTAGTGGTTCTGTCATGTACTCACTTCTGAATGGCCCTCACTTGTCAGAGGAAGGCTCACTGCTCGCCTTTAAACTGCCTTATTACCATTGCCTTCAGTTTTGCTCAGGCTCCTTGTTGCTATACTTGTTCAAATGTAGCTTTAACATTATAAGCATTCAGCCTCACCTCATCCCTTGAGTTCAGCTCTTTTGTCCATGTTTGAACCAATGTTGACTGGTACGAACTGACCCTTGCAAAAGCTAAACTGAGCAATTGTGAACCATGACATTGCTGACCAAGTGCTTGTGGAGACCACTGTCAATAATAAGCTTCTAGCATTTTGTGTAGTAAACTGATGGGGTGGTAATTGGCCAAACTGGATATTTCCTGCTTTTTCTGGGCAGGATGTACAGAGGCATAATTTCCAAATTGTCACGTAAACAATGGTGTAATAACTGTACTGAACAGATCTGCTATTGGTTTCAATGTCTCCAGAAATGCAAACAGCAAGACTAGTGTCTGGAGCTTTAGAGGTGGTCAGTGTTTGCTCAGTCATCACTGTTGACTATGTTGGCCATCACCAGTTTGTGTCAAAAGGAACAGTGACCACTGCTTCAAACTGCTAGAGAGAGAAATCAGCATTTTCAGAAGTACCAGGTGCTCATAGACCTTGCTAGTGAAGAACATATTAAAAGAAAATCCACCAGAAAGCAGAAAAAATTCCAAGGTGCTGATAAAATGTGTCAATGAAAAAGAAATATGCCACTGGTTAAAATTCACTTTCAGAGTAACTTATTATGGGTCTGGTAACAGTGGATGTAGTCCCAAGGTTGTCGATACCAGATACTAAATACTCTGTTTGAAAATGATTCAGCTAGTAGCAAAATATACCCATTCAACATAAAAGGACAGCCCGGGGAAGTTAATTTTAAAGTCAGCAGCAAGTGTAAGAAAGCCAGGAAAGGAAAAGGATTCAGGAGCACTCCAGAAAACTGCAAAAATAATGAGGGTTGGAGGAGTTCAAGAAAGGTCACCCAAATTAAGGAAGGGACCAAGAGGCAGGAACTAAGAGAAGTCCAGAAGCCCGAGTGGAAGCAATGATCCCACAAAATATAGGATAACCCAGGAAGAGCGACTTGATTTAAAAACAGCTGAAGTCAAGCCAGAAGTGCCAGAGCTAGGTCAATAACAATAAAGGAAGGAGCAAAAAGCGAGGGGGGTTGAGGAAAGAAAGATATTGCCTCTCTTTACGGAAGACCACTGGGAAGCAAGTGTTCCAGGAAAAGTGGACCAGGTTGAGGAAAACTCATTCCCAAACAAAGAGAAGAGGGAAGGGAGCAGATGTTACTCTAGACAGCTATTGGCCATTCCAGTAAGTTAGACACAGACTTACCCACTTGGAGGAAACAGGACAACAGTTGAACAGTTGGGTCTCCGGTATCACTCTCATAACTCAAAGCCTACAGTAACTCAAAACTGCAATTGTTGCACCTTCCTGTCCAAACTAAATTTCTCCCTATTATTCCCTTTCTTTTAATGTTTTATTATCTTGTGTTTTTGTTTTTGCTTGATGTTGCATTTAGCTTCTCAGCATTAATAAATAATAAATCTCTACTCATCAAGAAAACCTTGGAATTACTTCTCCTTCATTTTTGAACTGGTTATTCATAGCAAAAACTGAGAGGAGATTAAAAAGATGGGAGGTTGACATGGTCATAACAACAGACAATGTGACTAACCATAAGAGTATGCATCCTGTTCGCTGCAACTACAAGCAGGTAAAGTAGCACAAACCTTACTTATTATCTGCTCCTCAACTTATGTTCAATCATAAATCTCATCTCCAGTTCCTTGGTAGGATTTTCTATAATTTAGTTTGGATGCTTCTTATTTGAAAAGTACTCTTGAACAGATGGAATTTGAAGGAGTCTGTGCACCATGAGAGATACGGCCCATCTGTTTGAAAGTTGGATGTTTGCAAATATCCACACACCATACAATGTGTGAGTTTGGTGTAGCTTTCAATTCTACAACACAACAACTTGAAATTATCTTGTACATTTAGGATAAATAGACATATCATGCTACTTAAAGAGTGACCACTTAAGCCCTGCTGAAGTATCAATAAAATTAACTGAAGGTTTGGAAATATGTGTGTGGTTTGACAGAGGTAAGAAGTGAATGTGGAACGGGTTAACAGGCAATAGTTTGTGTATTGTAATCTTGGTCCATCTAACGCATGGTTTGTCCTGTTGGATTGTTTTCCCTTGTGAGACTCCTCAAAATGTACATAGATACAGTATAGCAAGTGTCACAGGACGTAACAGGAATAAGACCCACTGCTGGTTGGCACTAACAGACGTGTGGGAAACAGAAATTGTTGTGTCATTTCACATCAGTGCTGCTGGTGAAGTACAGCAGCCCTAACTTGCTTTGATGTACTGAATTATGACATATTTTGGGTTTTTTTAAAGGTTAGATTACCAGGCCCTTCAGCCCAGCAGGTCCAACCAACCCTCTGAAGAGTAACCCACCCAGACCCATTCTCCTAAACTATATTTATCCCTGACTAATGCACCTAACATTACGGGACAATTTAGTATGACCAGTTCACCTGACCTGCATATCTTTGGATTGTGAGAGGAAACTGGAGTACCCAGAGGAAACTCACGCAGACACGAGGTGAATGTGCAAACTCCACACAGACAGTAGTCTGCAGCGGGAATCAAACCCACGTATCTGGCGCTGTGAGGCAGCAGTGCTAGCCACTGAGCCACATGCTGCCCTATATTGGTATGAGGGTAAAGAGAGATATGAGGAGTTCAAATCCTCTTAAAAATAAATGAGGCACTACTGACATTGATAGTAACTAGTCTAGTTTTATATTTCTGTTTTACAGCTCACAGAATTGGATTTTTAAAAATATTTTATTTCCTGAAAAATGCTAATTTTGCAGACCTCTTGAAAACTGTTCACAAATCTCCAGTTGCCTGCATCTGTCTTCTGGTCGAGCAAGTGAGATGCGTAGGATGAGGCTCCACATTTCCAGTCACACCAAGTGTAGCTGACTTCTGGAGATGGTCACCCATAGCATCAGCACATGACAACTTTGTCACAGCTGTCTCTATTTGTCCAGCCATGAAATTGGAGTGTAGATTGTTTGTCACTCTGTCATCGGCCTACAGCCCTGCTTTGGTCCTTGACCTAAGGCTTCTTTTCACTCATGGTTTTCTTGGCATAACATTTTGTACTTTATTATCAGGCTTATCAAAAGGCTGAAATGTATCCTTATATTTTTCCAACATGTGGAATACAAAATAACTTTCTAAAATCTGGTGCCACAAAAATTCTTATTTGAGAAAATTAATGCAACAAGTTTACTCAAAGTTAATGGAAGTCCAATACATCCATAGAATTCATAAGCAAAATGTGCAAATTCCAAGACAGCAATTTCATCAATAAGTCCATTAGTTATCATAAAATTATTTAACCAAATAAATTCAGTGAACCTGAGTTCAAAATGATTTAATTTCTATTAGAATTGTTTGGATGTGAATGAAATGAAGGAAGTATGAATGCTTTTCACTTCCTGTATACCAAACTGACTGGGGCCAAGGAAAAAATTAAAATCTCATTTTCATTCCACCATAGGGGCAGCATGGTGGCTCAGCGGTTAGCACCTTTGCCTCCACTGTGCCGGGTACATGGGTTTGATTCCAGCCTTGGGAGACTGTCTGTGTGGAATTTGCACATTCTCCCTGTGTCTGCATGGGCTTCCCCTGGGTAGTCTGGTTTCCTCCCACAGTCCAAAGATGTGCAAGTTCAGTGAATTGACCATGCTAAATTGCCCATGGTGTTCAGGGATGTGTAGGTTAGGTGCATTAGGGGTAAATGTAGGGTGGGGGAATGAGTCTGGTTGGGTTACCCTTGGGAGGGTTGGTGTGGACTTGTTGGGCTGAAGGACCTGTTTCCACACTGTAGGGATTCTATGACAGTATGTTTGAGTATAAGCAGAGTGAATTCACCTTTCCATTCTGGTAGTCCATGACAAGCTATTTAATCCTTTTCAGTCAATGAGTTCTTTCCAGAAAAAGACTTTTAACAGAGATTGTGTTCAAGTCATTTTTTGCGCATAAATCCAATTTGCTGACTATTTACCTGATTTTGAACCAAAGAGATTTGTCAATTTACTGCATACAGCCCTCAAATGACCTTTCAATATCTGTTTTTTTTAAGTCTCTGCATTACTCTCAACAAAGGGCATTTATTGCTTAGCTCAGAATCTCTGCTCAGTCTGCAGTAATGGCAGCTGCTGTGAGCACACAGCAAGAACTGAACTGTTAAAATCAATATGTCATTAAAACAGAAGAGTAAATTAACACATTTTTCTAGTAACACAACTGTCAGCCTTTGGATAAAATGCATATCAAAACACTTTATGAAAGTAACAGCAGGATCGATTTCATAGCAGTCTACTTAGATAGGAACCCCTTACCAGCAGCATACATGAAGATAAATCGGGAAGGCAGGCTTCAGTTCCCTTGACACAGGAATCCCAATTTTTAAGATATTGATGCAGCTTCATGTGTGCGCAGACCTCATTACCCCTTACAAATTAAGTTAATTGTACCCAATCCAGATTGCTCATGCTGATTTGCAGCACAGACCTTGATTAGCTCAGAACATATGTAAAACAGGAATTGGGAGAGCTATCAGCTATTGAAGGACTCTGATGTTAAGTTGCTTTGATCAGTGAAAATTACATTCTAACTTGACCAACTGAATTTTTGTCGTTACAATTTTTATTCCCTTTGCTGATTTCTTTCTGTTTGATCTTTCTTTGATACATGCTTTATGTTCACCTCTGTCCCTGCAAAAGTATTGCCATATCACACTTCATCTTGTGCTTGGTGACCTACACTGGTCCTTGATTGAACTTCAATTTTAAAATTCCTATTCTTTCTTTCAAACCCTCTCCACTACATCACTTTTCCCTATCCCTGTTATTGAAAGCATTACAAGCCAACAAGATATCTGTGTTTCTCCTGGCCTCATGTACATCTTTGATTTTGAGATTCAGGAATGTGAAAGAGGATCCACCACTGACAACCATACTTTTAGCTGACTTGGATTTAAGCTCTGCATTCCCCTCCTTTTCCACCCTGATTCCCTACCTCACTGTCCTAGTTTAAGTTGCCTCTTAAAAAATTATGACTTCAACCAAGATTTTAGTCATTGGTTCTGATACCTGTTACTGTAACTCCAGGAATAAAAATGTTTTAACTGATTATTCTATGAGTCACTGCATTGAGACATTTTGCTGTGTGAAAGGTATTATTTAAGTACAAGTTGTTGTTGCTGGAGTTCATAAAAGAAAATTAATTTTGCAGAGGCAGAAGAATCAGATAGCCCAGCAGTCATCTTGCACTTCCCTTCAAGAAATAAATGTCATGACCAAATCAGCATTGAGAGTTACTTGGAAAGGATATGACATTTTTCTTAATGATTCATTAAATACGAGTCACTATAAGCTGAATGCTATAGCATGACCTCAAACAACATCCATTACCGAGACTGTCTGTTGTAATATTATTACATTGTACGTTTGTACTCCTGGCTGATTTCACAAATGACATTTACAAAATTAGCTGGTCATTCATACACATGCAGTGATACAGTCTTGTTTTCATGAACGTGGTGTTTGCTATTTCTTAGAGGAAAGAAGGGAACAACTGCAGAAGGCTCAGTCATATCATCAGGTTACTGCATTCACACTGTCATGGATCATATCAGTGTTGTCATCAAATTGCTAAATAACAACCCAGTAATGCAGGTTAAATGCAAAGTATTTATTTTAATTGTGAGGCAACTGATCTCAGTCGCAACAATCAGATCATCAGACAGAAAGAGACAGAGAAAGAGGGACAGACAATGGAAGAGGGAGAGAGAGTGAGAGATAGAGACAGAGACAGAGAGAGGGACAGATGGACAGAGAGGGAGTGAAGGAGAGAGAGATAGAGATAGAGACAGCGAGAGAGTGTCTATTCCAACTCCATTTTCTTGTAGCCCCCTCCCTCTCTTCCTACCTCTCTCTCACCTTTCCTCTCACATTGTCCTTGCCACACATAATTTGATGAATTGGAAAATGCAGGCAATTTGCTGATGGTAGATAATAGGTTAAAAGTATCAATGGCATTTGATGCAGGGAAAATTGCCATTTGACTGTATGTAGTAATACTTCTGGGTGGGTCAAGGATTTCTTGCCCAGAGAGGAAAACAGATTTTTAAAAAATAGCATTATTGAGAAATGAATGTCGTGGTACATCCATTTTGATATATCAGAGGAGTCAGACTAGCATACCTCATTCACCTGTTTTACTGGGTTTTCCTTTTGGGTGACCTAGCATTTAGTTAAAATCAGCTTTGTAGTTTCAACTTGAAGTGATTGTAAAGAGGTCAGCCAGCTGGACATCATTGTATATGAGTTCCCTGACTGGGGCAGTTAATCTGACATTAAATGGTGAATTGAGAGTGTGCTGTTGGAAAAGCACAGCAGGTCAGGCAGCATCCGAGGATCAGGAGAATCGACATTTCAGGCAAAAGCCTTTCCTGATGGTGTCCTTACCTGAAACATCGATTCTCCTGCTCTTTGGATGCTGCCTGACCTGTTGTGCTTTTACAGCACCCCATTCGTGACTCTGATCTCCAGCATCTGCAGTCCTCACTTTCTCCTATAAAAGGATGTATGTCAGGGATATTGAGCGCCTTGAATGCCCGACTCAGTGATCAGCAGTGCTATTGTCAAAGGCTTTTTTTATATAAATAAAGGGTGATTAGTGATGAAATGCTGGCTCCTGATGAGTTATTTTAATCTCTATATGCTTCTGTCAAATTCCTACAATTCCTCTGAGATACAAACAGAGAGGGACCAATAAAATCTCATGATGTAGGAAAAGAATTAGGACGTTCTCTCCATTGATTCTAATTTGCTAATCAATAAAATCATGGTTAATCTGCTAATCCTCAACTCCACTTTCCTGCCTATGCCCCATCACCCTTGATTCTCTTACTGATTAAAAATGCTCATCCTAGCCTTCATTGTAATTAATGGTCCAGCCTCAACAATCCTCAGTGTTAAAGAATTTCACAGATTGATGACCCTCTGGGTGTAGAAATTCCTTCTCAACTCTGTTATAAATGGGCCACTTCTGATTTTGAGATTATTTCTTCTGGTCCTTGAAATTCTCAAAAGGTTAAACAACCTCTCACCTATTCCGTTGGACACCCTAAACTTCTTGTATCTTTCAATAAGCTCGCCTCTCATTCCTTTAAACTCAAATAAATACAGACCCAGTCTCCCATAGTAAGAAAATCCTTCCACACTCAGGATCAACATCATGAACATTCTCTGCGCTGTCTCCAAAGCCAATATTTCTTTCCTTAGATAAGGGACTCAATTCTATGTGTGGTCTGTCTGGTGCATTGTATAATTTTAGCAAGCCTTCCTATTTTTTTTGGTCCATTCCCTTTAAAAATGAGCAAAATTTCCATTTATCTTCCTTATTAACCTTTCAACTTTAATGGAAGAGTTTGGTGAGTTATACGCAAGGACCCCCAAATCCTCAAATGCTGCAGTTTTTCTCCATTTAAATAATATTCAGTTCCTTTATTATTCCTGCCAAAGTGCAAAGCCTCCACATTATATTGCATCTGCCAAGATTTTGCTTACTGGAACATTTTTCTAACAGCAGATATTAAACAAACTGACCTAAAGTTGCATTTTTATTTCTCCTTTCTTCTCTGAGTAAAGGTGTTACATCAGCAGTTTTCCCAATCCTCTACAACTGTTCCTCAATCTAAGGATTCTTGGAGGTTTGCCAATTGCATATCCATTATCTCTGTTGCTACCTTGAAGAGTGATAAAAAGTATTTATTCAACTCCCCTGCCATCATTTGGTTCCCCTTTTTATTTGAGGAGAAAGCATTTTGAGCATGAAGTCTTTATTTATTTTCACACATGGATGCAAATGCAACTGTTGTCATTGCTGCACTCCAGGTGCTGCAAGTCCAACTACTGTCCTGGCAGCACACTGTACGGCAAGTTGAACATTTGCATCTTAGTACTTCCGCGCTGGTATTGCAGTCACCACTTGCTTGATTTTAGTGAATGTTTTTCCATGACACATTACCACTGCACAGCTTTTGCTGTGAGATGGCAAGATTGTCCACATTCCAAAGACCCATATGGGCAAGACTATTGCTAAATAGTTGATGAATCTAACAGATCATTGCACTACTTTTACTTCTGGTGATCAGCACTTCATTGCTACAGCTATTACCTTTTTGGGGATCAGGTATTTGCAGTCATTATATAGTATATGTAGTTGACTTCAGGCATCTTTATTTGTATTTTTTCTCATTCAGCTTCAGATTCATCTGTATTGAGCAATTGTACTAGAATTTGATGATAGTCAACAATAGTTTCTTCCACTGTGTCTATGTCCTTAAACCAACAGATCACACACTATGGCTTCTACTCTGGAGAGATCATTAACCATTTCATGTTGTCTGCATTGATAGTTCTATGGTGCCACAGAAATGCCCAATGTGATGTGTAAAAGGTATCCAGGCGTAACTAAAAAGCTGTAGCTTTCATCCAACTTCACTGACCCATAACCATCTTTCACACCTAGGGTTGTGAAGATTGTTGCCTTTACAAATTGTGAAAAGTTCTTTCAATGGCTGCCATGGAATAGCGAAATCTCTTCAGAGCTTTCCAGTCGATACATTCTCCAAGCTTTCCAAATTGTTTCACAACTGCCAGGCTACTTTTCTATTCTGCAGAAGTTGTCACCTTCTTCACTGTGTCCTTCTTTATCAGCTCTTTTCTCTCTGTCATTAAGTTTGGCCTTGAGGGCAGTTAGAATTTTCCTAGGCAGATGCTGAACTGGTCTTGACCTCTCATCTGCTTTGAAGATGATATTTTCCAGGAAGTTTTCCTAACTCTATAAATATATCATTGCACTCCTCCCTGATCTGTTCCACACTCAATGGTTGAGTTTGCAAATCTCTTTTGGCTTGTTCAGTGTTACCAGTCCAAGCTTTATACTTTTCCCAGCTGAGATTACTGGCTCATTTTCTATCTATGAATTAGAACTCCAGAGTTTAATTCTTGTCATTGTATTGAGCTTACAGAATAATCTGTCTTCTTAGACTCAGAGAATGAGGCTAACAAAGAGCCTCAACCTTGCTTCCTAGTGTTTCATTTTTGGATTGCCATGTTGAGTCACTTTACACTGATTTGTGAAGGTCATGATGTTGTATGATGCACCAGTGTCTTCCTGACTCTCTGAGTAGCTTTGATTTTCTCTTTCAGCAGTCACAATCATGTATTTAACATGTTTTGACATGAATTAATTCAACAGTTGTATAATTTGTGGTAATTTGTCATAATCTTTTGCTGGCATTTTAAAAAAAATTACATCAGTACATGCTTATTGTGCTGCCTTCTAACCATATACTTGTGGACAAAATGATTCCACTTCTTGCAGTGAGAATACTGGGCATGCCTTGTCATGCTTTGTATGATGTCTTTCACAGTATTTGCATACTTCCCTTTTTCCATGATTGGTCTCATCTTTGGGTATGGAGGCCTCGTCAATATGGTCTAGCTGCTGATTTACGACCTCAGCACTTCTGCACATATCAATCACTTTCCTGATAGTAAATTTCTCCTTAGTAGACATGCTCTTACTGCAGGATTGCTGAAGGATAATATGATCTGTTCCTTAATTATCTCATCATTTATTCATGCAAATTCACAGGATTCTGCAAGCTGAGTTAATGATCAATGGGCTCTTTTCTCAGCTTGGGCCCTGATATTGAATGCATACCATTTAAAGTGTTCAAAGCCTGTCTTTAAGCCCTGCAATATTTCTACAGTCTGTTTTAGTTTGCTGTTCTTCAGAGATTTAGAATTTAGTCCAGTTTGAAACTGACTCTTCCTAGCAACAATAAGAGTAAAGATATATTAGGAACATTTAAGTGACATCTCGTGGAAGATAGTACAATGAAGAGTAGGATAAAAGGCCGGCAGAACATTGAGGGACGGCCTGTACTGTGCTGAAGTGTTCTATGTAAATTAGTGGTCGTGTCCTTACCTTTGAGCCAGGATGTCAGAGTTCAAGTGCCATCTACGCCAGAGATGTGTAACAGTATCTCTGAACCGTTTAATTAGAAAATATATATAGTAACACATTACTACTTTGGTTCGATAAGGGGATCTGTTGCAATTTTATAATTTTGGCATAAAAATTAACCAATGGGTGAGATGCTCTTCAGATGGTCAGTATGGACCAAATGGGCCAAATGGCCTGCTTCCACACTGTAGGGATTCTATGAAATGTTCTATGAAAATCTGACAGTCTGGTCTGTACTGTGATTTCATTGAACATTTGCTTCAAAATGACAGCTCCCAGTTAGAGCCTCACAGTAGAGGTCACATGACTACACAGAAAGCTGTAAGGTTCATCGATACAGATTGCATTTTCTCCCAAACAACTGTTCCCGGATAAAATGCTCAAATGTTCTGCATTGAAGGGGATAGCTCTAGGAGATCACCCAGTCATTGGGTTCTATTGACTCCCTTAACTGGTGAAGCTTTTTAACAGGTTTTGCAATGTTAATTATCTTTTTTAAATATAATTGAATGGCTTCTATGACCAGTTCATACGAATTAGGCTAACTATTACTTATTAGAGTCTATTGTGTGCAAGCCTTGGAATGCTCCAGTTCAGAAATTGGTCCTCTAATATCTACTGCTTAAGTAACAGTTAATCAATTTCTACCTGTATCAATTGCCACTTTTATACCTTTTATATGCTGCACTTTTCCAACTTAGTCTCTCTTCGCATCCATTTCCTTGCTACTTGCTTAAGTATTAAAAGCAAAACAGTCCTATACAGGAAGAATGGGCTTATTGAGTTGCTCTGGCACAGCATTATATACTGCAGCTCTTAAGTTTAATGATACTCCATAAGATGTGATGAATCAGGAGAAGTTAATACTATATCCTTCAACTGTTGACACCAATAAGGATATTAAAGTTATTAAATTATATGACAAGGTGAGAAGCATAGCAGTTCCATGCTATTTGTGTCAAATATGGATCGTTGAATCTGAAAACAATAACTATTGTTCATTGCACTTTCTGATAACATAGAAATGGAAGGGCAGTATCTAACATCATAATAAACAATGAGCTATCTGAGAAAGATAGCTTAGCACATTGTAATTAATATGTCAGGCAATTTCTTTAATTATATAAAGAACATGTGCTTTACTCAATTAGATTGACAAAGGCCAGAGTTTTGTTCTAACTCACTCTGCCAGGCAATATTCCAGGCATAAGGGAGGGGGTCAGAGGGATTAATTAAGATGGAATGTTGGGAGTCGCTTTCAAATTCAATTTGCTCGATTGCAACATTAAATCCCAAACATAGAGGAAATAGTTATGATGTCAGTAAAAATAGTCTCAGTTTTCAACTTCCATCAGTTGATTTAAGTATCTCGGACCTTTCATGGAATAAAATGGGGTTATACAAAAAGGAAATCACTGACTTAAAATGGCTGCAGTGATCACCTGAACACAGTTTGAGCTAGTTCATAAAATTATAAAAAACATGACTCAGCCTGAACATGTCATCACTGCGTCTGAAATCTGTCATTCAGATGTGTACATCCTGTTTGTTCTGTAGCTCTCTGGAAGTTTTACATATTGGGAAGACAGTTATTTGTTTATCTTGGGAAATGAATGGTGAGCACAGACATGGGAATTCACAAAGGAACTGTATTTCAGACAATAGTGTTTGGCAGTAAGACTTAGCAAAGAATAATGGATGCTTAAGAGTAGAACCGGAAGGCATGATTTCCATCTGTTTTTCTCAAGAAAAGCACCCAGACAAAATAAATTGGAAAAGGGACTTACCAGGGACTGAAGGTAAACCACAAATATCACCAAACTGAGAGTGTACGGCATCAATTAAACTATTGTGATCCCATGGTAAAATTTAACAACCTGTGGACTCTATAAATGTTTTTAAGCTAGGGGAAAGTAAGGACTGCAGATGCTGGAGGTCAGAGTTGAGAGTGTGGTGCTGGAAAAGCATAGCAGGTCAGGCAGCATTGAGGATCAGGAGAATTGACGTTTCAGGGCATAAGCCCTTCATCAGGAATTTTAAATTTTTATGCTTCCTATTCTTGATCTTCCTTTTTTTTATGAGAAACTACTTTTAAACTTTATAACTGTGCTTTTGTGTGTATCTGGTGTCATGTTTAATGAATAATAAAACTTCTCTTTCTTTCAGCTAAGAAAACCTTGTAATTGTCATGTGGGTTTAACTGGGAGAAAGTAAGGACTGCAGATGCTGGAAATCAGAGCTGAAAAATGTGTTGCTGGAAAAGCGCAGCAGGTCAGGCAGCATCCAAGGAGCAGGAGAATCGACATTTCGGGCATAAGCCCTTCTTCAAATGAGAAAGCTGGAGAAATCTGCATTTATCCCTTGTGGTTGGAGGGTTCCTAGGCGGAAGACGAGGCGCTCTTCCTCCAGGCATTGTGTTGCCATGGTCTGGCGATGGAAGAGGCCAAGGACCATGTTGTTTTAACTGGTACTATATTTTTTAATTGAAGTGCCACATAGCTGTGCACTAACAATTATATATATATAAAATCTTTGTTGCAGCTAAGTGAGATGGTTTAAAAAGGAGGGAACTGATTTATCTCTCCATACCTGGTCATATCTACACATATTGCAAGCCAGTTGTCTCTAGATTGACATGCAATTACATAATCCAAGCCTAATAACACATTTAACATAATGCCCAAGTAGGAAGTCAGTAAAACTCCACCAGGAGCTAATATTTGCTGGAAGTAGCAGTCAGGTTTAAACACAATCCCTTGAGGTATGCTCTACAGTCACATCTGTCAGGCGACCCCGTCAAACCAGGCAAAATTACCTTAAGTCAACCTTCTCCTTCTTTTTCCCTCCACTTTATGATGGTGTTTGCCTTTCTGGACACACTGGATATGCTTGCATTGTGCCTAATCCTGTTTCCACAAATCCATATTTATGGTCTCCTGCTGTCCAATTTCTGCTACAGCCCCCTGGATCAGCAGTGATTCCTGCTTAGTTTGGGTGGATGGGAAGTCTGGTGTTTATTAATTAGGTTTGGGAGCTAAACTCTCTCCATGATTTAACTGCTTCACCTTGACTCTGCCATATACTGATCATATCCAAAATTAAAATCATATTTTTCCAAAGTAATTCTAATATTTGTATGACTTTTATTTAAAAATTACTAACTTTGAATAGGAAACACAGCCAGCTTGAAGCCCAGATACTTGCTTCTTTTATTAAAACTAATAAAACTCATATTAGATATATTATCATACTCCATATCTTTAGATTAAAATGCCTTTCCCCCATAGTCAGTACATATCACCATTAAATATGAAATCACCTTGTTTCTTGGTAGATAATAAGAATTCATGGTAATCACTCATGGGCTTTTACTGTAAATGGGAATAGCAAGGTACAGGACAAGTCTGGTATCATCTTGAGAGGATGTGAAGAGCACTTTCCTATCATGTAAATTCCTTTCTGCTTGTAATGGTGTATTCCTACAAGCTGTTTCTATTCTCCCCAATAGGTCAAACATATTTAGTGAGATTTCTGGCCAGACTTGTATGTCTTAGCTGAGAGGGCATCAGTGTCTGGAGCTTTGACACTAGACGGAATTTTGCTAGTATTTCCTGTTTCAAATAGTGTAATAGGATTATCAAGATAACATTGATTGGTCCTTCCTTGATGGATGAAGGCCAATGGAGGATTAAAGTGCTCTGCCCATCTTTTAAGAATTTGTGTTTTACTCTCTCTTCTCCATAACCAGCAAAACCTTATTCTTCTAAACCGCCTATTGCAACATCTCGACCAGGAATGCTGCCAGAGAGTCAGAGTGGAAGAGTGTGGTGCTGAAAAAGCACAGCCGGCCAGGCAACATCCAAGGAGCAGAAGAGTCAACGTTTCGAACATAAGCTCTTCATCAGGAATGTGGAGTTGGCCTAAGGGGGCTGAGAGATAAATGGGGAGGGGGGGTGGGGGGGGCAGGTTGCTGGGAAGGAGGAATGGTCTCTCCATAACGCAGATGGGGTGGAGAGGGGAATACATCCCTGGTGGAGGGGTCAGTTTGTAGGTGGCAGAAATAGCGGTGGATGATGTATTGTATCTGGAAATTGATGGGGTGGAAGGTGAGGACCAGGAGGGTTCTGTCCTTGTTGTGACTGGAGGGGCGGGGTTCAAGGGCAGAGGTGCGGGAAGTGGAGGAGTTGTGCTGGAGGGCATCGTCAACCATCTGGGAGGGGAAATTGTGGTATTTGGAAATGGAGACCATCTGGGATGCTCTATGGTGGAATTGGTCCTCCTGGAGCAGATGTGGTGGAGGCAGAAGAATTGGGAATAAGGGATAGCATTTTTACAGGAGGCAGGGTGGAAGGAGGTGTAGTCCAGATAGCTGTGGGAGTTGGTGGTATTGAAGTAGATTTCTGTGTTGAGTCGGTCGCAGGAAATGGAAATGGAGAGATCCAGGAAGGAGCAGGAAGTGTTCGAGATAGTTCAGGTGAACTTGAGGTCAGGGTGGAAGCTGCTCGTGAAGTTGATGAACTGTTCAATCTCCTCATGGATGCATGAGGTGACTCTACAGTGTGGAAACAGGCCCTTCGGCCCTTTGACTCTGATACAGTTATCGATGAAGCAGAGGAAAAAGTAGGGAATGGTGCTGGTGTAGATGTAGAAGATGGATTGTTCCATGTACCTGAGGAAGTGGCAGGCATAGCTGGCGCCCTTGTGGGTGCCCATGGCTATCCCTTTGCTCAGTGGGAAGTGGGAGGATTCGAAGGAGAAATTATTGAGGGTGAGGACCAGTTCAGCCAAACGAATTAGTGTGTCAGTGGAAGTGTACTGGTTGGGTCGGTGGGAGAGGAAGAATCGGAGGGCTCAGAGCCTTTGTCATGACGAATGGATGTGTACAGGGACTGGATGTCCATGATGAAGGTGAGGCATTGGGGGATGGGGAAAAGAAAGTCATGGAGAAGGTGGAGGGTGTGGATGGTGTCCCAAACGTATGTCAGCATTGGTTCAGAAGAAGCCAAAAAACTACTGATGTGGACTTTACAGTTAGACAGTTCCTTGGGGAAAAGATTACTCTCTACTTTATGATTATTGACCTGGCCAAGCTCTTTGACACAACCAGAATCGTGGACCTCTGGAAGGTAATGGAAAAACTTGGTTACATTGCAAAAATTCATCACACTTGAGCAACACTTTCATTAAGGCTAACTCTCTCATGGCCGAGATGATGGTGAGTAATTCACCACTTTCACTCTCGCTATGTTTGGAAACTTCTTCAGATCAGAAGCAGAATAAAATGCCTAACACTGAGCTATTCCCTTGAGCTGAATTTCTAAGTGTCTGTCCCATATTGAAACAATCACTGAGTGTACTGGTGATGTAACCAAAACAGCTGACACTTGCTTACTCAGCTTCTACACAGAACTTGAAGTTGCAGTATTACCAAAGGCAGTCAAAGGAAGCACTATAGACACTGAAGATTTCACTCAGGATGTCTGAGATTGACTTTGAGTCGTGGAAGAACTTTATCCAAGATCATTGCATGTGGCAAAGCCAAGTAAGAAATGGTGTGACCTTCTACAAATGCAAGTGCATAGCAGAGTTAGAGAGAAATGTAAGCAGAGGAAATCCAAGCTGGCAGCTCATCCACAACTCATTCAGCTGCTGGGTCATGTTATACTGGCAGCAGAACTGTCTAGAAACATAGTCATCTTCACCTTGAAGGGCAGACAAGAACTTAGAATTCAACTTGCTGTGACGAAATGCACTTTTACATATGTACTGTAATCTGGAGCCATGTAACATGATGCTCCAACTTCCTTTCCATGACATCAGTGACCAGGAATTTCTCCCACCTTTAACAATTCCCATAGGCCAGTGTTAGAAGGACTTTCAGCATGCTACAGGAAATGTCCCTATGGGAAGCCGCGATTGTAGAATGTACAAATGTATTTCTCCAAATTTCAACCTTTTTTGAATAAACAAAAAGAAAATTTGCATGCATTATTATTGCAGTTCCAACTTATTGAATGTACATGGACAATAATGGAAATTCCAATTCTTGAACAAGAATTCTTTGTTCATTCTAGACTGTCCCACTTTCATTCGCCTCTGCATGTGCATTGTAGACATAATCCTTAAACCATGCACGTCATCTAATGATATACATGCATATTGTCATTGGCCGCTCATCTGTTATCTGTTTGTTTCTGGATGATGCTCATCCTCCAGAGAGTGTTACTCCTATGGCAAGTGCTGTTGCCAAGTTAACTGTGGTGACTTTACCTTCATCTTACTTCTCTTGTCTTCTCGGATGCTTTTTTTAGCATTTCTTTTCTCATTCCCTTCGGGCCAATTAATGTTTCCTTTGAACAAGATACATTATGCATAATACTCTGCAATAGCAATTATTATGTCCTGAATGCTTTCAGGTTATCCTTGCATCACGATGTTCTGCAACACTTTGGAGAGTTGCATCCTGTCATCAGTCTGCTTTTCAGGTTCAATTCTTTGTTGGGTTGATGACTCCAAAGCATGGCAACCAGCTCCTACTGATTGAATCAGGCAGATTTCACACTCTGCCTTAGCATCCTCAACTTCCTTCACACGGACTACTGATCTTGGGAGCATATCAGCTACGTACATATGCTTCCCTCGTGTATGTGTCATTTCCAGATGAAATCTCTGCAAATGAAGTTAGATTCTTTGTAATAGCCAGATAATATTTCTCAATCTGTGCATAGCATCATTCAGTTTGTGTAATGCTCTGATTGCAAGAGTTAACTAGCTATCCTTGTTGCTTCAGGTCCTGTCTCACTGGTGTTACACTGCAAGATGACTTCATCATTGACATCCTGGTACTTCAGCACTGACAATGCCATCAACAGTTGTTTGATTCAGATGAAAGTTCCTGCTGTTTATTTTTTTCCCCAATCTGAATGCACCTCACTGATCCAGTGTGGAGGTTCATATTCTGATGGCAGATTCGGCAAGACTTAACAAAATAATTGACAAATCTACTAAATTGTTGCACCGCTTTCACATTTGTTGGTCACTCCGTCTCAGCTACAGCTTTCATGGATCCTCAGCTTTCTGACCCAAAGACTGCAATCAGTGAAATTAGTTAACTGCAGCTCCTCCACAATAACACTCAACAATGGACCCCCCAGTGAGGTTTCCTCAGCCCTCTACAGTACTCCCTGTACACCCATGATTGTGTTGCCAAATTTCAAACGAACATGTTTGCTGGCAGCACCACCATAGTAAGATGGAAATCTACCAACAATGAGTCAAAATACAGAAGGGTGATAGAGGATTTGGTGACATGGTGCAGTGAGAATAATCTCTCTCTCGCAACATCAGCAAAACTAAAGAACTGATTATTGACTTCAGAAAGAAAGGAGGAGAATCCTTCCCCAGCTACATCAATGGAACTGAGGTTGAGAGGGTGGAGAGCGTCAAGTTCCTCTGTGTGATGAGAATCAACAACCTGTCCTGGACTTGGCACGTAGCTGCGACGGTCAAGAAGGCACAACATTGCCTCTACTTCCTCAATATATCAGGAAATTTGTCATGTCCATAAGGACCCTCACTAACTTGTACAGATGCACCATTGAAAGCTTACTGTCTGGGTGTCTTACAGCCTGGTGGAGCAACTGGTCTGCCCAGGACTGTAACAAACTGGTCCGCCAGAGACCCGGGTTCAATTCCCGCCTCAGGCGACTGACTGTGTGGAGTTTGCACGTTCTCCCCGTGTCTGCGTGGGTTTCCTCCGGGTGCTCCGGTTTCCTCCCACAGTCTGGACCACAGTCCAAAGATGTGCAGGGTCAGGTGAATTGGCCATGCTAAATTGCCCGTAGTGTTAGGTAAGGGGTAAATGTAGGGTTATGGGTGGGTTTCGCTTCGGCGGGTCGGTGTGGACTTGTTGGGCCGAAGGGCCTGTTTCCACACTGTAATCTAATCTAATCTAATCTAAACTACAGAAGGTGGTGTGCACAACCCAGAATGGAAGCCAACCTTCCAACCAAGGACTCCATTTACATGGCTTGCTACTGTGGAAAGTTTGCCAACATCAAAGACCATCATGCCTTGGAAATGATCTCTTACAACCTCTTCTGTCAGGCAGAAGATAGAGAAGCCTGAACCAGTAGGTTCAGGAACAGCATTTCCTGGCTGTTATTAGACCGATGAACTGTCTCTCTAGCCTCAAATGATGCTGATCTTGCTAATGTTAATCTTGTCTAGCGCACCATAACCTGTGTGCCTCTGTCTAAGTCTTTTTTGATCTATACATCTCTGCTTATTGTCATCTGCCTGTATTGTTCATAAACAAAAGTTTTCACTATACTTTGGTACACGTGACAATCAATCAATCAATCAATAAATGTGCACTTGAGTTAAGGCACCTACAAATGCATTTCTTTTTTGTTCAATTTTTTTGGTCATCACATTTTCCTTCTACTGGTTTTATGACAATGACCTTCTCCACATTCACTTGCTAGTTATCAGTTGTTAGTCCAGAAAGATTTATTTCTTATCCTTCTTTTCTTTCCTTTTTGCATGACCTTTTGGGTCAATGGACTCACCACGATTGACTTTCAGACTGGACTTAAGGAGAACTGGAACTCTCCTCAGCAGATGCCAAGATGGCCTCACACTGTCTTCTATTTTGAGATGCAGTTCACCAGGAGTACAATCTGGATGTGTAAAAACATCTTTATGATCTTCTTGCATCTGTTCAACAGTCAATAGTTTAGTCATGTGTGAGATGCAGCAAATTTCTTAGAGTCATAGAGTCATAGAAATGTACAGCATGGAAACAGACCCTTCGGTCCAACCCATCCATGCCGACCAGATATCCCAACCCAGTCTAGTCCCACCTGCCAGCACCTGGCCCTTCTAACTATTAGGAGGTCTATAATACAAACCCAATAAAGTGATCATCACCTTCTTATTTCTCAGTTCCTCCCAAATAACTTCCCTGGATATATTTCCGGGAATATCCTCCCTCAGCACAGCTGTAATGCTATCCCTTATCAAAAACACCACTCCCCCTCCTCTCTTGCCTCCCTTTCTAGCCTTCCTGTAGCATTTGTATCCTGGAACATTTCTGGTACATGTAGGATTTTCAGTTCAATTTTTAGACTTGCTTCAACTGAAATGAATTTGCTTGATGCCTATTAACAGGAGTTGCAGACCTTCACTCTTACCATTTCATTGGGTTCTCGGTTTCATTTGTTCTCTTGGGATGAGCTTTAGCTTCAAGGTTTCAGTTTTGGGTCATTTTCTTGACCAACTTTGACCCCTTTGTGAAGTTCATTATGTTGCATGATGTGCTGGTGTCTGTCTGGTTCTATATGTTCACTTGAAGCACTCCTTCTGCAGTCATCATTCAAACAGTCACCATCTATTTGACCTGATGATACCAAGCTGTTGGATAGAGATGAATGATTCCTCAGAATCATTGTCCGATATTTCTCTCATAGGCTTCTTAGTTTTTATCAACCTGTTCAGACATGTTCCAAAACATATGTAGGGCAGGTGGGACTTGAGCACAGACCTTCTGGCCCAGAGGAAGGGACACTACCCCTCCACCACAACAGCCCTTTTAAAAACATTAGTGGAATGTTATTTATATAAATCAGTCTGTTTGGATGTATTATAACAACTTCCAGAAACAGGTGGGGCTTGAATTTGAACTTCCTGGCCTAGTGGTAGGGACATTACCACTGAGCCACTAGACCCACTGCCATCCTGATAAGTTTGTTTTCTTCACAATTGCATGTAAAGTGATTCAGCCTGTTATAGTTCGAGCATTGCTTTTTGCACACCGAACAGGTTTTCTTTTCTTTCTTTCTGTGATCCCCTCTGAAATATTTACATCCTGTGCTCTGACATTGATCATTTTGCTGCCATTTCTGCAAATGTTTCTGAACCGAGGGTTCAATCTTCAATCTGGTTGTTCTGCTCCTCATTAAGATCCTGCTTGTAGCTCTCTTTCCATAATAAAAGCAGAGTTCTCACTCCATTTGTTCAGGCCTCTGTGTCATTTCTACAGCTACCTTATAGTGTTGCCATAGAAACTGACAGCAATTCAAATTCTATCTCAAGCCGTCTTTCACTAGGGACTGGAAAATTCACAGCTATTCTGACTCATCCGGCAATTCAAAGTTGTAAACTGCTGTTCAGATCCTTCATTATTGCTTTTTACTCTAGTTGGCTGTTTTACTGCTCTGAAAATCCACAAAACTTTGAGCTGGATGTTTCTGGCCCTTCGTTTCATGCAATGTATTTTTATGGCTATTACTTCTAAAGTGAAAGAAAGTTACAGCAGAGATGACATGACATGACTTGTTGTACAAGTCACAATTGTACAACATACAAATTTATTTCTCCAAGCAATCTTCATTCTCTTCAATTTCACCTAGAACTTCAAACAGGAGGGCGTCGCATCATTACATTTCCATTTGAGGTATCTCTACTGGGGAAGCAGAATGAAGGTCTCAGACTTTAGTTTTCCATTGCTCTTTATTCTAATTGGCTGCTGCTCTGTGGTACTGATGATGTATGTATTTTTTTCTTATGCAAAGCAATTGTACTGACAGTGAACTTATAAAGGGCAGTAATAAAAGTATATGATAGCAGCTATGTTTGTGTCAGATGAGCTCAGTTGGAAATAATTTCACCTTTTGATCAAAGGCTGTACATTTGATCTCCACATCACAGTTGATTCTGTGCGGTTTTGAGGGAGTGCTGTATTATTGGAGGTGCTACAATGAGACATTAAACTGATGAGAACAAAACTAAGATGCTGTAGAGATTAGATAATTGCTGTAAGAATAGAAAAAGCTGGAAGTAGTCAGCAAATTAGGCAGCACGTGTGGCCAGAGATACAAAGTTAATATTTCAAGTTGATGTCCTTTCAAAAGAAGTTAGAGATATAACAGGTTTGATGCTGCGACCAGAGGCAGTGAATGGAGAAGGGGTGGAAAGTAAAACCGGGAAATTCTGTGATGGAATGGAAGGCTGGAAAGTTAAATGACAAAAGATAACAAATAGAAATCCTGTTTTCCTGTTTGTGGACATTAAACATTTGTTTACAATGCCTAAAATGTAGGGTGTACTCTGCTGTCCTCTCAAAACTTCTTCCTCATCTATATTTTTTAAAAGGTTCTTTCATACAAATACTGCTGGTGCCAGCATTTGTTGCTCATCTTTATTGCCTCTGCATTTTCTTTGCCAACGTGTTACCCAGAGATGCCCTGTGCTCTCTGGTTAATATAAATGAGGCGAAAAGCCCATAGTCCAATATCTGGTGGATCTCGCATCTAATTGTGCACAATGCCAGTTAATATTGGCAAGCTGGAAAAGACCGAGTTGTAGGCCACACTGTCAAGACCCACTTCAAAATAACAATGATGTCCTGGAGGACAACCAATGAATTGGACACATATTATTGACAGAAGTGAAAAGGGTGAGAATTAAATGAAAGAAGAGATAATTAAAACCAAAGAAATTATTGGCAAGATTGCTACGTCAAAATTATTTACATTTCTTTACTGAATTGCAGAATTGTCTCTAAAAGAGTCATTGCTTGATTTATTTTAAGATGTTTCATTCAGCCAATGTTTGTTAAATAATTTTTGGTAGCTCTTTTAAATCCATATTCCGAATGGTGGTCAAATTTACTATTTCCATGAATTGCATTTAATAAATGCTGAAGGTCACTGCTAATCTAAATTCCTCGCCACAATTGAAATTTTAAAAGGGATTCTTCAATTGAGATTTACTGTTAATCAAGCTTAAACAAGTAACATTTTTCTTGCTTGCTAATATTGTATCTGAGACTTGCTGAAAGAAAGAGATATGCTGTCAATGCTTTTCTTTCTTTCACTTAGAAAATCCCAAAGGGAACAACAGGTTGTACTGCATGGGAATGCAGAATGGTTGGTAAGTGGACTGTGGTAGAAGTGTCATCATGAAACACCCTAGTGCATTTTCTGTGGTAGTGCCTGTACCCATTAGAGTGACAAAATGTACATATGATACTATTATTGTGGGACCAGGAACTGGGGGTTCGAAACTGGCACTCCAGAATCTGATGAGCTGAATCAGGAGATTTGTTTAATGCACTACAGTTTGCCAATCCAGTGTTTATATGGTCATAGCTCAAAATCATTGACACTTCTGCATTTCAAGTACAGGCAATCAGGCAGTTTGTTCTTCAGGATGGTCACTTGAGATAGAAAATCAACCCTACTCTTGCTTCCTGTATTCATACATTTTAGTTCTCTTCTCCTTAATCCCTCACTTAATCTTATCCTGTCCTGTCTTTATTATTGATTCCACGTATCGATTCACAAGTTGTTACTGTGGTAACATCTGTAATGTTTCATTTTGGGTTCAAATAATTAAGTAGCTCACTGTCAATATGCAGATGAAATGTGTTTTATTTTCTCATTCTCTGAGGAAATTTGTAACTATCAAGCCATACGTCTCTTAACCTTGAGGAGAAATGATTGATTCTGTGCCGTGTATGTTGTAAATCTCAGGAAATATGTGTCAGTTTGTCTTTCATAAAAATGGGATGCATTAACTTTAAAAACTTGTACATCAAGCTAAGTAAAGGGGAAAAAAAAACTTTTTTAACATCCCAAGGATACTGCAGAGATGATTATATAAATTCAGGTGCCAGGACTGTCTCAGTAGTTTGCATTCTTGCCTCTAGTCATAAAGTTGTGGGATTAAGACTTACCTTCAAAGGTAAAAATTCCAGGCTGATACTGCAGTGCTGATCTGCTGAAGAGCCAATCTTTGTATAGGAAGATATAATCTATTCTCCAGGTTGAACTTCTAGTGTGTGAAATTGTATTACTTCAACTGCTGCTACAAAGGCCTGCCTGGGATTTTCATCTGTGTGATGTGCCACAGGCTGCTTTCTGTACTGTATTAGTGAAGTACAGAAGATTACATAAGATTTATGGCACAGAAACAGCTCTAACTAAGACTCCTTCTGTTTTTCCTCATCTAAATTTATCAGCATAATCTTCTATTCCCTTTTGCCTTTCATGCCTGTCTAAATCCTTCTTAAATTCCTCGATACAACTTGCTTCAACGACAAAGATAAAATCAAAAACTGCATTGAACTCAAAGTGTTAACTCTACTTTCTCTCCACAGATGCTGCCAGACCTGCTGAGTTTCTCCAGCAATTTCTATGTTTTTGCTTCAACTACTCCCTGTGTAGCAAGTTCTTCATTTTCACCATTCTGTGTTCAAAGAATTTTCTTCTAAATTCCTGATCGCATTCTTGATGATTATCTTATGTTGATACCCTCTAGTTGTCTGGGAACAAATGACTGCAGATATTGGAATCTGTACTGAAAACAACAAATGCTGGAGATCACAGTGGGTCAGACAGCATCCATGGAGAGAGAGAGAGAGAGAGCAAGCTAATGTTTTGAGTCCAGATGACTCTTTGTCAGAGCTCTGATAAAGAGTCATCTAGACTCAAAGTGTTAGCTTGCTCTCTCTCTCTGTGAATGCAGTCTGACTTGCTGTGATCTCCAGCATTTGTTGCTTTCAGTTCGTCTAGTTACCCAGCTTGAGTTAAACCCTGGCATTTATTTTTCTTCTTTTGGTCTTGCTAAATTGGGGGCAGAACATTTTGGAATGGTACATGCAGTAGGTGCACCTGCATTCCATGCACCCAGAGACATTATGATAGGGGTGACCCAAATTGCCTAACGCAAAACTGGGATGCCAACATTTGTCAAAAATACACAACTAGTATTTTCGTTAATTAGTCCTGAAAGGAGCTATCTGCAACAAGATAAACCTTGCTCAGAGGCTATTTAAAGAACCACTTAAAAAAAAGTTTGGCTTAAGTAAACTGAGGCAAAGTTTGTGGAAAGATATTTGTGATTTGGTGGAGAAAGTTAAAGGTTTTTTTGTTCTGGTAACGGGAAGGTAGAAAATAACATTGTCCTGCATGGGTAAAGAGACAGTAATTGATATACCTTGTGATTTGAAAAGAACATGTAGTGTAGGATACAAACAGGAAAACCTGTACGAGAAGAGAGGAGATTGCAGGCTCTCCATTGAAGACCCTATATACCAAAAGGTCTTTCAAGAGCACTGCTCTTACATAACAATGACCTTGAAGCAATGATTGAAGAGGCATATCCATCTTGTACAACTGGATGGAGTGAAAGGGAATTTATTGTGAGGCTTAACTTCACTTTGCAAATGAACTTCCCCACCCCAATAGTACATCCACTTCAGACTACTCATCCAAAGCTCTCTTTTTGCCATCATTCAAATAAAGACCAATGACAAATGCTTTCACTTGACAACTTTACCAAATGGCATGATGGCTCAGTGGTTAGATTCCAATCTTGGGCAACTATCTGTGTGGAGTTTGCATGTTCTCCCTATGTCTGCGTGAGTTTGCTCTGGTATTCCTCCCACAATCCTACAAGATCTGCCAGTTAAATTGCTCACAGTGTAGGCGATTAGTCGAGGTAAATAAAGGGTAGGGAAATGGGTCTGGGTTGGTTACTCTTTGGAGGGTCAGTCTGGAGTTGTTGGGCTGAAGGGCCTGTTTCCACACTGTAAGGAATCTAATTCATTGATCACACAGAAGAAAACCAAGATAATCATATAATGTCTACCTTAGGTGACTTGGTGATCTTACATAGTAGTTGCAGCAAAGCTAGTGGAAGGCTGATGACTTTCATTTGAAGTAACTGCAGGTGGTCTTGCAAGAGGTCTTTGAGCAGTTCTAGGCCATGGAGGCCTGGCTTTGGTGCCAGTTCATTATAGAATTCAGCAGTCAGCGTCATCTAGTTCAGAGAAGGCACTGGAGGTGATAGGAGCATGAATACTGCCAGCCTGAGAAAGCACAGCAGACTTGAGCTCCAATGGCCCACTGCCACATCCACAGGGAAATACTTCAGTAATCCTCGTAATTTTCTCCAGCACAGAATGCTGGACTGTTCTTGGAACTTGCATGAGCCATTGAGTGCTGAGATTCCCCAGTCAAGATAGCAGCTGCTTGTGGATCAATGATAGCAGCCAAGGATTTCATTATCTTTGTCTGATCCATCAAGAGTCCTTTGAATTGAATTGAATTGAATTTATTGTCACGTGTACGGAGGCACAGTGAAAAGCTTTTTCTTGCGAGCAATACAGGCAGATCACAGAGTTAAGTGCATAGATAAGTAAATAATAGATAAATAGTGACAAAAACAAAAACACAAGTACAGGCGAATGTTAAGAGTTTGTGAGTCCATTTGGTATTCTAACAACAGTAGGGTAGAAACTGTTTCAAAACCGGCTGGTGTGTGTGTTCAGGCTTCTGTACCTTCTCCCAATGGTAGAGGTTGTAGATAAACATTGCCAGGGTGGGATGGATCTTTAAGAATGCTGGCAGCCTTTCCTTGACAGCAGCTTGGTTGATGGATTCCATAGATGGGAGGTTGGCCTTTGTGATTGTCCGGGCTGAGTTCACCACTCTCTGTGACTGTCTCAGATCTTGAATGGTACAGTTGCCAAACCAGGTAATGATACATCCAGACAGAATGCTCTAGATGGTGCACCTATAAAAGTTGGCAAGGGTATTCGCTGTCATGCCAAATTTCCTCAGCTATCTGAGGAAGAAGAGACGTTGTTGGGCCTTTGTAACCAGTGCGTCGACATGAAGAGTCCAAGAAAGCTTGTTGTGGATGGCCAATCCCAGGAGCTTGACACTCTCCACTCATTCCACCTCTGTGCTGTTAATGTGTAGGGGGGCATGAGTAATATCCCATCTAAAGTCAATAATGAGTTCCTTGGTTTTGCTGGCATTGAGAGCTAGGTTGTTCTCAGTGCATCATTTTTTCAGGTTTTCCACCTCCTGTCTGTAGTCTGTTTTGTTGCCATCTGAGATTCGACTGACTATGGTGGTGTCATCAGTGAACTTGTAAATGGAATTAGTCTGGTATTTGGCGCACGCAGTCATGGGTATACAGTGAGTACAGTAGGGGGCTGAGTATGCATCCATGGGGGGCTCCAGTGTTGAGTGTTAGTGAGGATGAAATATTGTCCCCAATTTTCACAGATTGTGGCCTGTGGGTCAGGAAACTGAGGATCCAATTGCAGAGAGTGGGGGTTAGTCTGAGATCACTAAGTTTAGTAAACAGTCTTGAGGGGATAATAGTGTTAAAGGCTGAACTGTAGTCAGAGTAGGATTCTTACGTAGCTGTTCTTGGTGTCAAGATGTTCCAGGGAAGCAGTGAAGGGCAAGTGATAGGGCACGACGTGGATCTATTGGTCCGATAGGCAAATTGGAGTGGGTTAAGAGTAGTGGGGAGGTTGGAGTTGATTAATGCCATGACCAGCCTTTCAAAGCACTTCATGGCCACCGATGTTAGGGCCATTGGTGGTAGTCATTGAGACATGCTGCATGCACTTAGGCACTGTGCTTTGCCTGTGCGCAGTGGAAGCTGAGATAGTGGCCAGTAGATATTCCTTCAGGAATTGGTTTGTTAGTGCAGCCGTGGAGGGGTCAAACACTTGCATAGTGTAAATAAATACCAAGATCTGCACATGGCCTTATGGTATGGCAGAGTGAAAATCCTCTGTGCTCCGAGCTGTAAGTGATCTGACAGGCCTGCCAATGTACCAAACATCTCTGTGTGCATGTTCATTAGCTTTCTCCTCTAGTCTACATGAAAGTAGGCTTCATCTAAATCTCCTGCATCAGAATTGGTGTGTGACCTTGCATATTAGGATTTTGCGCACATGTTATATCTTCCCCATCCCAGCTTCTGCTCAGTGATGGCTAGTGATGCATCTGATTGCAGATCCCAACCTAGTGCTAAACCTTAAGCTCTTGTTGTGTACATAAGTGAACAAATGTGTGTGAGTGTAAACGTCAAGTGACGTAGATTCACATCCTTTCTCCTAAGGCTGCAGAAGCTGATCAGGGATTAATGCTTGACTCTCTGAAAGCACAAAAACATAAGAAGTGAGGGAAGTTCCCATCAGGAGGAAAGTAAAAGGTTTTACACTGAATTCATCTACAGTTACCATATCATGGAACCTTCAGGAGAAGGGAGATAATGGAAAAGGTGAATAAGGCTGTACTTACCATTATGTCAGATGGTTTTAGTGGTGGTGTGTGCTCTGTAGCAGTAGCCCCAGTAATTCTATGAGGACGTGAGGACTGAAGATACTGGAGAGTCAGAGTCAAAAAGGGTGGTGCTGGAAAAGCGCAGCAGGTCAAGTAGCATCCGAGAAGCAGAAGCATTAAGGCTTATGCCCGAAACATCGACTCTCCTGCTCATCGGATGTTGCCTGACTGGCCGTGCTTTTCCTGCACCACCCTTTTCACCAGTAATTCTATGTACCAATTCTTCCAGTAGGTGAAGCTGATTCTTTGGGTCTCCTTCCTAATAGAGTCATAGAGTCATAGAGATGTACAGCATGGAAACATACCAGTCGGTCCAACTCGTCCATGCCGACCAGATATCCGAAACTAATCTAGTCTCACTTGCCAGCACTCGGCCCATATCCCTCCAAACCCTTCCTATTCATATACACATCCAAATGCCTTTTAAATGTTCCAATTGTAGCACCCTCCACCACTTCCACTGGCAGCTCATTCATACACATACCACCCTCTGTGTGAAAAAGTTGTCCCTGAGGTCTCTTTTATATCTTTCCTCTCTCACCCTAAACCTATGCCCTCTAGTTCTGGACTCCCAAGGGCCTGTACTGCGCTGTATTCTTCTATGTTCTATGTTCTATGTTCTATTCAACCTCTTCCTATAGCTCAAATCCTCCAACCCTGGCAACACCTTTGTAAATCTTTTCTGAACCCTTTCAAGACAGAAATGAAGGATCACGGTTTTTTTTCCCAGAGAATTGAGAGTTTTGGAATTTCCTTCCTTAAAAGGCAAAGGATGCAGAATCTTTAAATACAATCGGAGGTAGATAGATTCTTAATGACCAAGAAGATTTAAGATGGAGAGATACAGGAATGTAGAGCTGAGGTCAGATCAACCATGATATTATTGAGTGGCAGAATGGGATTGAAGGGCTGAGTGGCCCACTCTTGTTCCTTGTTAATGTGTTTGTGTGTTTAAGGTGGCCAAAATATATTTGGACTTTAATATTATAGTGAATTAATCGGTAAAGCTATGACTATGTATGCCAGTCTGTCAGACGAACAATCCTCAGTCTATGACTCTGCCAAAAAGGCAATACTTAATGCTTTTGAAATTATCCTTGAACTTTATCAAGTAAAATTTAGGTCTGTAAGAAAGCAAGTTGATCAAATATTTGCAGAATTTGCAAGAGAAAAAGAATGCTATGGGATCAGTGCTTTTGATCATGGAAACAAGAATTTTTTTAAATAAATGAGAAACGAAGGAAATCGTGACGATGGAAGAGGAATGGTTGTTTGGGATTCAACATGGAAATTAAAGGAAATCCAAATTGGGGGTGGAAAATTATTTATAGAGCGTAGTAAATGATACTAAAATATTAAAGGGGAAACTACATAAACATGATAAAAAGAAAATAATACACTTCTATTGTAGTAAGACTGGACATACTGAAATAGCACTGAGTCAATTGGGAAACCTGTTGCTGTAATAGAAACACTTAAAAGAAAAAGTATGTCAGGAAAGCAAATAGATTTAAAAGCCATTGCAGTGGCACAGGTGGAGCATATTTCCTCAGAACCTATGAGGAATGGAGAGAATGTCCAGAACAGGCAAGAACATTCTGACTTGATTATTGATGAAGAGAATGAGATCACTGGGAGCTCTGAATATGTTCTTTCAAAGGAAGAGTTATTTTGTTATTTTTTTAATCAAGGAGGTAAGCCAATAAAGATATTAAGAGACTTTGGAGCAAGTCAGTCGCTGATGTTGGCAGTGATACAATCTTCCTTCAAAGAGGGGTTAATGAAACAAAACATTGTAATTGAATATATACAAGGAACTGACTAACTAGTCTGATCATATGGGATTGGATTAAAGGCAGTCAGATCATAAGGCCACAAGAAATATGTGCAAGTAAAGGTCATTTGGCCCCTCAAGCCTGCTCCACCAATCAATACGATTATGGTTGATCCAACATTCCTCATGTCTACTTTCTGCCCTTTCCCCATTATCCATGAGTCTCCTACTGATCAAGAATTTATCTATTTCAGTCTTAAGTGTACACAAGTGCTGGCAAATGGAATTAGACACAAGAACTATATGCCAAACTCTCCATGGCAAGGAGTTCCAAAAACTCACAACCCTCTGAGTCAAGAAATTCCTTCTTATCTCAGTCTCAAACTGACACCCTTTTATTCTAAAACTATGCTTTCTGGTCCTAATTCTCCCATGAGGGGAAGCATCCTCTCAGCATTTATCCTGCCAAGCCCCATAAGAGTCCTATATGTTTTAATATGATCACCTCTCATTCTTCTAAATGCCAAAAAGTAGAGTCACAACCTGTTTAACCTTTGCTCGCACTGCAATCTTTTTATACCACGGATCATCCCAGTGAAACGTCTGTGATCTGCCTCCAATGGAATAATATCTTTCTTTAAATAAACAGATTTAAACTGTTCATAGTACTCCAGAAGCGGTCTCACCAATACCTTGTACACTTACAGTAAGACTTTCCTATTCTTTAATATTCCAACTCTATTAAAATAAGGGCCAACATTACATTAGCCCTCCTGGTTTCCTGCTGCACCTGTGTGCTAACGTTCTGTGTTTCATGCACAAGTGCCCCAAAGTTCCTTTGAGTTGCAGCTTTCTGTACTTTCTTTTTCAGTTTAAATGATATTCTGTTCTTCTGTTGCCCCAAAATGAACAACCTCTCATGTTCCCACATTATTCTCCATTTGCCACCTTTTTGACCACTTAACTAACCTTTCCATATCTCTGTGTAACTGCTTGTATCCCTCACATAACTTGCCTTTCTGCCTAATTTTGTGTCGTTTGCAAAGTTGGCTACAGTGCATTTGTTTCCTTCCTTCAAATCATGAATATATTGTAAATACTTATAGTTCCAGCACTGACCTCTGTGGAACCCTATTCATTACAGGCCACCAACATGAAAAAGAGTCTCTCTTTTCCCATTAGCCAATTCTCTTTCCATGTCCATATACTACCTCAACATTATGGGTTCTTACTTTATTACATAACCTTTTGAGAAGTATCTTATTAAATTCTTTCTGGAAGTCCAAATGCACAATATCTTCTGAATCCTATCTATCCACTCTAGTTGAGACTTACCTGAAAAAAAGCTTAAATAATTAGTCATTTCATGAAGCCATGTTTACTCTGCTTGCTTAGCTTTTTGATTTTCCAAATGTCATTGCGTCGTAGAGATGTACAGCATGGAAACGGGCCCTTCACTCCAACTCGTCCATGCCAACCAGATATTCAAAACTGTCTAGTTCCATTTGCCAGCATTTGGCACATATCCATCCAAAACCCTCCCATTCATATGCACATTCAGATGCCTTTTAAATGTTACAATTGTACCATCCTTCATCTCTGCTTCTGGCAACTCATTCCATACACTCACCACCGTATATGGGAAAAAGTTGACTCTAAGGTCTGTTTTAAATCTTACCCCTCTCACTTCAAACCTATGCCCTCTAATTTTGGACTCCCCTGTGCTGGGGAAACTACCTTGAATATTTACCCTACCCATGCTTCCTATGATTATATAAACTTCTATAAGATCATCCTTCAGCCTCCAACGCTCCAGGGAAAACAGTCCCCCAGCTTATTCAGCCTCTCCCTACTGCTCAAACCTCCCAACCCTGCCAACATCCTTGTAAATCTTCATACTAAATGCCTTCTTCACTGTCCTCTTTACCCTGCACATCCACTTTCAACCTGCCCTCAAGGTCTTTTTGTTCAGCAATGCTTCACAGGACCTTACCATTAAGTGTTTGTAGGCTACCTTCTCCTGAAGAGAGAGGGGCAACATGTGTTGGCACACTTAAGTGATGTACTTTTCGTAGCTGAACAAATGTAGGTCTGAAGAGATCTGTAGAACAGTGCACGGATATGTCAAAGATTTTTCAATTTTTTTGTGGAACATAGGCATTGCTGGCAAGGCTAGCATTTGTTTCCCATTCCTGACTGTGCTGCGGGAAGTGATGGTGAACCGTTGCAAGTCCATGTGGTGCATTCATTGCTGTTAGGAAGGGAGTACCAGGAATTTCACCCAGTGACAGTGAAGGAAAAGCAATCTACTTGCAAATGCATGTGTGTGAATATGATGTAACTTAAGGGTGATTGAGCTGAGTCCTGAGTTTGTAGGTATGCTCCTATGTGTGAGTGATAGAGAGTGCGAGGGGTATTGAGTAGGCTGAGGGCTGGATGATGTTGTGGTAGTGGATCTGCATTGTGTTGTATAGTTCTATTCACACAACTTGACAGCTCCCACCATAAGTGAAGTCCTCAAGCATTTGTCAGTGAAGCTGCCATGTTTGGGACGTCACGCTTAAGGCATCGATCACTTTTACCACTTGCTCCCTTCAGCAGACTCATTCATGATTGCTTCCTACCTCAAGCACCGATGAAAACATAGCCTCCTTCTTGGCGTCCATCTTTCTAACCAATATGTCCAGGTCAGCATCACTGAAATGCAGGTCATTTTCCTTCCATGTCAGAGAAAATTATATCATAGAACCCCTACAGTGTGGAAACAGGCCCTTCGGCCCAACACGTCCACACTGATCCTCCAAAGCGTAACCCCACCCAGACACATTCCCCCTACCCTATATTTACCCCGACTAACGCACATAACCTATGCATCCTTGAATACTATGGGCAATTTAGCACAGCCAATTCACATCATTGGGAGGAAATCAGAGCACCCAGAGGAAACCCATTCAGATACAGGGAGAATGCACAAACTCCACACAGTCACCTGAGACTGGAATTGAACACAGATCCCTAGTGCTGTGAGGCAGCAGTGCTAACCACTGAGCCACCATGGCCAAGCACTGCCTTTATCTCTCAGTGCTACAATGTGATTACCCAGCAGCCTGCAGTGAACTGCTGTAACCTCTCTTTTATTGTTACTACTCAAAACAGAAAGCTTTCAGGAGCAATTGGCTTCTCCTGCCTCCTCCTGCACAGAATTCTTTGACAGAGCTATGGAGGCCAGGTAAGCACAGGAGCCAGTCTTCAGTTTAACTTGCAGATTGAGTTGATAATTAGGAAGGCAAATGCAATGTTGGCATTTATTTTGCAGCTACACTACAATGAGGAAAGTTAAGTGGCTACATGAATTTTACACGCACCCCACCCCCGTCTCCCTCATTTCAAACTTATTTAAAACACAAAGCATGCCTCATGCAACCAAAATGAGGGCGGAGAAATATATTAAAAAATCTCTTGGCACTATTTCAAAGAGTTCAGAGTTTGCTTGTCCCGGTCAATCTTTGTTCCAGAATCAAGCTCACTGAAAACTTATCATCTGGTCATTATCGTTTTGTTAATGGGAGGCTCTGTAATGTGTTTCCTACATTACAGCAGTGAGAATACATCAATAAGATTTTATTGGCTGTGGTTGTAAAGTGATTTGAGTGGCTTGAAACTGTGAAAGTTTTTGTTCCTACTTGCCCTGGTCTGTCGGGTTTTCTCATTTTGACTAACCCAGCAAATTTTAGGTTGCTAACCACAAAGATATGATAAATGCAGTGTTCTTTTTTCCTTTTAAATGATCTACAATTGCAGCAAAAATGTCCAGTTAGTGCAGAAAACAACAGCTGAATGGTTAAAAATGCAACTGATTCAAAAAACATTCAGAGTGAAGCAAAATATTGGGATAGACTTTTAAAATTCATTCTTGGGAAGTGGGAGCTGCGGGTTGCGCCAGTGTCTATTGCTCATTCTTAATTGCCCTGGAGAAGGTGGTGGTGAAATGCTTCCTTGAACTGCAGTAATCTGAGGGGTAAGTACACCCACAGTCTGTTAGGAATGCAAATTCAGGATTTGGACCGAACAAGAATGACGGAGCAGCAATATGAATTGAAAGAATGAATTGAATTTATTGTCACGCGTACCAAGGCACAGTGAAAAGGTTTGTCTTGCAATACAGGCAAATCACAGAGTTAAGTAGCATAGATAGTAAATAATAGGTAAACAGTGGCAAAACCAAAAACACAGGTACAGGCAAATGTTAAGAGTTTGTGAGTCCATTCATTATTCTAACAACAGTCGGGTAGAAACTGTTATGAAATCGACTGGTGCATGTGTTCATGCTTCTGTACCTTCTCCCCGATGGTAGAGGTTGTAGAAAGGCATTGCCAGGGTGGGATAGATCTTTAAGAATGCTGGCAGCCTTTCCTTGACAGCGGGACTGGTAGATGGATTCTATAGATGGGAGGTTGGCCTTTGTGATCGTCCGGGCTGAGCTCACCACTCTCTGTAACTGTTTCTGATCTTGAATGGTACATACCAGGTGGTGATACATCCAGACAGAATGCTCGCGATGGCACACCTATAAAAGTTGGCAAGGGTATTCGCCGTCATGCCAAATGTTCTCAGTTGCCTGAGGAAGAAGAGACGTTGTTGGGCCTTTGTAACCAGTGCATCCACATGAAGAGTCCAAGAAAGCTTGTTGTGGATGACCACTCCCAGGAACTTGACACTCTCCACTCATTCCACCTCTGTGCTGTTAATGTGTAGGGGGGCATGAGTAACATTCCGCCTAAAGTCAATAATGAGTTCCTTGGTTTTGCTGGCATTGAGAGCTAGATTGTCCTCAGTGCACCATTTTTCCAGGTCTTCCACCTCCCGTCAGTAGTCTATTTCATCGCCAGCTGAAGTTCGACCAACTGTAGTGGTGTCATCAACAAACTTGTAAATGGCATTAGTCTGGTATACAGTGAGTACAGTAGGGGGATGAGTACGCACCCTTAGGGTGGGCTCCAGTGTTGAGTGTTAGTGAGGATGAAATATTGTCCCCAGTCTTCACTGATTGTGGCCTGTGGGCCAGGAAACTGAGGATCCATTTGCAGAGAGTGAGGCTTAGTCCGAGATCACTAAGTTTAGTAATCAGTCTCGTGGGGATGATAGTGTTGAAGGCTGAACTGTAGTCAATGAGTGGAATTCTTACGTAGCTGTTCTTGGTGTCAAGATGTTCTAGGGAGGAGTGGAGGGCAAGTGATATGACATCTGACATGGATCTGTTGGTCCAATAGGTAAATTGGAGTGGGTCAAGAATAGTGGGGAGGCTGGAGTTGATTAATGCCATTGTCAGCCTTTCAAAGCACTTCTTGGCTACTGATGTTAGGGCCATTGGTAATAGTCATTGAGACATGCTGCATGAGCCTCCTTAGGCACAGGGATGATGTTGGCCCTCTTGAAACAGGCAGTGACAGTGGCCTGCTGCAGGGAGAGGTTGAAGATGTCCGAGAAGACCTCTGCCAGTTGATCTGTGCATGCTCTGAGTGCACGGCCTGGTACTCTGTCTGGTCCCATCACTTTCCTTGGATCCATACAAAGGAAAACTGATCTGATGTCTGATGCAGTGACTGTTGGGATAAGCTCATTAGGACTTGTCGGAATAGATGTTACCTCTCCACCGAAATTCTGTTCAAAGCGAACATAGAAGGCGTTGAGATAATCTGGGAGGGATGTGTCATCATCTGCTATCTTGCACTGTCTCTTTTTAGAATCTGTGATGTCATCCAGTCTTTGCCATAGGCGCTGGGTGTCTGTCTTGGTCTCTAGTTTGGATCGATATTGGTCCTTGGCTGTCTTAATGGCTCTGCGAAGGCTATACTTGGATTCCTTGTATTTGAGTGGGTCTCCTGATCTCAAGGTCTCATGCCTGGTTTTTAGCAGGTTCTGTATGTCCTGATTCATCCCGAGTTTCCGTTGGGGAACACCCGGATTGATTTCCTCAGTATGCAGTCCTCCACACAGTTGCTGATAAAGTCTGTGACGGTGGTGGCAACCCGTCCAAGGTACCTGCGGACTGTTTGAACGTGGCTCAATCAGCTGATTCCAGATAGCACCGGAGTTGATTCCCTGCCTCCTCTGACCAGCACTGACCTGTATCCGGGAGGGGTCTCCTGCTTGAGCTTTTGCCTGTAAGCCGGGAGAAGAAGCACAGTATTGTGGTCAGAGATCCCGAAATGAGGGCGGGGGATGGAGTGATAGGCATCCTTCACAGTGGTGTAGCAGTGGTCTAAAATGCTCGGGCCCGTAGTGGGCAGGTAATATTCAGGTGGTGCTTGGGCAATGCCTTCTTTAGATTGGCTTGATTGAAGTCGCCAGTTACAATAAACAGGGCCTCGGGGAGTTCCATCTCCAGGATGTTAGTGGTGGAGTACAGCACATCCACAGCTTCTTCAACCTTTTGCTTGTAGCAGTATGTACACAGCAGTTATATAGCAGCGGTACATTCCCGTGGTAGATAGAAGGGGCGGCATTTGATGGTGAGGAGTTCAAGGTTTGAGGAGCAATGGCTCTCCAGGGTTGCAATGTCCATGCACCACAAGATGTTGATTAAAAAATCCCTCCACCCTTTGTCTTACCCGAGGATGCTGTACAGTTCACACGATGGATAGAAAAACCATCAGCCTGAAGTGCGCAGTCGGGAATGGATGGGTTGAGCCAGTTCATGCTGGAACCTGAGCTATGATGTGAGTTTGTCTATCTTGTTCTCCAGAGATTGTACATTTGCTAGCAGTAAGCTAGGAAGATGGGGGGGATGAGGGATGAGGGGTCTGAAACCATGTAGTCTCAGTCTTACTAGCAGGTCAGCACGCTTACCCTGCTTCCTCACAGGTTTCTTACATTTGAGTGGTCTGGTGGTCTGGTAGAGTGGATTGTGACTGCTTCCAGTTAAGTGATTTGGAGATGCCGGTGTTGGACTGGTGTGTACAAAGTTAAAAATCACACAAAGGTTTTGTGATTTACACATGAAAGAAGTGAAACTATCACTGTATTCTAACAGATGAAAGGCTTAACAGACAATCAATTTTTCAATGTATAATTTCAGTTACATCACACTGCAAATTTTTGCTATAAATTCTGTGTTACGATCGAGCCCTCCACTATCACTTGATGAAGGAGCATCACTCCAAAAGCTAGTGTGCTTCCAATTAAACCTATTGGACTATAACCTGGTGTTGTGTGATTTTTAACCCAGTTAAGTGATCCTTCCTAGGACCCTGTGGAGCAGGTAGGTTGCAGTTTAGTGTACTTTTGCAGAGGGTCTGCTTAAGACCCAGTGTAGCAGGTAATTTTACTGTGTAATTTTTTTACTGGAGGGAGTTTACTTAGGACCTAGTGGAGAATTTCCTGGTTTCAGTTGCTGCTGATTTGCTGCTCCAGGTCCAACCACGTTTTTTACAGAAGTGTTTGGGCTGCTCTCCAGGTAGTTGCAAGTCAGGATGGTGTGTGGCTAGGCAGAAACTTGCAGGTCGTGATGCTCCCATACCCATCCTCGTTTCAAAGGTGTTGTTCAAGAAGTCTTGTTAGTTGTTGCAGTGCATCTTATAGACAGTACCAAAAAGACGTAAGACATAGGACCAGAAAAATTAAGCCATTCAGCCCATCAAATTTGCTCTGCTATTCAATCATGACTGATAAGTTTCTCAACCCCATTCTCCCACATTCTCCCCGTAATCTATGATCCCTGTGAAAATCAAGAATCTATCTATCTCTTTCTTAAATACACTCAATGACCTGGCCTCCACAGCCTTCTATGGCAGTGAATTCCATAGATTCAACCACTCTCTGGCAGGAGATGTTTTTCCTCATCTCCATTCTAAATGGTCTTCCCTTTACTCTAAGGCTGTGCCTTCAGGTCCTAGTCTCACCTACCAATGGAGACATCTTCCCAACATCCACTTTATCAAAGTCTTTCAGTATTCTGTCAGTTTCAATTAGATTCCCCCCTCATCCTTCGAAACTACATGAAGTATAGACCCAGAGTCCTCAAACTTCCTCATTTATTAAGCCTTTCATTCCTGGGATCATTCTTGTGGACCTCCCCTGGATCCACTCCAGGGCCAATAGATCCTTCCTGAAATATGAGGTCCAAAATTGCTCACAAATTCTAAATGTGCTGTGACCAGTTACTCAAAAGTACATCCATGCTTTTATATTCTAGTCTTCTCAAAATAAATGCCAACATTATATTTTCCTTCCTAGTTATTGACTCAATCTGCAAGTTAAACTTAAGAGAATCCTGGATTTGAACTCTCAAGTCCCTCTGCACTTCAGATTTCTGAATTTTCTCCCCATTTAAAAAATAATCCATGCCTCTATTCTTCCTACCGAAGTGCATGACCTCATGCTTTCCTATGTTGCACTCCATCTGCCACTTCTTTGTTCACTCTCCTAACCTGTCCCAATCCTTCTGCAGTCTCCCTGCCTCCTCAATACTACTGTCCCTCCACCTGACTGTATATCATCTGCAAACTTATCCAGACTGCCTTCAGTTCCTTCATCTAGATCATTAATGTATAAAGTGAAAAGTTGTTGTCCCAACACTGACCATTGCAGAACACCACTAGTTACTGGCTGCCATCCATAGAAAGACCCTTTCATCCCCATTCTCTGCTTTCTGCCAGACAGCCAGGGTTCTATCCATGCCTTGCCTCTAACACCATGGGCCCTTATTATACTCAGTGGCCTCCTGTGCAGTACCTTGTCAAAAGCTTTCTGGAAGTCCAGGTAGATAACATCCATTGGCTCTCCTTGGTCTAACCTGCTTATTACCTCCTCAAAGAATTCTAGCAGATATGTCAGGCATGACCTCCCTTGATGAAACCATGCTGACTTTGCCCTATTTTACGATACGCTTCCAAATTCAGAAATCTCATCTTTCGCAATGGATTCCAAAATCTTACCAATGACCAAGGTCAGGCTAATCGGCCTGTAATTTCCCATCTTTTACCTTACACCCTTCTTAAGTGGAAAGGTTAAATTAGCAATTTTCTAGTCCTCTTGGACCCTCTCTGACTCCAGTGATTCCTGAAAGGTCACCACTAATGCTTACACTATCTCTTCAGCTACCTCCTTCAGAACTCTGGGATTTTGTCTATCTGGTCCAGGTGATTTATTCACCTTCAGACCTTTCAGTTTTTCTAGCACCTTCTCCTTGGTGATGGCCACCATACTCACCTCTGACCCCGACACTCTTGAATTTTTGGGATGTAACTTATGTCTTCCCCCATGAAGACTGATGCAAGGTACCTATTCAGTTCCTCAGCCATTTCTTTATTCTCCATGACTACTTCTCCAGCACCATTTTCCAGCTGCTCAATGTCCACTTTTGTCTCTATTTTGCCCTTTATATATCTAAAGAAACTCTTGCAATCTTCTTTTACATTGCTGGTAAGCTTACCCTCATGCTTGATCTTCTCCCTCCTTATTTCTTTTTCAGAAATTTCTTTTCTTCTGTTGGTGTTTGTAGGCTCCCCGATCCTCTGGTTTCCCACTGCCCTTCACCGCATTATATGCTTTCTCTTTTGCCTTTGTGCTGTCCCCGATATCCCCTGTGAGCCATGGTTGCCTCACCCTCCCTTTAGTATGCTTCTTTTTCCGAGGGATGATTTTTTGCTGTGTCTCCCCAATTACTCCCAGAAACTCCAGCCATTGCTGTTCCATTGGCTTTCCTGCTCGGCTCTTCTCCCAGTCAATTCTGGTGAGCTGCTCCCTTGTGCCTCTGTAGTCACCTTTATTCAACTGTATACCGTTACTGTATATCTGATTTCAGCTTCTCCCTCTCAAATTGCAGAGTAAATTCTATCATAATATGGTAATTGTCTCCTAAGGGTTCCTTCACCTTTGGACACTCTCCTACCACAATACTTTGATGACTAAATGAATGTGGAAGGTGCTTGATGGAGGCCAATGAAACCGACTGCTTTGTCCTGAATGGGGTTGTGGTTTTGAATATTGCCACAGCAGTATTTATTGGGGCAACTGGGATATATTCCATCACACTGCTGAGGTGTAGCTTTTTAATGTGTGGAACTGCTTGGGGAAACAGGTGGTGAGTTGCTCCCTGCAGGATTCTTAGCTTCTGTAACAAAATCAGAAATGGCTGGTGAAACTCAGCAGGCCTGGCAGCATCTTTGAGAAGAAAGCAGAGTTAACGTTTCATCAGAAGTCACCAGACTCAAGCAGACGTTAACTCTTCTTTTTTTGCGCAGACCTGCTGAGTTTCACCAGCAATTTCTGTTTTTATTTCAGATCTCAAGCATCCACAGTTCTTCATTTTATTCTTAACTTCTGACCTGCCCTTGTAACCACAATATTTATGTGGCTGGTCCAGTATGGTTTCTGGGTGGAAGTGGGTACTGCAGATGCTGGAAATTATAGTCAAGGTTAGAGTGGTGCTGGAAAAGCACAGCAGATCCGGCAGCATCCGAGGACCAGGAAAATCGAAGTTTTGGGCAAAAGCCCTTCTGGTCAATGATAACCTCTCAGATGTTGATGGTGAGGAAATTCAGAAATGGTGATGCTATTGAACGTCAATGGATAATGGTTAGATTCTCTTTTGTGGCAGATAGTCATTGTCTTGCACTTGAGAGGCACAAATATTATCTACCTGCACACATACAGTGACAACAGTTGTTCATCCAATTAATATTATTAAAGCTCAGCCCAATTACATCCGCCTTGCTTGGACATGCTTTGTCCTGAGATCACGTTGCCACCGACATGTACCCAATCATTCTTCTAAAGTGTTAAGATTTTGTGTAAAATAGCATGGTTTTGAAATTAAACATATTTGGTACAGAACACTAGCATAGAATTTGAAAATAAACTTATCTATCAGCTGTATTTTTTTTGTATGCTTTTGAAATATCTTGAACATTGTCTGCACTGTGACTAGACCAAATCAATGATATGCTTCACATCAATCAAATGTCAAGGTCATATTCTTAGGAGTAAGATGACTGCATAATAATTAGATATATCACTAATTTGTTCAAACGTTATGCTCTAAAATCTAAAGTTAATTTTATTCTGTATCCAAATATAATTTGACTTCCACCAAGCATCTTTCAAGTTTAATAAGCTGTTCTAGTCAACAATTAATTAAAGGCCAAACACACCATGAATGTTTACTATGAATGCTACTGAGAACTCAGATATGTCCATTAATCTTGCGTAGTATAATCTATGATCTGTCTTTATCTCTCTAGTTGGATGGGTAGTGGTTTTGTTCTGTTGACATACAATTTGCTGTAAAATTTAGAATAGAACATTTGTAACTGAAATAAGCTGGTCTGCATACAACTGGGAAATATTTACCACTGAATCATGAAAAGACAATATTAATCACTATCCCATGGGGAAGCACATTTTGCAGTCAAGATATAATGGACCCTTCCTTCCTTTGTATGCTGATTTCTATATCTTGAATGGCTCTTATGAAAGGTATGCTTATTGGTAGAACAGTTTTGTGACTTTGCTGGTTTTCTCTATCACCTCATTTACAATAGAGGTGATATAAAGATTTATTGTACTAACAGTGCTTAATACAGTTGACGTTGAATGGTGCAGAGAAACATATGATTTTCTTATAAAAAATTGGTTCCAGAATTGGTATTAATAATTAAAAGATAGGAACATGTGACTTTCTAATTGGTTAAGATGTGTCCTTCCAAGGACCATTGAGGACGCAGTGCATCCTCAGCAGGTGCTGTCATGTCACAGACTTCTAGGCATTATGCTGATCAATTGAGGAATAGATCTTGTCAAGTTATTCAGTCAGAACCTGCTGGGAGAATGAAATAGACATATATATACAAATACTTCATATATTTAACAACTAGATGTTAATTTATTCCATAAATTAAAACCCCTCTGAGAGAAAAGTTTCTCCTTGATATCCATTTTACCATTAGTTTATTAAGTTTCAATTGATCCTGGTCTTAATGTTCCAGAGGACTGAGCTTTCATGTTACATTTTCTTTCTTAATGAAAATACATGGACAGTAACCTTGCTGTCATCTTTTTTCACATAGTAAATGGAGTTCCTACAGGACATCATCAAAAAATACTCCATTTTTAAAATTTCAAAACTAAAATTTGTTGAAATGTTCACATTATTTGTTATTTTCATTCAACAGTCATACTTAGTTGAATTTATACAAGATATCAAGTGGAATCTGCAGACAACCATGACATTTCAGAAAACCAGATGCAGTTCCCTGATTGTATGTAAGGGCTGTTTAGTGATCCGGGGCCTCAGAAATGCGTCTTTTCATCTTTCAGCCTTTTTCATTCACCTCTTTGTTGACAGTGGCTGAAATCTATTTTATCTAACAAAACAGGCGTCTGATACTTCATTCATTTGAGCTATTGTGGAGTCTGTTTATATGTGCATATAAAAACTGGGTTTTAGTGGGCCTGTTCAGTGATATCTATCAGTAATCAGCAATTAATAAGATCCTTTTATTTCCTGTATGAACATTGCCATAACCCTGCATATAGCTATTTAATTTCTGGAGCACAAAAAGAGGAGGTGGAAATGATTTGAGATTCCAGCTTTTAACATCCCACAGCTTGGTAGATCATTAATTTGGTAGGTCAAAAACAATAAAATAATGGTGCTCAGTTCAAGAACTGTTTAAGAATTAAAATACTAAGTAAGGATATTAAAATAGTCATTAAGGTTTGGGTGAAGATTTGTAGCTCGGGTGCTCGTTGTTGTCGTTCTGTTTGCCGAGCTGGAAATTTTTGTTGCAAACGTTTCGTCCCCTGTCTAGGTGACATCCTCAGTGCTTGGGAGCCTCCTGTGAAGCGCTTCTGTGGTGTTTCCTCCGGCATTTATAGTGGCCTGTCCCTGCCGCTTCCGGTTGTCAGTTTCAGCTGTCCGCTGTAGTGGCCGGTATATTGGGTCCAGGTCGATGTGTTTGTTGATGAAGTTTGTGATGAGTGCCATGCTTCTAGGAATTCCCTGGCTGTTCTTTGTTAGAACAAACAGTCTTACCACAAATTCAATCCAAACTCTGGGTCAGATATGTTGATGACACCTTTGTAATCATTAAAAACACAGAAATAGAGAAAACACACCGGATCATCAACGCCATACTCACAGGAATCCGATTCACGAGAGAAGAAGAAAAGGATAACCAACTCCCATTCCTAGACGTGATGGTACAGAGAACACCGAACGGAGAATTCACCACAAAGGTATACAGGAAAGCCACACACACAGACCAAGTCCTGAACTATGAAAGCAACCACCCCAACACACACAAAAGAAGTTGCATCAAGACACTATTCAAAAGGGCCACAACACACTGCAGCACACCAGAACTGCAAAAAGAGGAAGAGGAACACCTGTACAAGGTATTC
>NC_057723.1:35020963-35078741 GCF_004010195.1 Chiloscyllium plagiosum
GTAATCTAATCTAATCTAATCTAACACTACCACTATAGGGCAAGCCAAACAAAGAACAGCCAGGGAATTCCTAGAAGCATGGCACTCATCCACAAACTCCATCAACAAACACATTGACTTGGACCCAATATACCGGCCACTACAGCGGACAGCTGAAACTGACAACCGGAAGCGGCAGGGACAGGCCACTATAAATGCCGGAGGAAACACCACAGAAGCGCTTCACAGGAGGCTCCCAAGCACTGAGGATGTCACCTAGACAGGGGACGAAACGTTTGCAACAAAAATTTCCAGCTCGGCGAACAGAACCACAACAATAGTCATGAAGATTAATTGATTTCATGGGCAGACAGTGCAAAAATCCACATACATAGTTAGAATGGTATGGACAACTGTCCATTTAAATATGCTACATGTTGCAAAGGTTTCCTATGACATGTGGAACACCCTGGATTCTAAGATAACCTGGGAGGTTTCTTAGCATTAAAATTCCATGAACTGTTTCTGGACAGATAACTTTTGGAGTAGCAGCTGAAAATGATGCTTTAAACATAATACTTTCACAGGGCTTGCAATACCAGCTTGGTACTATTAAGATTGTAGTGAACTATTAAGACAATATTGATAGATAACAGTTATTTATCTGGACCTATGCCCAACTCCAATAGGAACGGATGTATCTTTCTCTCAAATGTGTCATCGATCCAGCTGCCTTTAGGTCCTTCTCGTGCCTCTATGTGAAGGAGTTTCAGCTGTAGGTGCAATACAAGGAACGACTGCTTGAAAGTTATTTTTTGGGGCAGTCACTTGTCTGTTTCTTTATATTTCAAATTCTTCAAGGTCGAGCTCCTCATCATTTCGGGTTGAAATTTGAGAAAATGGACAAGAAAGATTCACATGACCTTTTGACGATCCTTAAATGGGATCCCCCTTTAAAGGGTGGATAACTCAGGTGCAGTTTTCAGTGTACATTTAGGGTAGTAGGCTCTTTGATCCTACTTTATGCCGTTTACTGGCAAAACTGATCAGTAATATGTTAAAGGTCCTTAATCTTACGTGAACCTCCAGGATGGGTGTGGAACATACAAATCGAAAGCAGCTAGAAAGCAGTGAGAAATAACCAACAATGCTTAGAAACAACTGATCATAGATAATCACTTAGAAGAAATGCCATTAATATCAAAGGATGGAAAGAAAAATGAGTCAATCGAGGCACTCAGCACCTTGTGGAAAATCATCTGACTTTTTCTCAAAAAATGGCATTTTAAGCACTGCATAAAATAAGTTCAAAGAATTCTTAACACAATTACATTTGCTCATTAATTTGATCATTGTTCTCTCTAATGTATTCATTATTTTTAAGCGTCAGAGCAATTATTTGCCCCTGAAATTGTAAATGTTTTTCAGAACTCCAAGTCTGTGATCTAAGTCAAATCTTACGGTCTGGACATGTGCAAATTGCAGTTTCCCAAGTTGAATCACGTCAACTCTGACTGCCAGAATGAATCTCATCAATTTCCAGCATTCCTTGCATGGCTGGTTTTCGAGATTGATTGAAGACAAGTTTGAGGACAAATTTTTAAAATGTTACTCAGGGAAACATATTCGGGCTCTTTCATAAAATGTGTTGATGTGTCTGAGAGAAACCAGAATTCCACTTTAAATGTGACAAACTCTACTAAGTCTTGAAGCTTCTGTTTTATAACTTGAAATATTGTGCTGAATCTCAATTTTTTGGGGGGTAACTCCAAGGCTGGTCCAGATGTTTGCAGCCGGATCGAGTCCTCGAGCTGGGCACATATCTCGAAGCACGAAGTGTCCTTGCTGCAGCATTACATGGGATGTAATTGTGATTCCAAAGCAACCTTTAATCTTCTGAGTTAGGGGATAGTTGTACACCAACTTTATGCAAGCAAGTGCTGGCAAGGCTAACCAGGTAACTGACTGAATGTGGGAAAAGTCAAAAAGTGTGGTGCTGAAAAAGCACAGCCAGTCAGGCAACATCTGAGGAGCAGGACAGTCAAAGTTTCGAGCATAAGCTCTTCATCAGGAATGTTTCTTCATCTGAAAAATCAGGAGCGTATGTGGCTCCACTGGGAATGTGGGTAGTAGCTTCAGCTTTACATGTTCTTCTCTTCCTATTGGCCTTGCCACAGAATCGTGACTCTGTTTCACAAGCAATGACAACCAGACCAAAAGGAGGAAGTGCATGCTGTGTGTGGGTGGGCAGCAGTGGTGGGGGATTGGCTGCAATGGATGTTGATAGGTCCAGGAGAAAGTGAGGACTGCAGATGCTGGAGATCAGAGTCAAAAAATGTGATGCTGGAAAAGCACAGCAACAGGTGAGTCGATGAAGGGCTGATGCCCAAAACATCGACTTTCCTGCTTCTCAGATGCTGCCTGACCTGCTGTGCTTTTCCAGCACTACGCTTTTTGATGACTGTTGACACGTCCAACAAACTGAAAAGCAGGCAAGAGCTTTGTGTCACCTCTCTTTAGTAAGACCCACTGCATTAAGCACCGGTCTGGGAAGCGAGTACCTAGCTGAGGCTGAGGAGTGCTAAAGGACCCAGATGGCAGGAGGTGAATTGTGGTGGTCACAGCAAAGAAGGGAGGGAGGTTGACAACAATGGCATAAGTGTAGCAGAGCAACTTTCCAAGGCCAGGTTCCTTGATCAGGCATTTAGTGGTCATCACCCCTCCCCAGAAGCCCGCAAGCAACCCCAACAGGGTTTGCTGTTTGACTTTTTGCATGATATCTTAGATCTTAGATTCTTAGATTACTTACAGTGTGGAAACAGGCCCTTCGGCCCAACAAGTCCACACCGACCCACCGAAGCCCAACCCACCCATACCCCTACATTTACCCCTTACCTAACACTACGGGCAATTTAGCATGGCCAATTCACCTGATCTGCACATCTTTGGACTGTGGGAGGAAACCGGAGCACCCGGAGGAAACCCACGCAGACACGGAGAGAATGTGCAAACTCCTACACAGTCGCCTGAGGTAGGAATTTAACCCATTCATCATGAATAATAGGAACATCGGGATGAGGTTCTTAAATGGACGTTAATTACCACTCAATAGCTTTAACCTTTGGCACAGTAGTAAGACTATCTGCAATCTTCCTGCCATATACTGAATCAGGCAGATGCAGTAAGAAGTTGAGGTAGCCACCCTCTGCCCTATTAAATGGCCCTCAATATCAAACTCCCACTTGGAGGAGGGCATACATCCAGAGAATGAGTTAAGGGGAAGTGAATTGGACATAGGGATGAGTATGTCTGTGGGACAATGGGACACTTTGTGACAAGGGGTGCAAATATATATGTGTGCATGAGTGTGGTGAGAAGGATGAAAAGAGTTGATTACAACAGATGGGATTTAATTCTGCCATTGGGGATTTTACCCACCAGCTGGAAAGCTGGCAAGAGCCCCAATCTCCCTTTGAAGAAAACCCACCATATGAAACACAAGTTTGGCACTTAAATGGTCAGCAGCAGTTATTCCTCAGAAGGAAGGACCTGAGGCTGGTCATCTGAACCCTATCAATCACTGACCAATCAGAAGTCAACAACTTCTCTTTGGCATTAACTTTGATGAGAAAGCTTGTGGTAGTTGCAGGCAATGCACTTACCGGAGATCCAGGGTCAGACAGGGGCGTAGGCCAAAGGTGAGCGAGTGAGTGAGTGAATGAGTGAGTGAGTGATTGAGTGAGTGATTGAGTGAATGAGTGAGGGAGGATGGATGGAGTTCTTGGGGAAGGGCACTGTTAGCTGGCAAGTTGGAAGAAAGGGCAGGGGGTGGTTTTCATTGACACTCCCTCTCAATGCTGTGTCCCTTGATCAGGTCCAGAGTGACTCTCACTGAGATATATCTGACAAGCAAAAGTGACCTTTTTGGGTTCCCTACATAGCAATGGTGCTGCCCTGCTAGTTGAAGAACAGTGGAGGCAGGAATGAGGCCCTGGAGTGAGTCTGGTTTAATACTCCAGCATCAGGACATCATCAGCCTTCCCATCCCAGATTTCCTTGGGGTATCATTGGGAAGTTGACTGGGTCCACATCTGGTACTCTCCTATCTGATATCCTCACCATTGGACTAAATGCAACCCAATGTGTGTGTGCAGCAAATCAGGGAAGAGGGGCTTCACCGAGTCTTCTGTCACCAAGGAATTTGGAGAAATTGACTAAAATAAAAGTAAATGAAACAGTGCTTTTACAAAGTGCATTAAAGTGTTGTTTTTCATATTTATACGATGTTACAGACATTTTCTAAACAACTTGTTCAGAACTTGAAACTGGGCCTCTTGGTTCAGAGGTCAGGACATTACCACTACACTGTAAGACATCTGATGCATTGTTAAATGTTGATTTAAAATGCTCAAAATGTAAGCATTATATATAACGTACTACTACACTACTTTATTGCCATTTTGTTTTTAACTAATCTCTAACAACTCATTGATTTTTAACTATTAGAACAAGGTCACATTGTGAAACAGTTTGGGAAGTACTGTGTTCGAGATTCAAATCCAGTCTTTACTTGATTAAATCAATGCTCAAGCCATGTTGATTTGTTTTATTTTGTTTACAGCAAACATGAAAAGCTAAACATACTTTTGTACACATCAGAAATTGGCTTCTGTCCAGAAAAATGACCCTTAGCTTCCTGTTGCCTGCCACGTCAATGCATCACTGTGTTCCTTGGCCAACATCTCTGTCTCAGCCATGCTGCAGTGCTCTAGCAAAGCTTAGTATAAGTTGGAAGGACAGCATCTAATTGTCTGCTCAGAGACTCTGCAGCTTTGGGACTCAATATCAAGTTCAATACTTTTAGGGCCTGAGCACCTTTCCCAAGCCCGCACACACTAGGCCTTATCATCACAAAACAGAAACAGAAGTTGCTGGAAAAGCTCAGCAGATCTGGCAGCATCTGTGCAGAGAGATCAGAGTTAAGGTTTTGGGTCTGGTGACCCTTCCTGAGAACCTTTGTCATCACATGGGCTGCTACCACAATCATTCCAATGTCAGCTATTATTGTTTACTATTCTCCCCTCCCCCAATCTTCAGCATACATACCAACCCTTTTATAGCTACAATCAGTTCTAAAGAAGGGTCTAGTTATGTTAACTCTCCTTTCTCTCCACAGATGCTGCCAGAGCTGCTGAGTTTTTCCAGCAATTTCCATTTGTGCTTCAGAAATTGGGAAGTTCAATTCCTGGCAGTCTTGTTTCAAAGAAATATACTGTAGAATCAGACAAAAGAGTTGAGCATGCCAAATTCATAACACTCCTGAATTTCTAGCCATTAATGTTATTTGTTGGAAAACCTGCAGCTCTATGAATTGGATGTTTGCCGTGTACCCAATACAAGTCTAGAACATAGAACATAGAACAATACAGCACAGAACAGGCCCTTCGGCCCACGATGTTGTGCCGAACATTTGTCCTAGCTTAAGCACCCATCCATGTACCTATCCAATTGCCACTTAAAGTTCGCCAATGATTCTGACTCTGCCACTCCCACAGGCAGCGCATTCCATGCCCCCACCACTCTCTGGGTATAGAACCTACCCCTGACATCTCCACCCTTCCACCCTTCACCTTAAATTTATGTCCCCTTGTAACACTCTGTTGTACCCGGGGAAAAAATTTCTGATTGTCTACTGTATCTATTAGACAATCAGAAACTTTGTCTGTTTTATCATCAAGTGAAGTTTTGTACTGGGACTAGTCTCACAAATTCAGAAATAGATTTTTGTTGAAGTTCTTTCATATTCATAACTGATTTTATGCAGTTACATAAATTATTTGAATAATTAATTTATTGCTACTCATATTGCTACTGGGCGGCACGGTGGCACAGTGGTTAGCACTGCTGCCTCACAGCGCCAGAGACCCGGGTTCAATTCCCGCCTCAGGCGACTGACTGTGTGGAGTTTGCACGTTCTCCCCGTGTCTGCGTGGGTTTCCTCCGGGTGCTCCGGTTTCCTCCCACCATCCAAAGATGTGCAGGGTCAGGTGAATTGCCTGTAGTGTTAGGTAAGGGGTAAATGTAGGGGTATGGGTGGGTTTCACTTCGGCGGGTCGGTGTGGACTTGTTGGGCTGAAGGGCCTGTTTCCACACTGTAATCTAATCTAATCTAAATATTAGGCTTATTGGCTTTATAGAGCCAAATACAGATGGAATTAATAACTGTTCACAATGTATGGATGCAAAAAAGCTTATTTTAAATTAAATAATTAACAAATTACTCATTAAGCAACTGGAAATGTAGGTATGTCAATAGGTTAGTGACTACTTTATTAATCAGCTGATTGAAAATAACACCCTTATTAGATCAACGTTTGTTCCTCCTTAGATACCAATGATTCAGATCACTCTGGAATAATGAGGTTGGCAAAATTGAAAAATCTGCACCAGGAGAAATGTCAGTTTGAAAAGTTATTTCTTTCCATATTTCACTATCATTCAGAATTTCATTTAATCTCCCACTGAAAACCACTGAGTTTCTTTAATGGCCACAGAAGATATTCTTGCTGTGAACAAATTTTCAGTTTTCCTGTATGCTGGCTAAAATTTTAACTAGCCTGTGTGACGTCCACAGTACAAATTACCACATTGGTTTTGATTTTGAAACATTTATTTGCTTTTAAAGAAATCAATGTTTCCATGAATCATTTGTCAGAGACATAACCACCTATTGTTTGATCAAAGCAAAGTACACAAAGGGCTTTGGACTTTATTATTCCAGTTACCTCTCTTTTTCTGTTTCCTGGAATACTACAAGGAACCCTGAAGCTCTTGTTTAGGAATCAAGAAAAGAAAAACAGAACAGATAGTGAGAATTATAATGAGGGAAGCAAAAGAGCTAAACTGTAAAACAAGTTGGGTATGAGTTAATGGGTAGTGCAGAGTCTCCGGAAGCTTGCAAAAAGTAATCGGCAGATTGCTCTGAACATGAAAGACGGCCAGAAATCAGGACGAGCTTGTGCTCCCAAGAATAGAATTCAAATTATGATGCGAGAAAGTCAGAACTCAGAAAATTATGATAGAGCCTGGCCAGAGCACAATATTCTCTGCATTTCTAAAAGTACAGTAGAACCTCAATTATCCGAATGAGACGGGTAGGGAGCATTTTGTTCGGATAACTGATTGTTAGGATAATCGATCTGATTATAAACAAGTGGAAATTTATGAGTGCTGGTTATCCGAGCATTTCTCGGTTATCCGGCAATGCACACCATATTGATGTTTAACCGATAACTGATCTATCATAAACAATTTGAATGCCAGTTATTGAACATTTCTCGATTATCTGGCAATGCACACCATAATGCTGTTTAGTTGATAACTTAATGCTGAGTTGCCTAATGCCATTTCTCCAGGACGTTGAGATCTTGTTCGGATAGTCTGAAATTCGGATAATTGATGTTCAGATAATCAAGGTTGTGCTGTCGTTTCATTAGAATGTTTTGCTTTCACAATGTATTCTGTGTTTCATGCATGTAAGATAACATCTTTTTTTTAAAAGAATATTTGCAACAAGTGTTGTTCCTATGGAAGTTTTCACATTCTGCATCTCAGAGCTGGAATTACATTAAGCAGTATGCAAATCGAAGCAGCACGAATACAAATGATCAGTGCAACCAAATTTATTATGTCATGAGGCTACTTATATCTGTTCAAAGGTTGATGATATATAATGGCTGCAGCAAAGAAGTTTGGAGGTAGCTCTGTTACCAGAGAGGATAAGTCAGTTATTAAAATGGTAAAGAAAATGCAAACAACCTTGGCATGTTTCAGGGAATGAATTTCTCAGGAATATTTGTTACCTAATTGAGGGAAAGGAATGATTTCTGCAGTAGCCAGCGCTGCCATGTCACCCCACTGAACATTAATAGCTCCCAGATTTGCAAGCCCCAATTTCAATTTATGAAAGCCAATATCAAAATTGTGAATGGCCACCATGTGCTATTTTCTGCCATGACCAGAACAAGTCTCATTTTGCTGAAAAATGTTATCTGTATAGATCTGCCTGGTAATTAAACCCTTTCTCTTGACCTCATCATCAACAATACTGTTTGCTCATGAGTCCCATTTGCAATGTTTTGGAAGCCTTGCCTAAAAGATTTACTTTTTCAGACTGAGCATTGCTTCTTCTTTGTTATTTGGAATAGTTTGCTTTATTATAATGCAATTTCTGAATTTCCTTAGTATATTGAGCTTTGTTTCTGTTTAGGGCTGATCTTTTGAATTGCAAAGTATTTATTTTAAATAACACATGAACCTAGTATATCCGCCCTCCTTCCCAGTCTCAACCCTTGGTAAAGACTCAAAAATCTTCAAAATTCATTTTGAATACCGTTTTGCTCCATCTGGAGCTGTTTGTCTTTAAATTTAAACTGGAAGCCAGATTTTTCTCCGGAGCAGGTCAGGCTGACTGCAGTATAAAATCAATAGTGCAAATTGCAGAATGGATTGCTTCGCAATTCTCACTGCTCTGGCAGTCGTAAATGGTGCATCGAGTTGTGTAAGAGGTCAGTCAGGTGGAAGACATTTCCACCCATTCTCTTCCCTTGAAATACTTCCCTAAATGTCTTCAGATTTCAAACCTTTCCTGATCTGTTTGCAGAGTGTAAACTGGCCTCATTTGCATTTGCAAGATACATATTATTGAGGTAAGATTTGCAGTCAATAACGTCAACAACAAAGTGATAACCCCTGTTAATAGACAACTTGCCACCACCTTGCAAGAATTGTATCTCAATTCAGAACTCAGTTTGAAATTGCAATGAGTTGCTTTCCATGTTGAGAAAGGCCTTTCCCAAATTCTGATGTGATTTTCTTGCCATAGCCCACATCATTCAGGGTCTTTTAACATTTAGCCATAGTCTTTAAATCACACCATTCTCTTAATGATTTGTGCATGCATTGTCATTGCTGGCTCATTTCAGAGATGTCTCTTCCATGGGGAATACTATTTCTGTGTCATTTGTTGTTGCCACTGTAACTGTTGATGTTCCATTTTTGTTGGAATGCTGTGGACTTCTGTGATTGATCTGTCATTTATGCAGATGGTGAATTCTAGGTTGATGGACTTAATGGTAGTTGTCTTTTCTCTAGGGTGGCAGATTGCAAGACCAGGGGCACATTTTTAAGGTGAGGGGAGAGAGATTTTAAAAAGACACGAGGGGCAAATGTTTGACATAGAGGGTGGTTTGTGTGTGGAATGAACTTCCAGAGGAAGCGGTGGATCTGGGTGTAATTACAATGTTTAGAAGACAATTGGAGAAGTACATGAATAGGAAAGGTTTAGTGAGATATGGAGCAGGAGCAAGCAGTTGGGACTAGTTTGATTTGGGATGATCATCAGCATGGACTGCTTGGACCGACGGGTCAGTTTTTGTGCTATATGACTCGATGACTCTATGTCTGCCTTCAGTTGAGAAGCAGCTTCTCCAGTTCTGTATACGTGCCTGAGATTGCAGCAATATAACTAGTTGTTCACTTCCCCTGTGTTTGATTGAGGTGACAATGACTCTTTGCACATTCCAAGTTTCCATACGGGCTGGCTCTTGTTTCGAATGTTGAAGGCTTGTACCCTGACTGACTCTCCAACACTCAACTCTGGCATGGCTTGGCAGTTTATCAAAATGAAATTTGGCTTTCTGATAACAGCATCTAAGGGTATATCCAATAGACACATGCTGCATGTGCCCCTTATTCACGGTCATTGGTATCTGAAACACCATGTGTTGTCAACTCTTCAGGATCATCATGATACCTCTTTGATCCACTTCAGGGCTGCTTAGGGAGCACAGTCTGCTCATGGACTGAACCAGACCAGATCTCACAGTTACTTGCTAGCTCTATTAGTGCTTGCTCAGTTAATGCCTACCTGCAAAATCTATGTCTTGCCTTGTCTTACTTGCCTGTTAGTGCACTGGAGATTCAGCCAGAACCCATGGTTATCTGTACTGCCATATTGATGAGCTATTTACTACAGATGCACAGATAGGCTGCTTGTGATACTTGTCAGAAGCGATATCTACCTTGATATATGGCATACTAAACAATCAGTTTAACATCTACAGCATGGGCCAGCTGCCTCTGTAGCAAACACACTAACTAAACGACCTGGACTGAAACTTGGTGGGGTTAGTCCTCAATCCGATCGGTACTGCTGGTCAGAGGGGTTGGAGTATGGGGTCCAGAGGTGCTACTTGGGAGGGGGTCTGATATTGTCAGCCAGGACACAGTCTCACCACTGTCTAGAGGCTTGGCCAAGATCAACCATCAGCTCAAGGCACTCCCCATCAGGTGATCTGTTCAACACAGACCAGGGAGTAGGCAATTGTCAGTCCTCAGGCAAAAGTGAGAACTGCAGATGCTGGAAACCATAGTCAGTCCTTAGGTCCAGCAACAACAATTAGCGGAATCATATCTTGTCAGCCAGACAGCTACAAAGATAATGCTCCTCGGTCTGGATAGTCATGTCTGGGGCCGCTTGTCAAAGTTGGTCAGAGGTCTTGGGCAAATACTGTTCTAGGCATCCATCCATCGGTTGTTAAGGAGGTGCAAAGGGGTTCTGTAGGGAGAGTAGGGGACATCCCTGCTGAAAGGGTTAGGGAGTTGAGGCTGGGAAAGAAAATAGAGGCACCATTATATTAATGTTAGCCAAATCAACACTGCCATCTCAATGATGCAGGAGTTAGCAGCAAAAGAAGTAAAAGAAGGTGAATGTTGAGCAAAAGCATCCCAACATTTGTGGAACTTACAAGGTGCTGTGAGACACAGGGAACATCACTGCATCATGTGTCAAGTAAGTACGACGATGGACTCTAATAAATGCAGTAGAGAATGGTATGGTCGAAGTGGGTCTGAGATGGGAAGAGGATTGGAGCACGGCCATATTCCCTTTTGGATGTAATGTGTTTGAGATACAGCACCTTCCCCAAATTGGTATAAACAATGGGACTGCTGAAGGTCCAGTTCTACAGCCTGGAGTGGTCCATGGGCGTCCCCAGAGTGCAATCCAGACAGAATGTGCCACATCATCCTCACCTCTGCAAGTTGTAGCAAAATACCCTTCATAGTTGTCTTGAAAAATGTGATGTTTCAAAGTTCTTTTTAAATCTTTTGGTTGAGGCATACATTCAGCTTTCTAAGTTGTTTCACTGCTACCACGTTGCAACTACATTCAGCAGCAGTTATTGCTTTCTTGAATATTCCCTTCTTTTCCAAATGTGCCTTCAGGATGGTCTTGAGGCACCTGGAACTTTCCTCAGCAAACGACAAATTCTTTTTGTACTATTATTTACTATGATATTATATTCTCCAAAGATTGTAAACATTGTTGCACTTCCTTAGGATTTGCTCACAGTCAATCATTTTGATACTACAACTTGCTGGTGGTCTCTGGTATGTTGAGGGTTATCAGTTAAGTTTTAGACTTGCTCTGACTGAGCTGAATGTCTTCTACTTACCAGCTATGATCTGGGGCTCCAAATATTTCATTCTTGTTATTTGTCTATAACTCTCTGAAATAACCTGTTTCCTCAGTACAAGTATAGTCCCATTGTTTAACTCCATCTTTATTTTAAGGGCTTCATTCTTGGATTACCACGTTGAGCTACTTTATTCAACTCTTTGAAGGATATGATGTTGTATGATGTACTAACACCTGATATTTTATGTTGACATGATATTCTCCTTCCTAAGTCTTCATTCCAACAATCACAAACCATATCTCACCTTGTGACCTGACTGAATCAATCTGTTGTATGGTATAAAATGCTGCATTGGAATCTTCAACTGATATCTCTCTAGTGGCCATCTGTACTGCTTGTTTTACTGTCTTCTAGCCATATACTTGTGTGCAAGAATTTGGATCCATGCAGTGAGAATACTGCCTTCCACACTAAACATACTTATTCTTCCCTTTGTGTGAAGTCCTCTACAGTATTTGTTCTCTGCTTTTCTTTCTGTGATTGTTCTGACCTTTTGGTCTGCAGTGTCTATCTGCATTATGCAAGTGAATGAGCTCCAGCGTCTGATTTACAACCTCAATCCTTCTGCATATGTCAATTGCTCTCCTGAGATTACATTTATCTCTCTCAGCATTTGTGCACTCACTGTGGGATCTCTTATGGCTAATACAATCCAATCTTTAATGATTATTTTTACATAAATTTACAGGATTCTGTGAGGTAAGTCACAAATTAATGAAGACACATATTAATAAAGACACATTTTTAAAAATTCATTCACAAAATATGGGCATCACCAGGTAGGCCAGCATTCAGTACCCATTCTTAAATTCCCAGAGTATAATTAGCAGCCAACCACATTGCTCTGGGTCTGGAGTCACATTTAGGCCAGACAGCATAAAGATGAGCAATTTTCTTCCCTAAAGGACATTAGTGAATCAGATGCGTTTTCACAAGTATTAGTAGTGAATACCATTCAGTAAGCTTCTAATTCCAGATTTTATTGAGTTCATATTTTACCATCTCCCATAATGTGTTCGAACCCATGTCCCCAGAACATTGGGATTCTGAGTTGCTAGTCAGCTGACATTATCACTATGCCACCACCTCCCTTCAAGACTTCAAAACTTTATGCAGTCTGTTTTTTTTCTATTCTTCACAGAGATTTAGGATGGAATACACTTTGACACAGTTTCTCCCCAAGAATGATGAGTGTAGCTACTCATGCCTTCTCTGGCCTGTAAAGTGGATCTATCTCCATTTCATAATTTTGCCATTGTGAGTGGAAAAAACTGCCAGTTTCATATTACCACACATGGCAACAGGTGCTGTAAGAGAATACGTTGCAGCCATTGCACCTTACCCAGTCTTTCAGCAGTGGTATATTCTTTTGTCCCTTTTCAATGTCTAGTCAGCAGTTCTGACTTGTCTGAATATATTTGCGTTTCCCTTTTGGTGCAGCTTTTCAAATATTCCATCTTAGCTCTACTTCTGATATCATGTTATGGGACAGGGATGAAAATTACACAGCCTGGAGCTGATCTGGTTCTGGCCTGTTGGTCCTGCCCACAGTAATGCCAGCTTCAACCCAAGCCCAGTGGCCATGCCCCTGAAACAAGCGCAGGAAGCTGAAAGAATCAGGGCACTGACGTGCACCTCTTCATCCCCCCACCTCGCTGATTTTCCTGAGCCCTAGTTGCCTTTACTGAAACTGGCTACAAGATGAATGCCTTTGGTCAGTGCCTTGTGGCACGTTATTGCATTTGTCTAACTATTTTGTTAGAAAGGGCAAAACTACTGTCATATTATCCACTCATAAAAAGCGATGGAGAATGTGATGGAGTTAAGGCCTCCACCCGCTCCCCTCCACAACACCACCACTGCCAAAACCAACCCTCCCCCTGCCCCGCCCCACTTCCTGCCACCTCAGGAGCTGTTCTGAAGAAGAGTCAGTGAAATTGAAATGTTAGCTCTGTTTCTCTCTCCACAGATGCTTCCAGACCTGCTGAGTTTCTCCAACACTTTCTATTTCCATTTTAGGTTTGGAGAATCTACAGTAAGTTGTTCTTATTTGTCAGTACGGCTGTATTTGCCTGACAGTGATGTGAGGAAATGTTTTCAAAGGATCCGAGTCAGTACAGCTGTTAGATTGTTTTACAATGGGGATCAAGATCTTGAAAGTACTGCTTATAGACACTTATTGGATGTTGAATGGTAGAACTGACAAAACTGAAGATTTCTTTTATAAGAGAAGCAGAAAACAAATGAGACTAATTTCAAACTGTAGAAATGAAACTACACAGCATTAAAGTCTGTTCAGGCTGAGAATCATCTGGGAGCTATGTATCCCTTCGCTGTCAGATGATCAACGGCCCTCCTGTATCACATTTTCTTAGTAAACCCATGTAAATCTAAAAAATGCTTGAGAACGAATATCTTTAATAGGCCGAGATATAATAGATGAACTTATTGCCGTTTCAATAAAACAGCGCAAAGTCCTAGGAGTTGATGATTTAGCACCACTCGGACCACCATTGCTTGGCAATATTTGAACTCCAACATTATAGATATACCTTTTGAACTTTCTGTTCAATATGCAAAGAATAAAGAGGGTGTGGGTATTTCAAACAAGTTTCAAATCTGCAAGTGCCTTTTGGCATCATTAGACTGACATTGTAAAAGATTTGATGAACAATTAACAGACAGGCTTGAATTTAAGAAGCTAAAATTTAGTTGTGATCTCTTCTTGTTAATATTTCTCCCTGAAGTTAAACAACCACCTGGTGTTGCTGTCAATGTTTTGTCCCAGTGGGATTCTTTAGTCATTCCTGACTGCTGGTGTGTTTCATTCAAACCCTCTGATATTATAAACCATAACGTATCTTGGGAGGATTCAAAGCACTGTGCATGGCAGTATTTTCATGACTGCAGGCCCGTGCTAGTAAGGACCTTTTTGGATTATGTTTCTTGACTTTTGTTTTGATTTTACCATTCTTTGATCAGAAACAAGTAAGTAAACCTATATTTATCTTGTACAAAGAACACATCAAAAAGCGTGTCTTTCTGCCACAGAACAGTATTGTTTTGACTGTAAATCAGACTTGACTTTCAAGAAGTTAAATGTGCTTCAGCACATCAAAAATGTGGGCTCCATTTTTTAATGACAAGAAACGGCTTCATCAAGGCAGCATTTAAATGTACTGAATAAGTGAATGTATTACCATAGGATTTATCAAAAATTCACTGACAAAAATGAAAACTACAGATTGGAATGAAGAGGAATACTGGAAACTTGAGGTAAAAACAGGAAATGCTGGAAAAAGCAGGGTCGACGAGAGAGAAATAGAGTTACTTTTTCAGATTTGTGACCTTCCATTATAGCTAAGCTGCCCAAACATGCAGGGTGTTCCTAGCAGTTTCTGTTTTGGTACATCTATCATATTTTGGCCTATTCAAGACATTCATTCTCAAGCATTTTCTAGATTTGCATGAGTTTACCAAGAAAATGTGGTACAGGAGGGCCCTTGATCATTGCCCTGATCAGATCCTGGTGATATTTCCACCTTTATGCATTTTAAAATGTCCAGCATGTGCTCCTCTGTAATTTGGACATTTTTTCAAGAAGTCGCTATTATTTCCCCTTGTTCTGGAACTTTCCTGTCCTTCTCCACAGTAACACTGATGCAAAATACTTGTTTAGTATCTCCCCCATCTCCTGTGGTTCCACACATAGGCTGCCTTGCTGATCTTTGCTGAGCACTATTTGCTCCCTAGTTATCCTTTTATCCTTAATGTATTTATAAAATCCCTTCGGATTCTCCTTAACCCTATTTGCAAAAGCAATCTCATGTCCCCTCTTGCCCTCCTGATTTCCCTCTTAAGTATGCTGCTACTGTCTTTATACTCTACGAGAGAATCACTCAATTTCTGCAGTCTGTACCTGACATATGCTTCCTTCTTATTCTTGAACAAAACCTCAATTTCTGTAGTCATCAAGTATTCCCTGTACCTACCAGCCTTGCCCTTCACTATAACAAGAACATTCTGTCTCTGGACTCTCATTACCTTATTTTTAAAGGCTTCCCATTTTCCAGCCATCCCTTTACCAATGAACATCCTCTACAACTAACTTTTGAAAGTTCTTGCCTAATACCATCAAAATTGGCCTTTTTCCAATTTAGAATTTTAACTTTTCAATCCAGTTTATCCTTTTCCATCACTATTTTAAACCTAATAGAATTATGGTCGCTGGCCCCCCACTGACACCTCAGTCACCTGCCCTGCCTTATTTCCCGAGAGTAAGTCAAGTATTGCACCTTCTCTAGTAGGTACATCCACATACTGAATCAGAACATTTTCTTGGATGTACTTAGCAAGTTCATCCCCATTTAAGCCCTTAACACTGTGACAGTCCCAGTCAATGTTTGGAAAGTTAAAATCACTTCCATAACCACCCTATAATTCTTAAAGATAACTGAGATCTCTTTACAATTTTGTTTCTCAATTTCCCACTGATTATTGAGGGGTCTGCAGTACAATCCCAATAAGCTGATCATCACTTTTTTATTTCTCAGTTTCACTCAAATAACTTCCCTGGACATATTCCCAGAAACTGGTGCTGGAGCTGGATGAGCTTCGGTACATTCGGGAGGCTGAAGGGTTGATAAGGAGGAGTTATGGGGAGGTGGTCACACCTAACTTACAGGATAAAGGTAGCAGGAGAGGGAAAAAGAGAATAGGCAGACAGTGCATGGATCCCCTGTGGCCATTTCCCTCAATAATATTGGACACTGTAGTGGGGAGGGGGTAAAACCTACCAGGGGAAAGCCACAGCGACCAGGTCTCTGGCACTGAGCCTGGCTCTGTAGCTCAGAAGGGAAGGGGAAGAATTGGAGGGTGATAGTGTTAGGAGTTTTGATGGTTGGGGGAACAGTCAGGAGATTCTTTGGTCTCGAATGAAACTCTCGGATCATATGTTACCTCCTGGGTGCCAGGGTCAGGGATGTCTCAGATCGAGTCTACAGGGGGAAGGTCAGCAGCCAGACATTGTGGTATGCATCGGTACCAATGAGATAGCTAGGAAAAGGGATGATGACATGAAAAGAGAGTGTAGGGAGTAGATTGGAAGCTAAAAGGCAGGATGAGCAGAGTAGTAATCTCAGGATTGCTACAAGTGCCAAGGGCGAGTGAGGCTAGGAACAGACAGCGTGTGCAGCTGAACATGTGGCTGCAGAGTTGGTGTAGGAGGGAGGACTTCAGATATGTGGATCATTGGGATACCTTCTGGGGAAGGTGGGACCTATACAAGGAGGACGGGTTGCACCTGAACTGGAGGGATACCATTATCTTGGGCAGAAGGTTTGCTAGAGCTTTTCAGGAGGGTTTAAACTAGTTTGGCAGGCGGATGGGAACTGGAGCTATGGATCAGAGGTTGGGGTAGCTGGTGAACAGGCAGATACTGTGAGGAATGATAGACAGTTGATAGGGCAAACTTGCAGTCCGTGTGATGGTTTGATGTTTATTTTAATGCAATAAGTGTCAGGAATAAAAATTATGAACTTAGAGCATGGATCAGTACTTGGAGCTACTATGTTATGGCCATGACAGAGACTTGGATATCTCAGGGGCACAAATGGTTGTTGGATGTTCCAGGGTTCACATGTTTCAAAAGGAATAGGGAGGGAGGTAAAAGAGGTAGGGGAGTGGCATTGCTAATCAGGGATAGTATCATAGCTGCAGAAAGGGAGACTATCGAGCAGGGTTTGTCAACTAATTCAGTATGGGTGGAAGTCAGAAACAGGAAAGGACCAGTCACTTGATTAGGAGTTTTCTGTAGACCCCCCAATAGCACAGGAGACATGGAGGAGCAGATTGGCAGGCAGATTCTGGAAAGGTGCAGAAGTAACAGGCTTGTTGTCGTGGATAACTTCAACTTCCCTAAAATGTTGGAACCACCTTACTGCAAATAATTTGGTTAGAGCAGATTTTGTCAGGTGTGTCCAGGAAGAATTCCTGCTCATTATGTAGATAGGCTGACTAGAAGGGAGGCCATATTGGATTTGGTGCTTAGCAACAAACCAGGTAAGTTGTCAGATCTCTCAGTGGGAGAGCATTTTGGTGATAGTGATCACAACTCTATGACCTTTATTATAGTCATGGAGAGGGATAGGAGCAGATGGTATGGAAAAGTACTTAACTGGGGGAGGGGGAATTATAATGCTATTAGGTGGGAACTGTGGAGCATAAATTGGGAACAGCTATTCTCAAGGAAATGCAAGACAGAAGTGTGGAAGTTGTTTAGGGAGCATTTGTTGTAAGTGCTGGATAGGTTTGTCCCTTGGAGGCAGGGAAGGGATGGTAGAGTGAATGGATGACAAGAGATGTGGAACATCTAGTCAAGAGGAGGAAGGAAGCTTACTTAAGGTTGAGGAAGCCAGGATCAGACAGGGCTCTAGACGGTTACAATGTTGCCAGCAAGAAACTGAAGAATGGACTTTGGAGAGCTAGAAGGGGGCATGAGAAAGCTTGGTGGGTAGGATTAAGGAAAACCCCTTGGCATTCTACACTGAATGTGAGGAACAAGAGAATGGCCAGAGTGAGGGTAGGGTTGATCATGGACAGTGGAGGGAACTTGTGCCTGGAGTCAGAGGAGGTAGGAGAGGTCCTTAATGAATACTTTGCTTCAGTATTCACTAGTAAAAGGGATCTTGTCATTTGTGAGGACTGCGTAAAACAGGTTGATGTTAAGGAGGAGGATGTTCTGGAAATTTTGAAAAACATAAGAATAGATAAATCCCCTGGGCCAGATGGGATATATCCAAGATTTCTATGGGAAGCGAGAGAAGAGATTGCTGCACAATTGGCGATGATCTTTGCATCCTCACTGTCGACTGGAATAGTATCAGATGATTGGAGGGTGGCAAATGTTCTTCCCTTGTTCAAGAAAGGGAATAGGAATAACTCTAATAATTACAGACCAGTCAGTCTTCCATCAGTAGTGGGCAAATTGTTGGGGAGGATTCTAAGAGACAGAATTTATGATTATTTGGAAAAGCATAGTTTGATTAGGGATAGTCATCATGGCTCTGTGAGGGGCATGTCATGCTTCACAATCCTTATTGAATTCTTTGAGGATGTGAAATAACACATTGATGGAAGAGCAGTGGATGTAGTGTATATGGATTTTAGCAAGGTGTCTGATAAAGCTCCCCATGGTAGGCTCATTCAGAATGTAAGGAGGCATGGGATACAGGGAAAATTGGCTGTTTTGATATAGAGTTAGCTGGCCTACTAAAGTCAGGGGGTGGTAGTAGATGGAAAGTATTCAGCCTGGAGCTCAGTGACTAGTGGTGTTCTGCAGGGATCTGTTCTGAGACCTCTGCTCTTTGTGATTTTTATAAATGACTTGAATGAAAAAGTGGAAAGGTGGGTTAGTATATTTGTCAATGACATGAAGAATGGTAGAGTTGTGGATAGTGTGGAAGGCCGTTGAAGGTTGCAACAGGACATTGACAGGTTGCAGAGCTGGACTGAGAAGTGGCAGATGGGGTAAAAACAATGACTGTAGATGCTGGAAACCAGATTCTGGATCAGTGGTGCTGGAAGAGCACAGCAATTCAGGCAGCATCAGCGTGGGGGTGGTAGCTGCATCAGCCGCATGGCTAATGGCATTTCCGAAGCCAGGGGAATCTTCTGGAATGTTTGAGGAGCGCTGGTTATGGAGGTGGGCTCCAGCACCACTGATCCAGAATCTGGTTTCCAACATCTGCAGTCATTGTTTTTACCTAGTTGATTTTAACCCTAATGCGAATCCTCTTGCAAGGATGCCTGCCTTGAAGAAGTTTTCCTCCTCTCTCTACAAGAATCTCAGGGAGTCCCTCTCCCACTGATCCACCCACCTCCATAGCCAGCGCTCCTCAAACATTCCAGAAGATTCCCCTGGCTTCGGAAACGCCATTAGCCATGCGGCTGATGCAGCTACCACCCCCACGCTGATTGATGATGTCACTTGATTTTGCTGCTCGTCGGATGCTGCCTGAATTGCTGTGCTCTTCCAGCACCACTGATCCAGAAAGTGGCAGATGGAGTTGAACCAGGAAAAATATGAAGCCATTCATTTTGGAAGGTCAAATTTGAATGCAGATTATAGGGTTAAAGGCAGGATTCTTGGTAGTTTGGAGGAACAGAGGGATCTTGGAGTCCATGTCCATAGATCCCTCAAAGTTGCAACGCACGTTGATAGGGTTATTAAGAAAGCGTATGATGTGTTGACTTTCATTAGCAGGAGGACTGAGTTTAAGAACTGCAAGGTTATATTGCAGCTATACAGAGCTCTGGTTAGACCACAGGTGGAATATTGTGTTCAGTTCTTGTTGCCTCATTATAGAAAGGATGTGGAAGCTTTAGAGAGGGTGCAGAGGAGATTAACCAGGATGCTGCCTGGACTGGAGGGCATGTCTTCTGAAGAAAGGTTGAGGGAGCTCAGGCTTTTCTCATTGGCACCAAGAAGGATGTGAGGTGATCTGACAGAGGTTTACAAGATGATGACAGGCATAGATAGAGTGGATAGCCAGAGACTTTTCCCCATGGTGGAAATGGCTATCATAAGGGGCATAATTTTAAGATGATTGGAGGACAGTTCAGGGGAGATGTCAGATGTCAGAGGTAGGTTCTTTACACAGAGAGTGGGTGGGTACGTGGAATGCACTGCCAGCATAGGTAGTACAGTCAGATACATTCGGGACATTTAAGCCAGACTTGGATAGGTACATGGATGATAGTGAAATGAAGGGTATGTAGGTTATTTTGATCTTAGGATAGGATATAAGGTTGGTAAAACATTGAGAGCTGAAGGACCTGTACTATGCTGTACTGTTCTATGTTCTATGATGCAGAATGGAGATATAATGCCCATGTTTCCACCAGGATTATAATGGAACACACTGGCCTCCTTATGAAGTATTGTTGGACAAACTGCTCCAGTATAAACCAGTAAGGGACTTCCCATTTGTTATAACCTGCTGTGTCCTTCACAAGTGGAGCTGAGAAAAAAGGAGGATGTCTGGGGCAAGCAAAATGGAAGATTGGGTGCAATTTTTTGAAGATGGGGACATTGGGTGGGGCGTCCTAGAGGCTACGATAGAACTATGCACCAACAAGCTTGAGAGGCAAGACAGAACCTCGTAGAAACAAGGAACAGCTGATGCTGGAAATCTGAAACAAAAACAAAAATTGCTGGAGAAGCTCAGAGAATCTGACAGCATCTGTGGAGAGAAAAACAGTGTTAATGTTTGGAGTCCAGTGACTTTTAGTCAGAAATGAAAAAAGCTGAAAAAATGTGGTGCTTAAACTGATGACAGGGTGTAGGGATGGGGGGGATAGTGAATAGAGAAGTTGGAGATGGTGCCTACTTGCGGAGCGATTCAGAGAGCACCTCTGGGCCACCCGGACGAACCAACCCAACCAACCTGTGGCACAGCATTTCAACTCCCCCTCCCACTCCACCGAGGATATGCAGGTCATTGGACTCATCCACCGCCAAACCACAACAACCCGACGGTCGGAGGAGGAGCGTCTTATCTTCCGACTGGGAACCCTCCAACCGCAGGGGATGAACTTGGACTTCACCAGTTTCTTCATCCCCCCTCCCCCCACCTTGTCTCAGCCGGATCCCTCCAGCCCGGCACCGCCTTCCTGACCTGCAGTCTTCTTCTTGACCTCTCCGCCTCCATCCTACTCCGACCTATCACCCTCACCTTGACCTCTTTCCACCTATCACATTTCCAACTCCCCTCCTCCAAGTCCCTCCTCCCTACCTTTTATCTTCTCCTGCTGAACACTCTCTGCTCATTCCTGAAGAAGGGCCTGTGCCCGAAACGTCGAATCTCCTGTTCCCTGGATGCTGCCTGACCTGCTGTGCTGTTCCAGCAATAAAGTTTCAACCCAAAGAGAAAGGAAATAAAGGGGTAGGCAAGCAAAGAGATTGCTGATGATAAGCTGAGAGAGAGAAAAGCTGGAAGGGGTGCTGACAAGAAGTATAAATAGTCGAAAATATGTTTGCTGTGGTGGAAGCAACCTATACACAGCAGGACCTAGGGGTTTGGGGATGGGTAATGAATATAAAAAAAGGTGTTCATTCAGTGTTGAGTCCTGAGGGTTGTAAGGTCCCTAGATGGAAAGTGAGGTTGTTGTTTCTCCATTCTCCATTCTGCATTGAGCTTCAGTGGAGAACTGTCGCAGGCCTGAGACAGAAATGTTGGCGTGGCAACATGGTGGTGTTTTGAAGTGGCAGGCAACTGGAAGCTCTGGATTATTTTTATGGACAGAGTGTAGGTGCTTCGTGGACTGGTCACCCAGTCTGTGTTTCATCTCCCCAGTGTGGGGGAGACCATGTTGTGAACAGCGAATACATTGAATTACTGCTTCACCTGGACGTTATGTCTGGGGCCTCGGATAGTGAGAAGGGGGAAACAAACCAGCAAGTATTACACTTTTTGTGATTGGAAGGAGAGGTGCCCTGGGGATGTGGGGAGGCATTAGGAGTGTAGGAGGAGTGGACCAGGGTGTCCCAAAGGAAATGACCCTGTAGATGGCTAATAAGGGAGGGGAGGGGAATATTTGTCAGGTAATGGAATCCTGCTGGATGTGGCAGAAAGGCTTATGATCCTTTGGATGTGGAGGCTGTTGGTGTGGAAAGTGAAAACCAGGGGAGCCTTATCATTGTTGTGAGGAGGGAGGGGTGACAGCAGAATGCAGATCTTCAGTGTCCTTGTATGCCCCCTGCAGAGTCCTGGAACATCTTATTGACTTTTAAGTTACTGGCATAGGATTGCCCTCCATTCTACAGAGTTGTAGATCTTTATGAAGGAGCTGAGGTCGGTTATTGACTGACTGCCCAGGTATTCTCAGCAGTCTTTGACATTGACATTGCATCGGTGACACTCGCAAGTAGTTTGCCTCCTTGTGCTACATTTGACTATGTCATTGCCCTGCATTACTCTGGTCCTTTGAGTAATATCACCCTCTGGGTGTTAGTCCTCAATGACATTCAGGCTTTGAATCACATTGTTCAATACCATTCTCTGCCAGTTCCTCTTGTTCACCAACCAAGCCTCCAAAAAGATTGAGTGCACTCAACCAGATGGACTGCACCGTCTTGTTCCTGTGAACCAGTGTGGATCCCACTGCCTAGCATTGTCCATACTTATATCAAGCTACACCAACGTTACCTCTTTCCTCCTCTCCCTGTTGTTGCAATTATATGTCCCCCTGTATTCTCACTGCCACCCCAGATCTGCCAGTAATCTCCCTTCACCTTCTTTTGGTTAACCTTGATCTTCCATTCAAAGTGCTCAAAATTCCCTCCATTATCATTCTCCTACCTTTAATAATGTTGACCCTCTCACCATTAGCCTTGAACAATTCTCAGTTACCCCTGAACAGCTATACAGCACCTTCAGCCTGCTGCCATCTCATCCTCTTACTGATAACCATCAACCTTCACGCCTCCTCGACCTTCCCATCCTCACCTTAACATTAGTTTAGGCCTGTTCAATTAAGTTCCCACAGCTGCATAATTTCCCATTACTGGTGCCACCGAGAGGACTGGATATTGAATGGGCAAAGAGACATTTGCACTGTACCTGTTATATAGGTGAACATGAGGACTGCAAGTCGTGAGTGCAGTGCTGGAAAAGCACAGCAGGTCAGGTAGCATCCAAGGAGCAGGAGAGTTGACGCTTTTGCCCAAAAAGTCGATTCTCCTGCTCCTCAGATGCTGCCTGACTTGCTGTGTTTTTCCAGCACCCCACCCTGTACCTGTTTTATATATATATATATATATATTTACTGTAGGATTCATGTTTACTGATCCATTAAGTGAACAAGCAATTGGATCCTGCACCAAACTATGGTGCTGCTGCATTGGAATTATTTTTTACTTCATTTTTCCCAGCTAGCTTTATCTCACGCCTCCTTGTCTGATATGTCTATCAAATTCCAACAAACACCAAATCCATTTTGTACCATTCTAAGACTGAGCAGTAATTGCTTCATTCAATCTTTATCTGGCTATATTTCTTTTAAGTTTAAACCTCCAGCCAAAATTTCCACATGCCTATTAGGTTAGCTACTAATTGAAATTATAGCACTACTGGGAATTAAGCTAATTATTAAAACAAGCACACTACGGAAAATTTCAGGTCTTCAGCTTTCTTGACACATGCATGGGTATCTAGAAAATCCCAATTCCAGTTCATTGGAATTACAAGATGACTCTATGGTGGTGAGGTGTGATAAAGGTGTTACTTATACATGTAATTTGAAAAGGCATTTATTAAAGTGCCTTATAATGGAGTTGTTAAGAAAATTAAATCATGGAGTTAAAAGGGCAGTAGCAACTTGAAGAGAAATTTGATGAAGAAACCAGAGAGCAGCAGGTATCAGTGTGAGGTTCCTCATTAGACTGGTAGAAAGTTACAGATGTATCTCCTAGGGTTTGCTATTAGGTTTGCAGCTCATTTATATATGCAGTAATAACAATCTAGAGAGACAGAATTTAAAAAGTTAGCAAATAATAGAAACGTTGGAAATGTAATAAACAGTGAGGAGTATGAAAGCATGCATCAGGAATATGTAAATAGACTAATAAATTAGGCAGACATATGGCATATATAATTGAATGCTGAGATTTTTAAAGTGATTTTAGGAGATGGAATAAAGAGAAACAATATAAATTAAAATGGTACAGTTTTAAAAGGAGTCAATAAATAAACTTAGGGTTTTTCAGACACAAATCTTTGCAGATGGCAGGACAAGTTGATAGACTGTTGAAAAACATATAAAATCCTTAGCTTAATTAACAGAGACGTGGAGTATAAAACCAAACAAGTTTTTTAAAAATAAGCTTTATAAATTACTGGTTAGATCTTAGTTGGACTATGTGTTCCACACTCAGAACCACACTTTATCATTGGAGAGGTGCTAAGGAGATTTCCAAGAATTATTCATGATATCGGAAACTTCAGCTTTGTGGAAAGACTAGAGAAATTGGGATTGCTCTGTGCAGATCAAAGAAAGTAAAGAAGAGAACTAGTGAAGTGCTTGAAGTCATGAGTATTTTGAAAACAGGGAGAAACTGTTTCCATTTGCTTGAAGATTGGTAACAAAATCACATAGATTTAAAATGATTGGCAAAGAAAAAAGATGTGAAATGAGGCGAATACTTGGTGTGCAGAATGTGACAATGATCTGGAATGTGCTTCCTGAAAGTGGGAGCAGATTGAATACTATCTTCAAAATGTTTTTCAGGGCTATGGGAGTGGAATTAGTAAAACTTTTGATTGCAAATTAAAGAGACTATTGAAAGAAGAAAGTTCCAGTGCAAATATGAATGAACTGTTAAATGAACTTTTAACCACAAGCCAAAATTTGAAGGGTTCTCTGAATGCTGTTGGATAATTTATTGGAACTAAAAGTATAACTTTGTGAGAGGTGAGGGATAATATACAAGGAGGAATAACTAAAGAATTGGAGCAAAAATTCTCAGAATTGACATGATCAAACCTGGAGCCTTTTTTTGTAGAGTTCCAGTTGTCAAATCATAGCAATGTTTTCTAAGAATTGGGCAGTACAGAACCAAACTGAACTGTCATTATGTGGAGGAGTCAAAGGCTGGGATTTTTTAACAGCAAAGAAGAGGTGGAAAAATAATTGAAGTTCTCATGATTATTAAGACGTACATAAAATGAATGTTTATATTATGCTGAAATTGCCACAAACTCTAGAAGCAAAGTACATGTTCTCCAGGATGAGAAGGAAGGTGGTGTGAAGGTAGCTTAAGACATAACAGAAAGCCTTAGAAAGCCTGGGAACACAATGAATCCTCACAGAGAAAATTGGAGGAATATTTGATGAGGTAGAGAATAGCAGCAACAATGAAGTAGCAAGCAGGTTTGGGGACTGGCCAGATAGAATCCTGAATTTGTATTTTCAGTCCTCAGTTTTTTGTTAGTTTCTGATTAGCATTTTACAGTCAGCTATCATTATCTTATTGACCAGGACTTGACAGAGGGGACGCAGTTTTAAACTTTACTGATGACACTGTGAATGCTGGTCTTTCTAAGATAGTTAGGTTTTAAACTGTCTCCTTTAATTCAAGGTAAAAGAGACTTGCTTGTAGAGACATCATTAAGGATCTGCCAGAGGCAGGTCAATGTGACCTCGTACTGAGACTACCTAGAGACATACTCATGGGACCTGCTTGTTATGGAGTCAGTAACTCAACTTGAAACTTATTCAAAGTCAGTTGTAAATTTTAACAGCTGGAGAGAAAAGCAAAGGTAGTTGGTTCAGAAACAGAAATTGCTGGAGAATCTCAACAAGTCTGATAGCATCTGTGGAGAGAAATTAGGAGAAAGTGAAGACTGCAGATGCTGCAGAGTCAGAGCCAAAATGTGTGGTACGGGAAAAGCACAGCAGGTCAGGCAGCATCCGAGGAGCAGAAGAATCGACATTTCGTGCATAAGCTCTTCATCAGGGATGTGGTGGGGGACAAGGGATGAAAGATAAATGTGGGAGTGGGGCTGGGGGGAAGGTAGCTAGGGAGGCGATAGGTGGATGCAGGGGGTGGGTGATTGTGATAGGTCAATGGGGTGGGTGGAGGGAATAGGTGGGAAGGAAGATTGACAGTTGGGGCAGGTCAAGAGGGAGATGCTGAGTTGGAGGGTTGAATCTGGGATGAGGTGGGGGAAGGGGAATTTTCAAGTTGATGTTGATGCCATGTGGTTTATGTATCCCAAGGTGGAAGATGAGGCATTCTTCCTCCAGGCATCAGGTGGTTAGGATTTGGTGGTGGAGGAGGCCCAGGATTTGCCTGTCCGTGGTGGAGTGGGAGGGGTTGTTTGGTGCATGTGTCCCAGAGATGTTACATGAAACATTCTGCAAGTTGGTGTCCTATTGGGAGGAAAATATATCTCTGGTGGTGGGGTCTGATTGTGGAAATTGTGGAGTATAATGCACTGTATCCAGAGATTAGTGGGGTGGAAGGTGAGTACCAGAGGAGTTCTATCCTTGTTGCAGTTGGAGGGTTGGGGTTCAAGGACGGAGGTGAAGGAGATGGAGGAAATATGCTGGAGGGCATTGTTGATTATGTGGGAGGAGAAATTGCGGGTTCTTGTGGAGTGGAATTGCTCTTCCTGGGAGCAGATATGGCAGAGGCGGAGGAATTGGGAATAAGGATGGCATTTTTACAGAAGGGGGCAGGGGAGGAGGTTTAGTCCAGGTAGCTGTGCAAGTCAGTGGGTTTAAGGTAGATGTCCATGTTGAGTTGGTCGCTGGATATAGAGATGGAGATCCAAGAAGGGGAGGGAGGTGTCTGAGATGGTCCATGTTGAGTTGAGATCAGGGTGAAAGATATCAGTGATGTTGTTGAACTGTTCAATCTCCGCCTCCACTCTATCTGCTCCCAGGAGGAGCAATTCCACTCCAGAACATCCCAGATGGTCTCCTATTTCCAACACCGCAGTTTCCCCTCCCACATGATCAACAATGCCCTCCAGCACATCTCCTCCACTTCCTGTACCTCCACCCTCAAACCTCACCCCTCTAACCGCAACAAGGATCGAATCCCCCGGTCCTCACCGACCACTCCACTAATATCCAGATACAATGCATTATCCTCTGCCATTTCCACCACTAACAATCAGACCCCACCACCAGAGATATATTTCCCTCCCCACACCTATCTGCACTCCGCAGAGACATTCCCTCCGTGTCTCCCTCGTTAAATCCATGCCCCCCCAAAAACCCACCGTCCACACCCAGCAACTTTCTTTGCCGCCACAGGAGGTATAAAACCTGCACTTACACCTCCCCCCTCACCTCCATCCAAGGACCCAAGGATACTTCCACATAGAACATAGAACATAGAACAATACAGCACAGAACAGGCCCTTTGGCTCACGATGTTGTGCCGAACATTTGGCCTAGCTTAAGCACTCATCCATGTACCTATCCAATTACCGCTTAAAGGTCACCAATGATTCTGACTCTGCCACTCACACAGGCAGTGCATTCCATGCCCCCACCACTCTCTGGGTAAAGAACCTACCTCTGACATCCCCCCTATACCTTCCACCCTTCACCTTAAATTTATGTCCCCTTGTAACACTCTGCTCTACCCGGGGAAAAAGTTTCTGACTGTCTACTCTATCTATTTCTCTGATCACCTTATAAACCTCTATCAAGTCACCCCTCATCCCTCGCCGTTCCAATGAGAAAAGGCCTAGCACTCTCAACCTATCCAGCAGAGATTTTTCTGCACATCCAAACACCTCATCTGCTGTGTCCGTTGCTCTCATGGTGGTCTCCTCTACATCGGGGAGATAGGATGCCAACTCATGGAGCATTTCAGGGAACATCTCTGGAACATATGCATCCAACAACCCATGCCCTGTGGCCAACCACTGCAACTCTCACTCCCAAGGACATGCAAGTCCTGGACTTCCTCCACCACCAAATCCAATTCACCTGACACCTGGAGGAAGAGCACCTCATTTTCCACCTTAAAACCCTTCAACCACAAGGCATCAACATCGACTTCACTATTCCAAATCTGCCCAACAACCCACCTCATCCCAGATCCAACCTCCGATTCAGCACCGCCCACTTGATCTATCCTACCTGTCCATCTTCCTTCCTACCTATCCACTCTACCCTCCTCACTGACCTATCATAATTAAGCCCCACCCCCCCACCCCCAACATTCACCTACTGCCTTCTCAGCTACCTTTCCTCTCAGTTTTGGAATTTTAAACACAAAATTGCTTTTGTGCTGAGAGTGCAATATAATTTATAAAGGCAGCAAAAGATTTTTGGTTGTTTTAAGAAGTTAATAAGGAACACATTTCTACAGTTTAGTCTATTAGCCTTCAAAATAATATTTAGTCCATGTTGATTTTCGTGAGTTTGTTGCAGTAAACGAGGACCTTAGCCTGATGAGCTGTGAAGACAAAGTACAAATAAAATGAATGCAGCAAAATGTAGAGTGAAACGTTTTGGGAAGCAGAATAAGGGAAGGCATACAAACTAAATTGTGCAATATTAAATAAGATCCCAGAAGAAAGAGACTTGGGATTCACATGTGCAAGTATTTGAAGGTGAAAGCATAAATTTGATAAAGCTTCTACATGCATATATGTGAATTTGACCTTTATAAATACAGACATAATCACAACTAAGAGGTTAGTAGAGATGACAAAGGAACAACTTTAACCCAAGTTCTTGTGGGAAATCAAGGAAAACAGTTGAACTCTGGATTTACTACCTACCTATTACTGAGCATGAGTTGAGAGGAATATTTGCCAGGGTATGAAACACAGTACAGTATTTTCCATCTGTTTCCTGACTGGCTGGTTAAATTGCAAAAACAATGAAGTTATAATTCATTGATTAGGTCAAAGCAAGAGTACGGTGTTCAACTCTAGATACAATAAGTTTGGAAGGATGCCAAGTTATTAGGGAGTGTGCAGACAGATTTTACCATTGTAATATGGAATACCAGGATGAAGGTCATCAGTTCTGTGGTGTGTCAAGAGAAATTAGGAATGTTCTCCTCAGAACAGAGAAAGTAAAGGGAGATTTAATAGAGATTTTCGAAATTATAAGAGCTTTGACAGAATAAACAAAGGTAAATTATTTTCCGTGTTGTGTGGGCTGGTAAGCACATGACAAAGAATTATAATAATTAGCAAAAGAATCAGAGAGAAGATAAGTTCTGCTACTGCAATACAGCGAGTTATTATGATCTGGAAGCAGATTCAATGGATACTGGATCAGAACAGAGTACTACAATAGCTTTCTAATAGCCAGCACTGATGTGATAGGCTAAGTGGCCTCAAACTGTGCTGTAAGATTCTATAATTCTCTGTCCTTTGATGTCAAATTTCTTGGATGCACAGAGATCCTTTTAATAAAGATTTTATGCAAATATATTTAAATACTAAACTGCTTCTAATTTGCCACATTCATGAAATGGAGCAAATTATTTTTCTGATTTAAATAAATCTTAAAAACATCACAGGATAATGTACTTGAAACATTCTGCACATGTTCATCATTGTTTGCTCTGATAAAGGTTTCCAGCCCCTCTTTAATGGTCTCTAAAATGTATTTTATTGACATTCAGTTTGAACTGGACTAGAATGCTCAAACTGTTGGAGAAGAATATTGACTTATTTTTCTTTCTGAGCTTTGTTCAGGATAGAAGAATGAGCATGTAATACCATTTGCATACAAGAAATTCCAGAACAGTTTGCAGCCAATAAATGACCTTTGAAATATAGACCTTCTTATTGTGTCGGCAAACAGAACCGTCAATTTATGAATGGCAAATCTCCAAAAAATAGCAATAATATAAATGAGTAAATCTGGCTTATTGGTATTGGTTGAAGATCAATGCTGACTAACTTCAAAATGTGACTTGCAATCACTTTCTCAAGGTGAATTACAGATGGCCAACAAGTGATGACCACATTCCATGAAAGAATAAAAACAAATCTATTGTATTTCTTTAAATAATGCAATGGGATTTGCTTTGTAATCCTGCATGGCCAGGTAGGATTTTGTTTTACTGTTCCTCCATAAATCAGCACCTTGAAAATGTAATTGTACTCAGTATGGCACTGAAGTATTAGTTAGATGAAGCACTCAAGCCACTGGTGTGGGGGCTAAGCCAACAAACATCTGACTTCGAAGCAAAAGCATTATTTGAGACAAGCTGACAATTTTTATCTGAAATTTGTAAAACACAACCTTATAATTGATTAAAGTTGAGGCACATGTTTGAATTCCTGTTCCTAGCACCATGCCAAGCCTGCAAATCATGAACTCAATAAAACGGCCAACGGTCCTCTGAAATTAAAATTATTGATTGGAGGATCTTGTTAAACATATTGAACTCTCACCTATATGTGCCTTCAGTTCATTAAACGTGCTCTGGAAGGGCAAATTCATGATATTTATCTTTGTTATTCTTTTTGAATGCTCATACAGTTTCAATCGGTGTTAGTGAGCCTTCTCCTCCAGACATACATACTTAATAACTCTGTGTAGGCAGAAATCCTGGTTATTTCACAACCATCTTCACAACCCAGAGAATGAATGAAACTTGTTCTAGGCTCGGCATTTTGTTATCTTCTATTTCATGATTGACTCATGTTTGAAGTAGCTGAAAATGTGTTGCTGGAAAAGCGCAGCAGGTCAGGCAGCATCCAGGGAACAGGAGAATCGACGTTTTGGGCATAAGCCCTTCCTGAAGAAGGGCTTATGCCCGAAACGTCGATTCTCCTGTTCCCTGGATGCTGCCTGATCTGCTGCGCTTTTCCAGCAACACATTTTCAGCTCTGATCTCCAGCATCTGCAGACCTCACTTTCTCCTTATGTTTGAAGTAGTTGTGTATCATGATTAATAGCTATTATAAGAGAACATGGAAATCTATTACATAAAATCACAACATACAGAATCTGAACAATTAATATTAAACAGATGTTTTGGTGTGTTTTATGTATCCATTTTACATTCCTCCACAGAACCTCAATGCTGTTTCATTAGTACTGAATATTGCTGTGACACACTATTTACATTAAAGATCCCTGTGGCAGCAATAATGACAGTACTTCAGAAACACCCAGTTTTGTCTTACATTGGTTATTCAGAATGCACACACTAAAGAGTGATATCACCCATCAGTGTGGTAGCAATTTCATTTCCATGTGGCTTGTAACAATTGGCAGGATATTAATGTCAGTTTCACAGCTGTTGTTTGCACTTGAGAGGTGCTGGTATGAGCATTCATATTAGGATAAATGCTACATTCTCCCACTAAAGTTGAGTCAGGTCTAGATGTGTGAAAATGCTAATGCTCACGAGAAATGGCAAAATATGATCTTGTTGTGTTTTGGAAAGTTAGTCAATGAGCATAAATGAATTTTTGAACTTGAACTTCATTTTGGCTGCCACCAAAAAATACAGTTTCTTATGCAACAAACTGAAAGTGCATATCAATGGCTTCCATATTGTTTATCAAAAGATTCCCACATACTGTTTTCTAATTATCATGACAATAGGTCAGAATCTAAAGTTCCAAGGACATTGTTAACTTTAAAATTAGTTTTAAACCAAGTCTGCTAAAGCAAATAAATGATTGCAGATGTGAATTTCATCATTGTCTAGCAAAATTTCCAATGGCACCCATAGATGTCACATCTCTTCGTGTCAGGGAAACTTTAACCATCAAGAGAAGAAATAACAAGGGGACTGACAGTCCATCACTTTTCGGGTGAGAGCCACCTCTTGTCAAGCTTTTGTATTTTGCCCTGACTGCAGCACTCATCTGTGTGTTAGTGGCCTTTCATCCTCGTGTGTGTAAACTATTGTATTTAAGGTAGGTAAAAACAATGACTGCAGATGCTGGAAACCAGATTTTGGATTAGTGGTGCTGGAAGAGCACAGCAGTTCAGGCAGCATCTGAGGAGCAGCAAAATCGATGTTTCGGGCAAAAGCCCTTCATCTAAGGGTCACAGCTCTGAAAACAGCAATTTAAACACCCTTTCATTACAGCTTTAAAAAAAGTTCTCTCTCATTCTCTCATTCTGAGCACTACCATTCAGCTGAAAAGAATCAGGGCAAAAGTGCTTTGGTCAACCTACAAATCCAAGAATCTCAAAACTGACTATTCAACTATTAACATCAGCACTACAGGTGATATCACTGAAATGACTTTTAACATTCAACCATCCATGCTCCACAAACAAATCAAAGATGAATGCATATCTGTCTTTTGTAAACTCCCAACTCCTTACCTTTTATTCTTAACCTGTGTGTGTGGGTTATTTTACATTACTATTTATTATCATGTTCAGAAATTAATAAACACATTCTTTTTGTTAATTCAGGAAAACATAGTCTACTTGACTCCTGTCAATTCATAGTGCATTTTGTTCTGAATAAACATAGGAAGCCATTTAACCCTCTTCCACCAAGAGCATAATGTTTGCGGTATTTTGCAAGGTTTGTGAAGGTTTGTAGCTCAGGTTGAGATTTAGGGTGTAGGTTTGCTCGCTGAGCTGTAGGTTTGCGGTATCCCATCTGGAACAGGAAAAATTTGGGACACCTCACCTGAGATCTGGTCGTAACATGTTGTTGTTATACAATATTTTGAAAGCTTCCCTTTTGCTGAACTCTGTAAAATCAGTTATGACTTTGAATAAAATATATAGTTCTTGAATGATTTTCTCTTTGATGTTTGTTTATTTGTTTGCCAGGATTTCAACTACCTGTACTTAAAATAACTACCTGTACTTAAAGAGCTCATTAGGAGTTTGCAGTTACATTAATTTTTAGTCTGTGTTTATTACAATCGAATTATAACAGAAAAAAAATGTTTAGGAACTGATACTGCAGAACTTTAATTAAAAAAAAGACTTCTTCCTTTGAGTAGAGCTCTACCTCAATGTTTAATACCATTTTATTTGTTATTCACAGTACCGATGTAACTATTTCCTCAGGGTGATGAATGCAGACAGGCATTTTATGTTATGATACAGCCTCATTTGTCCTTAAAATAGATAATTAACAAGATAATAAAAACTGTTTGTAATAGTAGGTGCTCTTTTCATTTTGCTTTCATCTTTGAGATATGCAATCCCCATCGCTCTTAGTATACAATAACCAGACATTGCTGGCATGTTCAGAAGCTTTGTCTGTTTTCTGTATCTTTCAATTACTATTACATGAAACATGCTTCTTTCTGCAAACTCTTTTGATGTTTTTTTCTGTTATCTGTTTAATCGTATTTGCTTCTAATGTAAAATTACCAGTTTATTTTCACTTTCATGATTCTTTTGACTTTTGTTTTACTACCATGCATTAACATTAGAGTCATAGAGTCACAGAGATGTACAGCACGGAAAAAGACCCTTCATGAACTCGTCCATGCTGAACAGATATCCCAACATAATCTAGGCCCATATCCCTCAAAACCCTTCCGATTCTTAGACCCATCCTGATGCCTTTTAAATGTTGCAATTGTACCAGCCTCCACCACTTCCTCTGGCAGCTCATTACATACACGCACCACCCTCTGCGTGAAAAAGTTGTCCCTTAGGTCCCTTTTATATTTTTCCCCTCTCACCCTAAACCTATGCCCTCTAGTTCTGGACTCCCCCACCTCAGGGAAAAGACCTTGTCCATTTAGCCTATCATGCCCCTCATGATTTTATAAACTTATATAATGTCATCCCTCAGCCTTTGACACTCTAAGGAAAACAGCCCTAGCCCATTCAACCTCTCCCTATAGCTCAAATCCTCCAACCCTGGCAACATCCTTGTAAGTCTCTTCTGAACCATTTCAAGTTTCACAACACCCTTCCAATAGGAAGGAGACCAGAATTGCACACAATATTCCAAAAGTGGCCTAACAAACATCCTGTACAGCTGCAACATGATCTCCCAATGCCTATACTCAGTGCTCTGACCAATAAAGAAAAGTATACCAAATGCCTTCTTCACTATCCTATCTACCTGCGACTTTATTTTCAAGGAATTATGAACCTACACTCCAAGGTCTCTTTGTTCAGCAACACTCCTTAAGACCTTACTATTAAGTGTATAAGTCCTGCTAAGATTTGCTTTCCCAAAATGCAGCAGCCCGCATTTATCTAAATTAAAATCTTCCACTCCTCAGCCCATTGGCCCAAAAGATCAAGATCCCATTGTAATCTGAGGTAACCTTCTTCGCTGCCAACTACACTTCCAACTTTGGTGTCACCTGCAAACTTACTAACTATACCTCCTATGTTCATATCCAAATCATTTATGTATGATGAAAAGTAGTGGACCCAGCACTGATCCTTGTGGTTCTCCACTGGTCACAGGCCTCCAATCTGAAAGACAACCCTTCACCATCACCCTCTGTCTTCTACCTTGGAGCCAATTCTGTATCCAAACGGCTAGTTATCCCTGTATTCCATGAAATCTAACCTTGCTAACCAGCCTCCCATAGGCATCCTTGTCGAACACCCTACTGCAGTCCATAAAGATCAAGGCCACCACTCTGCCCTCATTAATCCACTTTGTTACTTTTTCAAAAAACTCAATCAAGTTCGTGAGAAATTATTTCCCATGCACAAAGCCATGTTGACTATCTCTAATCAGTACTTGCCTTTCAAATATGTGTAAATCCTGTCCCTCAGGATTCTCTCCAACAACTTGCCCACCACCAATGTCAGGCTCACCGGTCTATAGTTCCCTGGCTTGTCCTCACCACCTTTCTTAAATAATGGTACCATAAAGCCAACCTCCAGTCTTTTGGCACCTCACTTGTGACTATCAAGCTAGGGGCCCTAGCTTCCACAGAGTTCTGGGGTACAACTGATCAGGTCCTGGGGGTTTATCCACCTTTATGCATTTCATGACATCCAGCACTTCCTCTTCTGTAATTTGGACATTTTTCAAGATATCACCATCTATTTTCCCACATTCTATATCTTCCATGTCCTTCTCCACAGTAAGCACTGATGCAAAATTTACTGTCTCCCTCAACTCCTGTGGCTCCACACAAAAGCTGCCTTGCTGATCTTTGAGGGACTCTATTCGCTCCCTAGTTACCCTTTTGTTCTTAATGTATTTGTAAAAACCCTTTGGATTCTCCTGAACCCTATTTGCCAAAGCTATCTCATGTCCCCTTTTTTGCCGTCCTGATTTCCCTCTTAAGTATACTCCTACTTCCTTTATATTCTTCTGAGAACTCACTCAATCTCTCCTATCTATACCTGACATATGCTTCCTTCTTTTTCTTAACCAAACCCTCAATTTCTTTAGTCATCCAGCATTCCCTATACCTACCAGCCTTTCCTTTCATCCTTAGAGGAATATACCGTCTCTGGACTCTCGTTATCTCATTTCTGAAGGCTTCCCATTTTCCAGCAGTCCCTTTATCTGTGAACATCTGCACCCAATCAGCTTTTGAAAGTTCTTGCCTAATACTGTCAAAATTAGTCTACCTCCAATTTAGAACTTCAACTATTTGATCTGGTCTATCCTTTTCCATCACTATTTTAAAACTAATGTGAATTCTTCTCCCATATACTAGCTCTTCAGACATGCATTCATCTGCTCTATCCTCCTATTCCAACCCTCACTAGCTTAGATATCTTAAAAGAACCTATTTTTTTCACTTTGTAAGGATTGCACCATTTAATTTTTAAACAGAATTTTGGTTTGTAATATTAAGAAAAATGTAATCAAAGAGTTAGTTTTCAGCTGCAAACAAAATGGATTGTCTCCTTCTTAGTGTCCATCAATTGAAATGAGCAAAGGCTAACAGTTTGTGTTTTTTAAATTGTGTAGTACAAAGCCAAGAAGAATGACTTGTTTTATAAATGAAAACAATAGCTGTGCATGTCAGCATAATATATCAAAATACATTCAGAATCCAATTCCTCAGTTTCAGTTCAATTAAGAAATTTTGTGGTAATAAATACTGAACTTGTTTTTGGTAATTGTATATTTTTCCCTCAAGGCATAAACTTTTACAAAAATGTTGAAGTCAAGAAGTTGGTGAAATATCTTGAAATTATTTGCTGTTTGATGGAAACGCTATTATTCTTGCCTCTGGATGATGTTCTTCAAATCATCCATTCCAAAATGATAAAAGTAGCTGGGATGTTCTCCAAAGAAATCGACATCTTTACCAAAGGTTTTAATGCCTGAAAGTTTCTTGTTAATTTATTTTACCAAGGTATGGTTGTTGCTACCTTCAAGATAGAGTCAATTTGATTGTGGTGATATTCTCACCTAGCCATGATGTGGAAGTGCCAGTGTTGAAATGGGGTGTATAAAGTACACAACACCAGATTATAGTCTAGTGGGTTTATTTGGAAGCACAAGCTTTCGGAGCGCTGTTCCTTCATCAGGTGTTTGTGGAGTATAAAATCGTAAGACAAAGAATTTATAGCAAAAGTTTACAGTGTGATGTAACTGAAATTAGATATTGAAAAAGACCTGGATTGTTTGTTAAGTCTCTCATCCTTTAGAATGACCATGTTGGTTTCAGTTCTTTCATATGTAAAGCCCAAAACTTTTTTTAAAAGTTACATTCTCAAGTGAATTTTAACAATAGTTGCCATGTCATCTCAGATAATGCATTGAAGGTGTGACGTGCCCTATGTGAGGCTGTCTGTGCCCCAATTTACAGACTGATTCTATTTCTAAAAAAGGGATTTACAGATTTTTACATGGATTCATGCAGTTTTTGAGCAAACTAAAATACAGTTCTGCACGTACAAATTCACCCCACAAACTTATATATATATATATATATGTGTGTGTGTGCGCGCTTCTGTGTGTGTTTCCGTTGCGGGGGGGGGGGGGGAGGTGTTATGCGTGTCTGTGAAAGAGTGTGTGTATGTATATGTGAGTGTAAAGGGACATAAGTCTGTGAAAGGGTGCGCGTGTGCAAGAGTGTGGGAGTGTGTATGTGAGCGTATGAAAGACAGCTTGTCTGTGTGTGTGTCTGTGTGTGTGTGTCTATGTGTATGTCTGTCTGTGTGTGTAGTGCAGTGGGTCACCTGTAGTGTGACATGAACCCAAGGTCCCGGTTGAGGCCATCCCCAAGGGTACCGAACTTGGCTATCAGCCTCTGTTCGGCCATTTTGCGTTGGACTCTGTTGAAGCATTCTCCAACTTGGAGGGAACACTCCTGTCTGTTGATTGTTGTACGGTGTCCATTCATCCATTGCCATAACCTCTGCTCAGTCTTGCCAATGTATCATGCCTCAGGGCATCCTTGCCTGCAGCATATGAGATAGACAACATTAGCCAAGCCCCATGAATACCTGCCGCGTACATGATGGGTGGTGTCCCCACACGTGTAATGGTGATATCTGTGTCGACACTCTGACATGTCTTGCAGCATCTGCCGTGACTCTTACCTAGTCCGACCTGCCATTCATTTCTGAACAGAGGTGAGGCTGTCCAGATCATAGCAGAACGTAACTATATGAAGTGTGCTACAGGGTATACTGCTATTCATATCTTTTAAGTGCATGGGCTGGTCAGGGGTTTGTGTGGTCTCATGTATGAAAGGTCGAATAAGAACAGTTTGAAAATGATATGTAGTTTATTGCATCTTTGGAACAACTTAAACGCTATAAAATTGGGTTCAGCATTACTTTTGGGAGAACTTGCCCTTTGGCCATCTCCCACAGACTCCTACTCTTTCTTTTATCCTTCCAAGTCCTCATGACATCATCACAATGGGTGGGGCTTCTTGGTCTCAATTGAGTATTAACCCGTTCACACCCTTCCATACTCTTACATGACATCTCCACCATGCTTTTCTTTCCTGATGACAATTATTGTTATTGCTTTGTTCATATAATTACATTTGCCACTACCCCATCACCCTCCCCTCAAGTCTTTCATTTTACAGATTCAGAAGATCTCCTGGCGGTGCATTTTCTTTGGACTGGGAAGTATGGCTCCTGAATATATTTTGATTTATTATGCTGACATGCACAGCTATTGTTTATATTTATGGAAAAAATAGTAAGAAGGGACTAACCTCCTAATGGTCTGATGTTGTCTTTGGAAATTGAAGACCTTTAATCTCCTATATTTCTTTCACAGAAATTGTCATCCCTGCTAGAGTACTTCTCACCTTTTGCAGTAACTTGAATAGTTAGATATTGCTTCTCTCTTCTTTGTGGTGTCTCCTATGGGTTTGTATGCACCACATCTTCAATTTGTGTCAGCAATTTTGTTTTCTGAGTCTGGCTCAATCTGAAATTTAGCTTGATGGATCATATTTTGTTTCTTTTCTTTGGTTTTAATAAGGTGATCTTTCACTGAAACAAATGTCCAAACACAAATGTAAAGATTTTGAAACACATTGTTAAAAAAAAAATCCCATTAGTTCCAAAACCATTGCTTCACAATACTCAGAGAAAATTCCCTTCTCTTATATCTATAGGGCCTCACTTAACTGACATTTCAATTCAGTATCAGTGATGTCTGATCCTGGTATATAATGGTATTTATGTGATAAGGATCTTTGCCATTTCTTATCAGTTGGATTGTTGCAGTATTCCTTCTGTAATTAGCTTCTTGTTTTCATCCCTAGTTTTGATGTTGCCATGCCTCTTTTCAGGCCTACCTTTCAGTGATTAAGCTTATGTTTATGCCTTTATTCTAGTAACTTAATTAATAGTATCTGAGTGTCCTCTCCATGTTCCCTTCTAAGTAAATTCTAACTTCAACACGGATCTTTCTGGATTTTCCAGTTTGTTACCATGGTGTCATTAATTGTTAGCCAAATAAACATCCAATTCATCCCCCTGCAGTTAAAACGAGGGATTATGTAACAGATGTGTTAAGGTAAGTGCAACTACCTTCAGAAGTGATTCTTATAGAGTAGAGGTTCAAATAGCAGTGAGGTATTGACTGAGGCAGAGATTAACAGCTGCAAGGAAAAGATGCAGTCAGGAGCTGTAACAGCACCAAAATAAATCCCTGTAATGTGAAATAAATTAGATTCAAATGCATTTTGGTTAATTTTTCAAAGGTTGCTCTAATTTTGGACTGTCATGGTAATGCAAATAAAGTGGATTATGGATTCTTGCATGAATCTATATAAGAGCAATAGTATACTGTAGAATAACACACTGCCTGAAGCTGCTTACAAAGCACTTAGACAACTATATAGCTATTCCATTGCTTGATTTGCAGTCAGACATATCTCACTGTTTAAGCAGCATTTTCACTGCACAGAAGATGCAGTCATGAATATCAAAGTAAAGATTCATGCATTCCTAATTTAACTGCACATAAAAATGAAAATCAGACACAATACAAATCAGTGCCGATTCACTAATCCCCTGCTTTGCATTACCATCAAAGATGCATTTTATACCCAAGTTCCTCTAGTCCTTCCTCATAGTGACATTTTTCACATTGCCCAAGTCAATTATACTATGCACTACCAAAGGCATTAATAGCTTTGTCAGATTATCCAAACAGAACAGTACATCATTAACTGTAGTCAAACCAATATTTTGTATAAATTCATTGCAACATCCTTACTTTACATATGATACACACTGATTGCTGAAATTATGTTATTTCTTGAATATATTAAATCAATCGAACTGGGAAATATTGGATGTCATGACTAGAGTTGAAACCCAATAAAATAATAATGCTTTGCATGAACCTTTCCCAGATTTTCTTTTCTCTGATTCTGTTCATGTTTTTGAAATATTAGCAATTTATATTTCTACCATCACGTTAGTGTGTTTAAATAAGGGTAAAATTTATTGTGCAAATACCGAACTTTCCCTTCAAAAATCTCCTTTTCATATGTAAATGTTTATCATTAAGCCTGGGATGGTGAACAAAACAGCAAAAAAAAAACAATCATGGACAAAGTTCATTAGATTTGTGAGAAGCCACTCAAGGGTATTGTATCTGCGTCTCCACCACAAGAGTCATTTCAAAATAATCAGCTGCTTTCACTCGAGTCAAGAACATGGTTAGTAAAACATCAGGTTCAATTTTAGCATGTCTCAATAACATTGGCACCTGTCTGATTAGCAAGGGTTATAGAGTTCCATTTATAGATTTGAATGACAAGGTGCACCATCATATTAGGGAGAAAATAACCTATTTCAGTGAATAACTTTGTTTTCAAACCACTCCCTTAAAGCATCACAAAATCCTCTCTTTAATCATTAAAATCAGATCTGAATTTATTTATGGATGTATAGAGATAACTATGTTCCATTTTATCATGTCTTGTCTGAATTTATATTGTTCTTTTGAAGGACAAGGTGATCTCTTAAATGATCTTGAATGACAACTTGAGTTTGTCAACGCAGTACTGTGCACTGAAACATAATTGCATCACTAATTCCACCTGCTGCTGATTGTTTTCAACTTCGTGTGAACTTCAATGATTCAAAATATCACAGCAAGATTCGTACTCCAGCAGATCTGACACCGAGATGGTAATGCTACCGAGTTTCAAATCTGACAGCTTGTGAAATTACTTTTATTTGACTTTTCCATCTTTTAAAGTGAACACAATTTCCTTGTGCTCCTTTGCTGAAGATGACATGATACAAGATTCCTGATTGATATCCGACACAGAATCCTCCGAGTTACACTGAGGTCCAGATTTTTGTGGAGTCGGTAGAATCAGGATGCCTTTACAAATTGTGGGTGAGACCTAATTCTGGTCTCAATTGCCATTTCTGGCAATTTTTGTCCAAGTGGGATAAGGATGAAGGTTATCAGCCCCATTGCAGAAGTGGATGTTTCAAATCCACGAATGGAATTATGATGGAGCCAGGCTCATTTATTTATAGACTTGGTTCATGGCTCCTTAAAAATGTTGTGAACCATGGGAATCCCTAACCCTGAATTAGGAGCCCAAAAAAATCTTTCAGCATTCATACAGTCATAGAGATATACAGCATGGAAACGCACCCTTCCGTCCAACCCATCCATGCCGGCCAGATATCCTAAATAAATCTTGTCCCAGTTGCCAGCTTTTGGCCCAAATCACTCTAAACACTTCCTATTCACATACCCATCCAGATGTTTTTTAAATGCCTCTAACACTTTCTCTTGCAGCTCATCCCATACACATACCACCCTCTTTGTGAAAAAGTTGCCCCTTAGGCCCCTTTTAAATTCTTCTCCTATCACCTTAAATCTATGCCCTCTAGTTTTGGAGTCCCCTACCCCAGGTAAAAGACCTTGTCTAATTACCCTATCCATGCCCCTCATGTTTTTATAAACCTCAATAAGGTCATCCCTCAGCCTCTGACACTCCAGGGAAAATAGCTCCAATCTATTCAGCCTTTCCCTATAGCTCAACCCTTCAACCCTGGCAACATCCTTGTAAATCTTTTCTGAATCCTTTCAAGTTTCACAACATCTTTCCTACAGCAGGGAGACCATAATTGCATACAGTATTCCATTGGTGGCCTAATCAATGTCCTGTACAGTTGCAACATGACCTCCCAACTCCTATATACAATACACTGACCAATAAAAGAAAGCATGCCAAATGCCTTCTTCAGTATCCTATCTACCTGAGACTCCACTTTCCAGGAGCTATGAACCTGCACTCCAAGGTCTCTTTGTTCAGCAACACACCCTAGGATCTTACCATTAAGTGTATAAGTCCTGCCAAAGATTTGCTTTCCCAAAATGCAGGACCTCACATTTATTTAAATTTAACTCCATCTGCCACTCTTCGGCATCCTGTCATACTCTGAGGTAACCTTCTTCGCTGTTCACTACACCTCCAATTTTGATGTCTTTTGCAAATTTACTTCCATATCTCCTATGTTCAAATCCAGTTTATTTATATGAATGATAAAAAACAGTGGATCCAGCATGGATCCTCGTGGCACACTGCTGGTCACAGGCCTCCAGTCTGAAAAGTAATCCTCCGCAACTACACTCTGTCTTCTACCTTTGAGCCAGTTTTGTATCTAAATAGCTATTTCTGTCTATTCCATGTAATCTAAACTTGGTAACTTAGTCTACCATGAGGATCCTTGTTGAACACATTACTGAAGTCCATGTAGATCATGTCCACCGCTCTTCCTCATCAATCCGCTTTGTTAGTTCTTGAAAAAAACTCATATCTAAATGAGACATAATTTCCCACGCACAAAGCATGTTGACTATCCCTAATCAGTCCTTGCCTTTCCAAATACATGTAAATCCTGTCCCTCAGAATCCCTCCAACATCTTACCCACCACCGGTCAGGTCATTGGTCAACAGTTCCCTGGCTTTTCCTTACCACCTTTCTTAAATAGTGGCACCATGTTAGCCAACTTTCAGTCTTCCAGCACCTCATCAGTGGCTATCGATGATACAAATATCTCAGCAAGGGGCCCAGCAATCTTATCCTTAGCTTCCCACAGAGTTCTAGGGTACACCTGATCAGGTAGGCAAAAGTGAGTACTGCAGATGCTGGAGATTAGAGCCAAGAGTGTGGTGCTGGAAAAGCACAGCTAGTCAGGCAACATCCGAGGAGCCCTTCCTGATGAAGCACTTTTGCCCAAAATGTCAATTTTCCTGCTCCTCAGATGCTGCCTGACCAGGTGTGCTTTTCCAGCACCACACTCTTGGGTCTACACCTGATCAGGTCCCAGGGATTTATCCACTTTTGTGCATTTTAAAATGTCCAGTACCTCCTCCTCCATAATATTGACATTTTTCAAGATGTCATTACTTATTTCCCAAAATTCTCCATCTTCCATATGCTTCTCCACAGTAAACATTGATGCAAAATACTTGTTTAGTATCTCCCCCATCTCCTGCAGTTCCTCAAAAGGCCGTCTTGCTAAACTTTAAGCGGCTCTATCCTCTCCCTTGTTACCCACTTGTAGTAACCCTTTGGATTCTCCTTAACCTTATTTGCCAAAGTTATCTCATGTCCCCTTTTTGCCTTCTGATTTCCCTCTTAGGAATTCATTCTAACACTGCTGTCTATACCTGACATATGCTTCCTTATTCTTAACCAAAACATCAATTTCTCTAGTCATCCAGCATTTCCTACACTTACCAGCCTTGCTCTTCACTTTAGCAGGAATATACTGTCCCTGGACTCTCATAATCTCATTTTGGAAGGCTTCCCATTTTCCAGCTGCCTCTTCATCTGCAAATGTCCACCCCCCATCAACGTTTGGAAACTCTTTTCTAATACTGGTGAAACTGGCCATCCTCCAATTTAGAATTTTAACTTTTAGATCTGGTTTATCTTTTTCCACTACTGTTTTAAAACTAATAGAATTATGGTCACTGGCCCCAAAGTGCTCCCTCAACTGTTACCTCAGTCATCTGCCCTGCCTTGCTTCCCAAGAGTAGGTCAAGCTTTGTACCTTCTCTGGTAGGTACATCCACATACTGAATCAGAAAATTCTCTTGTACAGAGGAACCTCGATTATACGGCATTCGATTATCCAAATTTTGGATTATCCAGACAAGATCGCAAGGTCCTGATGCTTGACTAAATTGTGTTATCTGGCATTCGATTATCCAAACATTCGATTATCTGAACAAAATACTCCCCGCCCAAGGCGTTCGGATAATTGAAGTTCCTCTGTGCGCACTTAACAAATTCCCCTCCATTCAAGCCCTTAACATTATGGCAGTCCCAGTCTATGTTAGGAAAGTTAAAATCCCCTACCAAAACCACTGTATTATTCTTAACAGATGACTGAGATCTCCTCACAAATTTGTTTCTCAATTTCCCATTGATTATTGGGGGAGGTGGGGGGGGGGGGGGAATCTATAGCATAATCTCAATTAGGCCATCATCCCTTTCTTATTTCTCAGTTCCACCCAAATAACTTCCCTGGATGTACGCCCAGGAATATCTTCATTAAGTACAGCAGTAATGTTATTCCTAATTAAAAAAACACAACTCCCCCACCTCTCTTGCTCCTCTTTCTATTCTTCCTATGGCATCTACAATCTGGAACATTAAGCTGCCAGTCCTGTTCATCTCTGAGCCATGTTACTGTAATTGCTATGATATCCCAGTCCAGTGCTCCCAAACATATCCTAAGTTCATCTATCTTACCTGTTAGGTCTCTTGCATTGAAATAAATGCAGTTTAACTTATCGGTCCACCTCTCCCTCGTCTTCCAGTGTTGACAATGGAGTATCTTTGTGAGTTGGAAAACTCAGGTGCTGCTAATAGGTTCCTTTGTCTGTTTAAATTTGTTTAGCTGACATAACAAGATGGTGATTAGTACGCACAATTTAATAATTATGATTGCTTGAGGCAACAATTTGTGATGTGCAGCACTGGGCAATGAATGTCATGTTGTTGAAATTGAAATTAAAGCTAGATTAGTGGCATTGCTGAATCAGCGGAGATATGATTACTGCAATTGCCCCTAGTTAGATCACAACCTCCAAAGATTTTAGTGTGTACTAAATTGAAAAAAACAGTGGTTTACTCTGCCCACTTTGCATGAGATGTCAGTTCATTTTCTATAATTATTCCAAAGTTGATTTTCAATCTGACATGGTAAGGTTCCAACTTTGTTTCAAGATCTTACAGGTTCTGCCTGTGATGCAATAATATCACCCCCCCATTATTCATGTTCCACTTTGTGTTGTTGCCCTTGTGACCCCTATGATCTTTCAGACTCCCCCATTTCCATTTACTTCCTCCAATTAATACTAATGTCCCACAATGTACACAGATTCCATTACTTCCTCTGCTCTTGGTGCATCAGCCTCATTCTTGATGAAAGGCTTACGCCTGAAACATTGATTCTCCTGCTCCTCAGATGCTGCCTGACTGACTGTGCTTTTCCAGCACCACACTCTTCGATTCTGATCTCCAGCATCTGCAGTCCTCACTTTCTTCATGTCCTTGGTGGTGCTATATCCCCCATATGAAGAAACCAGATTTATCACAACTTGTTTGAATTCTCCCTTTTGGAGCTCCCAGTCCCTTCCTATTCACTATGAGCTTCCATCTTCCTGCCACCATTTCCTTATTGGCAGTGCAAGCAAGTCTATGCTCAGACTTGAGTTGCCTGCTTTCTCAGGACTCCATGGTTTGAGCCCTAATAAGTTCCATGACTATTACTGGGCAAATGCCCAGTAGTGACCATGGTTAACTCCCCCACTTCCCTCCTCTACAAATCTGACTTGGTAGGAATGCTCCAACTGCTCACAGTCTAGGCTTTGGACTGATCTTTTCACAGCACCCCAACTGATCTACCTGCAATACTAGGATTAATTGCATTTGACCTGTAGGACAGACTGTGCCCAATCCCTGAACTACAAGAACGCATATTTTTGGACTCTATTAGAACCAAGCGCCTGACTAACCATGGGCAGCCCCCTAATAGAATCGGGTGAACCCTTTACAGACTTTTTCTAATTCATTCATGGGATATGGGTGTCCCTGGCTAGGCCAGCATTTATTACCCAACCCAAATTTCCCAGAGAGCAATTAAGAGTCAACCACATTGCCGTGAGTCTGGAGGCACATGTAGGCCAGACCAGGTAATGTTGGCAGATTCCTATCCTAAGACATTCGTAAAGCAACTGGCTTTTTCCAACAATTGATAATGGTTTCACGGTCATTACTAAACTCTTCTTTCTAGATTTTTTGTTGAATTCAAATTTCAAAGAGGTTAAAGGTTAGACAAATGGCCTGTAATTTCCTGGTCTATCTTTCCCTATGTTTTTCAATAATCGAACAATGTTGATATTCTCTTCCTTGGTGAACAATGATACAAATACTTATCTTGCATTTGAGCTTTGTCCTGCATTTCTAGTCTTTATCCCAAACAGGCCTCACACTGCCTCTTAACACTCACTTACCCGTTAGCAGAATGTTTGGGGCTTCCATTTCATTTACATTCTATTCCCATATTCTGTGCTCCTTTATCTTAATTTCTCTTCCACAACATATTGTTTTAGCCTGCTTCTTATTTGAAGGATTTACCTGCCATACATTGTACATCCTCTTTCTCATTTCATTATATTCCCTATCTCCCACTGCCTGGCTACCCCTGATGTTTCCTCCTTGTTGGGTTCTGCTGAGCACAAAACATTTCCTCCTGAAAGAAAATTGTTGGTTTTATGTGAATTTTGTCCTCTTACACTGCATTGAAGTTCACCCATTGCCACCTCAAGTTGTTCTTTGCTTTTTCCCTTAGATCTTAGGAAGTCTGAGCAGCAGTGATTGAAAGGAACCATTAAATCGTCATCTGGAATACCATTTAAAAATTAGACATATCTGTTCAATGTTAGCAAAATCATTTGGAAAATTAAAGTCTTGATTTTTAACATGAAAGCTAAAGTCTAAAACATCAATCATTCTCGACACCTTTTTGTTCTTTACTTATTTCCCGATATGAATTTGATATTATCTATTGAAAATTTCAAAAAAAAGATTTTGAGTAGTTGCTCTGTGATTGAAAGTCACTAAATGTAATTCTGACTTTGTTCAAGATATGGTAATGTGAATAATCAGGGAATTACTAGCAAATGGCATTGTGAACAGAGCTGAATTATATATGAAGGGGGCATTTGACCAAGGGGCTATGTGCTCTTTCACAGGTTTGATCACTTTGAATAGCAGGTTTCATTTTCATAAGAGGAATTCGATTCTCAATTTGGCTTTTCAGATTTTGTTTCGATATCCTGACAGCATTGTTTCTTCTCCATAATAACTTTTACTATAAAGAAAAAACAAAATAGTTATTGCCATATATTCATATTAGAGATTTGGAAATTAAGTAATAAAGCTTTCACTTGCATTTTATATGGCTGTGGTAATGTTCATAGATTTTTTTTCTGATGCAGAAAACACAGTAACTTCACAATTTAAAATAGTCCCATCACTATTGCCAAAGTCTCAGCCAGGTTTTGTGGCTATCATGTCTAAGAATCATGCTTGTCCAGTTTCCACAATAATTACTTAGCAAATACTGCATGTATTTAGCATTCACACCTATTTATTTGGAATCTCTTAGACCTTTCCTAAGCCACAATTGAATTTTTTTTAAAAACAGCTATTGGAACAATATACTTTAATTTTCTAAATTTCCCACTGTTGACATTTATATATTTCTATTACTTATTTTTTAAACAAAAATTCCATCCACGTTTCTCTTATGCAATCTCTCTCACATGTTTTCAAACTCAGTCACTCATTCTCTCACACACATACTCTTTCATCCACAAAAGCAGTGGGATTTTCCCACAGACAATTGGGAGCAGAAACATTGGCTGAAATCTCCCACTTCTTAGCATTGATGACTTTTTCTTTTGACTGAAATCAGAACACATGAAACAGAAGTTAAGGTACCGTTTATCAGTCAGTGTACAGGAAAGTACAATACTGTAAGTTCAATTTTTAACTCCTCATTTTCATTTTAATGTGATAGATGGGCTTTTCATTTCTGGCACCCTGAGGTCCATTTGAAGGTAAAATGAAGTTGATGAAGCATGGCGCTGGAAAAGGCTCAGCAGGTCAGGTAGCATCTGAGGAGCAAGACAATTGACGTTTTAGACAGGACCATTCTTCAAGAGTCAGGCTGAAGTTGCATTCCTTGATGTCAGATTTCTTTGCATGTGTAAAGACAACTATCTTTGCTACAAAGAGTTGCAGAACTGTCCATAATTTTTCAGTTGTGTCCCTGGAGCTCAAGTTCAGAGGTCAAGGGAGCAAGTATTGTTCCCAATACATGCAGTAATTCTGGATAGAAGTAGCTTACAGAGCCAGTTTACCAACATCAATCACCCAAATGGATTCCATACAATAAAAGGTATGGTTATCTCAGCCTCAGGTCAACATGGCAGGGGCTCCCTGGGTCCCTTCATCATAACTTTCTCTCTATCATAAGGCCTGAAGTGGACTTGTCTGCTGATAATTGTACAATATTCAGCACAATTCACCACTCTTTAGATATTAATGTAGTCAGTGTCCAACTGAGACAAAAACACCCAGTTATACTACACAAGTACATAAATGATTTGGATGTGAGCATAAGAGGTACAGTTGGTAAGTTTGCTGATGACACCAAAATTGGAGGTGTAGTGGACAGCAAAGAAGGTTACGTCAGATTACAACAGGATCTGTGGGTGGCACGGTGGCACAGTGGTTAGCACTGCTGCCTCACAGCGCCAGAGACCCGGGTTCAATTCCTGCCTCAGGTGACTGACTGTGTGGAGTTTGCACATTCTCCCCGTGTCTGCGTGGGTTTCCTCCCACAGTCCAAAAATGTGCAGGTTAGGTGAATTGACCATGCTAAATTGGAGTGTTAGGGGCAGGGTTAAATGTAGGGGAATGAGTCTGGGGGGGTGCATTACGGCGGGTAGGTGTGGACTTGTTGGGCCGAAGGGCCTGTTTCCACGCTGTAAGTAATCTAATCTAATCTTGATCAGATGGCCCTGTGGGCTGAGAAGTGGCAGATGGAGTTTAATTCAGATAAATGCAAGGTGCTGCATTTTGGGAAAGCAAATCTTAGCAGATTTAATGGTAAGATCCTAGGGAGTGTTGCTGAACAAAGAGACCTTGGAATGCAGATTCATAGCTCCTGAAAGTGGAGTCGCAGGTAGATAGGATAGTGAAGAAGGCATTTGGTATGCTTTCCTTTATCGGTCAGAGTATTGAGTACAGGAGCTGGGAGGTCATGTCGCGGCTGTACAGGACATTGTTGGAAGATTGCGTGCAATTCTGGTCTCCTTCAAGTTGTGAAACTTGAAAGGATTCAGAAAATATTTACAAGGATGTTGCCGTTGGAGGATTTGAGCTATAGGGAGAGACTGAACAGGCTAGGGTTGTTTTCCCTGGAGCGTCGGAGGTTGAAGGGTGACCTAGGGTGGGGGAGTCCAGAACTAGAGGGCATAGATTTATGGTGAGAGGGGAAAAATATAAAAGAGACATAAGGGGCAACCTTTCCACGCAGAGGGTGGTATGTGTATGGAATGAGCTGCTAGAGGAAATGGTGGAGGCTAGTACAATTGCAACATTTAAGAGGCATTTGGATGGGTATATGAATAGGAAGGGTTTGGAGGAATATGGGCTGGGAATTTTGTGTCAATTAACTCATCTTCTGATTCCCCAAAACCTATCCCCCATTTACATGACATAAGTCAGGAGTGTGATGGAATAACATCCACTTGCCTGGCTGGGTGCAGCTCCAACAACTCTCAAGAAGCTCAACAACATGAAGGAAGTAGCAGCCCATTTGATTGGCACCCCGCCTAACATTTTCAACATTCACTCTGTCCACCACTGGCATACAGTGACAGCAGTGTGCATCATCACCTGGATGCACTGCAACAACTCACCAAGACTCCCTTGTCAGCATCTTCCAAATCTGTGACTGTACTAGCTAGAAAGACAATGGCTACAGATACATGGGAACCATCTGCAAGTTCCCTCCAATCCAGGCACCATTTTGACCTGGAAGCATATTGCCATCCCTTCACTGTCACTACATCAAAATCCTGGAGCTCCAACATTGTGGATTGTATATCCACACCGAATGGACTGCAGTGGTTCAATAAAGGCTTTCTTAATCGCCCTTAGTAAGATGATATTTTTGGGTGATAAATGCTGGTCTAGCCTGTGATGCCCACATGTAATGAATGAATAAAAAAATTACAATTGTTTCTTTTCATTTACGCATAGGACATAGGCATTTCTGGCTGGGTCAGCATTTATTGCCCATCCCTAGTTTCCATTTAAAAGTTGCTAATGACCTGCCTCTTGAACCGCTGCAGTCCATGTATTGTAGGGGGGACCATAGTGTAGTTGGGTGGGGAATTCTAATATAAACAGCAAGGGTAAGCATACCTATTTAACTCTCCATCACAATCAACACAATTACACAAAGGCGATTTTTACAAGACTGTAATCATGCAGTCCTTCTACAACTTAAGGTAACAGACACCTGGTACAAGTAAATGGCCCACTGGTTACCGCCTTAGGAACAGAGCAAAAATGCACTATCAAAGAAAGTGAGCCTGAAGGATGATGTCACTGAACTTATGAGATTCGACCTGACAAGATTTTAAAATCTAGATTGGTTCGCCAGTGCAGGACTGAATAAACATTGCACTCTTGAAAGTAACAGCTTTTACACAAGATGCTAATCTGAGACTCTCTCAAATGGGTATGCAAGATCCCAAAGCAAAGCAGGGAAATTTGCCTTAATATTTGGGTTAACATTTATCCATTTGCCAACATATAAAAACATGACCAGATCATGTGGTCATCATGCCATTGATGTTTGTGGGATCCTACCTTGTGCCAATTGGATGAACAATAACAACACTTCACAAAGTACTTAATATGTTGTAAAACACATTAGGACATCCTGATCTCATGAATTGAACCATATAAATGAAGTATTCACTTTTTTCAGCCCTCTACCATGTCCAATAATTCCCAAACTTTTATCATATCTTCCAACCAACGGTCATAAGAACAGTTTGCAGCATTTCTCTTACTCATTCAAATATTGTTGTCTTTACACTACACATTAGCATCATACTCTTCAAATTCTACCATTTACAAAGCTACCAACTACCCCCAGCAAACATCAGCCCCACAAGCAGTGGCATTACAACAGCTATCTTCATCTGTTACTGTCCATTGTTGTCCTTTGCTAACCCCTCACCCAACAGCCACCAGCTGGGTTTGATTTCCCAGACAACCCAGTCCACCCCAGTCCAACTCCAGCACCTCCACATCATGGCTTCCCTGACAACAGCTAAAGTGCGTGAGTGTGCGGCCTAAACCTCAGGTTGGAACATCCAGAAGTTATTGACTATCAACTCAAATGTTCTCATGTGGGTAGCAGTTGCTTTTAACCAGCTGTGTTGAGATCACAGTATTACTTAAGAAAACGTTTTATCAGAAAATCAATGATTTTGTTAAGAATTAGATTCACTACCTTAATCGCATTTCCTATTGCATGCAATGTGGCTATACTGCAGCTTCTGTATGTGTTTGTCTGCACATGATTGATATAAAAGCTGGCTAAATGGTTTCAGTTTCCTTTAATATGGGATTAAGGTGGAGGATATAACAAGAGCTAGAAATTCAGCAAGGCTTTTGTGTAAATTTTTAGGCTCAGTAAGGTCTTTGGAATCATGGAAGGCTTAAGCTAACCTTTGACTCTCTTCCTATGTCATTATGAAATGACCTTTTCGTCCATTTTACAGCATTCATGCCCTGTCTTCTTTATGCAGCTTTTGATGGCAAGTCCAAAACCAAGCCTCTCAGAATGTGAAGTTCTGCAAGGTAGAGCAGACTACTAAAATGCAGGAGATTGATCATTGGACATTTATAACATGGACAATTAGTCTGTACCGGTGCTTCAGAAGCCCAATAATCATAGTCCGAGTCATGGAGTCATAGAGATGTACAGCATGGAAATAGACTCTTTGGTCTATTTGTCCACGCCGACCAGATATCCTAACCCAATCTAGTCCCATTTCCCAGCACTTGGCCCATATCCCTCTAAACCCTACCTATTCATATACCCATCCAGATGCCCTTTAAATGCTGCAATTGCACCAGCCTCTACCACTTCTTCTGGCAGCTCATTCCATACACATCCTCTGTGTAAAAAAGTTGCCCCTTAGGTCCCTTTTATATCTTTCCCCCTCACCCTAAATCTCTGCCCTCTAGCTCTGGACTCTCCCACCCCAGTGAAAGGACCTTGTCTATTTACCCTATCCATGCCCCACATGATTTTATAAATCTCTATAAGGTCTCCCCTCAGCCTCCGAGGCTGCAGGGAAATTAGCCCCAGCCTCTCCTGATAGCTCAAATCCTCCAACGCTGGAAAAATCCTTTTCTGAATCCATTCAAGTTTCACAACCTCCTTCCGAAAGGAAGGAGACCAGAACTGCACACAATATTCCAAAAGTGGCCTAACCAATGTTCTGTACAGCCATAACATGACCTCCCAACTCCTGTACTCAATATTCTGACCAATAAAGGAAAGCATACGAAACGCCCTTCTTCACTAGTCTATCTACCTGTGAGGAGAAAGTGAGGTCTGCAGATGCTGGAGATCAAAGTTGAAACTTTATTGCTGGAACAGCACAGCAGGTCAGGCAGCATCCAGGGAACAGGAGATTCTACCTGTGACTCTACTTTCAAGGAACTATGAACCTGCACTCCAGGGTTTCTTTGTTTAGCAACACTCCCAGGACCTGACCATTAAGTGTATAAGTCCTGCTAAAATTTGCTTTTGTAAAATGCAGCACCTCACATTTATCAAAATAAGCTCCATCTGCCACTCCTTAGCCCATTGGCTTATTTGATCCCTTGTTGTCCCATGGCATTTATCATGTTCTTTGATGTGGCTGTGTTGACATCTGACAGAAACTCCTTCGCTAAAAGATACCGTTGGTCCCATGACCAACTTTGTAACATTCAGGAAGAGGTCCAATTTTGGAAGTATGACTGAGTGTCCACAATAGAAACATCACAACAATGCTTTTGTACCTGGCATAAGGTTTCATAATCCTGACCAGAGCACTACCGAAACATTAATGGACATTAATGGATCACCTGATGAAGGAGCGTCGCTCCGAAAGCTAGTGTGCTTCCAATTAAACCTGTTGGACTATAACCTGGTGTTGTGTGATTTTTAACTTTGTACACCCCAGTCCAACACCGGCATCTCCAAATCATTAATGGACATGGTGACCTGCTTATCGTTAAATTCATCCACCTGAAATTCTGGTACCTTGTTCAGTCAATAAATGAAAGGAAATCCCAAAGCTCTTTCTGGTAACCATTGAGGCCAATGGAAAAGGTGATAAACTAGTTATTCTTGGCAAACAATGCAGTGGAATTGTTTAATGCATTAGTGTGCTGCGATCTAGGAGATATAAGAAATGCCTGTGTAGGCACATTGGGAAGAATACAAGAAAGGTTAAGCACTATGATGGCTTCATAGCCACATTCTGGTCATGACGCAGGCAATTTGGGTGATGTATTTTCTTGAAATACTGCTCTTTAGATATGATTCTTGCTGTGTACATCTTAAATACTGGGAGGAGTCTCCTATAAGGACCCTTTCTTGTGTGTGTTTGTAAATGGATGCAGCTCCTTCTCCAACTTCTCCAACTGCTCCCCAACCCAAATGAAGTCAGTGATAATGATGTCCTTGCTGAATGTTTCCTTACTGAATTGCTCACTTTGAAAACATAATGGGGGCAACTTTTCAATGAAGAGAAGGCAGGTGTGAATGCAGGTGGGAAGCTAAATCTCCTAATGTGATGTGGGTCAGGATCTCAACATTATCCCAGTCTCTTCTAACTTTCATATGGAGAGGATTTGATGACAAGTGGTGAAAACGCAGGCAGCTGTTAGGAAGTTTAAATGTTCTAATAAGTAATTACTTGTTGGTATAAACCAAGGATTCACCATTTAATAAGCAGTAGGCTTTCAGATGTAAGATCTCTGCAGAAACTAAGTGGGGCTGCAATATGGTGTGGTGTTCTCAGGAATACCATGCAGGAGAAGGCCAGGAAAATGATAAGGTAGGCCTTGATGCTTGAAAATATTATACAGCTACTCTTAAACTTGCTCCTGATGTCATGACACTCTTGGCATACGGTCTCCAGATTGGAGGGCTCATATTTCAACAGCTAATTTCCTCAGCCACTTCTATCCACAGCTGCTTGGTTAGAGTCACTATGTCTCATGTTCTTTGAGGAGTTAGCCTCACTGTAACCCCTCAGATTCCACAGCAGGACTGCCAAGTAAGAGTGAAAGACATAGGGCCAGTTTTCTCTCATCTCTTTATTTCTGTGATGACTGCAGCCTCAAAACATCATGTCTTGTCAACCCACTCAACGGAACCTACACCCGGGCCCCTTTACTTAGAAATTTTGACAGAGTCAACATCTCATTCCACCCACCCTCCCTAATTGGCCAGGGAGCCAGAGACAGGATGCTATTGCCATGGTTCAATAAAGACCCTCATCAATTTCCCCTTGGAGTTTAATGGATTCCCAATCACTAATGCCCCCATCATCTTGTCCAGAACTAAAGTAAGAACATTCCATGCACTGAAAATAGGATAAATGAAAATACAATGTTTTCAAACAGTTCTTTTGGTATGGGACTGATGTTTGAAATCAGGAAAGTAAAATTCATTTAATGTTATCAAACTGTTAATGCCTATGCTTCAGCTGGAAAACAAACATACAATAATTACTAACTTAACCCTGATTACAATCTGAATGATAATACGCATTTCATTGAGTGTGTTTCATGACAACATTTCCAAACTTAATGATAATTCTTGCTCATCGCTGAAGCATTTACAGAACCATAAATGCTATAATGAATAATCGTGATATGCTTCTTCAGACCTATTTTTCAAAATCTACTACGTTCTAGCTCATTGATCTGCTGCTTTCACCAGCAATAAAACATGAAGAAATTGAAATTAAATCAAAACTGTCCCTGCAGTGCTTTCCTTCAAAATTAGGATCACAATCTTCCACTGAATCTTTGTTGCATGTGTCTGTTCTTGGATAGGCTTGTGTTCCATTAGAATAAATTCATTCTGTGTCAGCTTCACAAAATAATCCATACAGTACCTTGGCAGTTTGTGGCAGACATTTATTGCACACTAAGTCGAATAAGCTGGTGTATAAATATAATTTTGAGCAGGAACAGCCTGTGACTTCTTTGAAGGTTAAAATTGGAGTTAATCTTTACTCACTTTTATATTCATTTGCAAAGTTCTACATTGCAAGCTGCACCTTTGTTTACTTTTTTGAAGAAACCAGAAGATTCCAGGTAGAAAGGATTCCTCTTAAAAGAGGCATCGCTGATCTTTTGTAAAAAAAAAGTTTGAGAAACATATCAATTCAAAGTAAAATAACATTTCTGAGATGATAATGCACTCCAGTTGTCCCAGTGCCCGACATAGATGGCTATGCTAGGGATACGTAGGTGCAGACATACTGCACCTATATATTGCCAGGTTAGTGAATGTCCGATTAATGCCACTATAGGCACACAATTAAACACATATAGTGCACAATTGGCATATTCCATTCTCTTTCTTGAGCTAACATGCAAACTTTAATCAAAAACCTATATAACTTATTGAAGTCACTATGTCATGTATACCCATCCTTTTGGACTCCTAACAGTTTCTTCATACTTTCCTTTAGTAAAATAATCATTCAGTTTGTGACTTGCATTCACCCATTTAGAGATTTTTGTTCTCTCCTGAATTGCTTTCTAGCCAGTAAGATCCGTTGGTAAACTTTTCACACCTTTTAAAATCAATGGCTCAGGTATAATGATTGCCAGAGAATCATTGGCGTTGCCCAGACTGGAGTTGTGTGTCAGGACCATGAGGAATCTTTGACGCAGCTGATTCCATGGAAACTGCATAGAAATTGATTTTTTTTCCTTGAATCTGGAAGTCTCCAAAAAAACGTCTATTGAAGTTGGAGAATTTGAAGGGTTTTGACTCACTTAAATTCAATAGTTACCCAGGAAAGTTAATGGATTCAAATCCTATCTTTGGTAACTTAGATTTAAATTGAACTCTCCATTGAGAGTTCCTCTCTTCGACAACTGACACCCCATGACCTGATCTCGCTCCCTTCCACAATCTGATCCTATTCAACAATCACCTCCCCTTCCCGTTGATGCTGCTGACAGCACTACCAACCTTGTTTACTGAGCACAATACTCCCACCCTATTCACCTGGCATACCAGCCAGTTCACTTCTCTTGCACATATGCCTTTCCTAAGTCACTGTCAAAGTACACCTTGGGATTTTTAACTCCTGAGATATGGCAGCAAGATTATGATAAAGGGATGAGTTTTGGCCTCCAATATAGTCACATGCTGAGCAGAAATTTCCCTTGTTACAACTAATGGATGCAGTTAGGACAAGCTAGACCCAGAATCTTAACCAGAAAAAATCATCGACAGGTAAATGGGTAGTAACAATAACAATTGGAGTATCGGCAGAAAATATTTAAAAACCTCACAGCCCGACTCCTAATATTAAATTCTATCCAAATATTATTAAAGACACATTTCTCAGAGTCCACGGTGCCATCCCATAGGATATTATTAACATAAATCATGAAGAGACCTATCTATTTTTGTTAATGATAACAGTAATCTGCTTTTGGTTGAAAACAACCTATTTCAGCAAAACAGACTTCACAAAGAAATGCACCTTGAAGAACCATTCAGGTCACAGGTACTTCTTGTTTTGTGTCCATAGTTTTCCTTCTGGATCTTTTGCCTCCTTACTTGATTTCAGAAAAGTATTGCCTTGCAGAAATTTGACATTTAAACCAATTCATCTGCATTTCCACGAGCATATGGCCAAAAGAGCGGAAAAATATTTAGAAAATTACTTTTCCGGTTGTGGATCAGTCATGGAATCGGAATTCCTACAGTGCGGAAAGAGGCCATTCAGCTTGCACTGAAGAGTATTCCACGCAGATCAGGCCCCCATCCTATCCCCATAATCCCATGTTTATCATGAATCTACTTCAACATCTGTATCACTCAATTTTCCCGCCTCAGGCGACTGACTGTGTGGAGTTTGCACATTCTGCCCACGTCTGGGTTTCCTCTGGGTGCTCCGGTTTCCTCCCAAAAATGTGCAGGTTAGGTGAATTGGCCATGCAAAATTGCCCGTAGTGTTAGGTGAAGGGATAAAGGTAGGGGAATGGGTCTGGGTGAGTTGTGCTTCGGGCGGGTCAATGTGGACTTGTTGGGCCGAAGGGCTTGTTTCCACACTGTAAGTAATCTAATCTAATCTAATCTAATCTAATCTAATCTAAAACTTTAGTCTTCTCAGTTCCATCTCTATTTTAAGAACAAATTCAACATGTGCCAAAGTTCCTTATCTACTACTTCGCAATAAAATCTAAACTCTCTCCAACAATTTAATTCCCTTTTATTTATCTCTCTTAATTGTTTAGCCTTAATTTTATTGGCATGCACCAGAGTACTTCTGCTTCTAGTTCCATTCCAAACCTGTTCAGCATGGTTTGGTGGCCAGTTCCATCAAAAAGAAATAAACAACACTTTGAAATCAGAGACTACAGGATTGAGGGTGAGTTAAGCGTGACGATGGTGTTGGAGTTGGAGAGGAATTTCTTTAGCCAGAGGATGGTTGAACTATGGAACTCATTGTCATGGAAAGCTGAAGAGGTGAAGTCACTGAGTGTATTTATCACACTAAGAAAGGTAGGTTCTTGATTAGTAAGGGGAGGAGACTGGAGAATGGGGTTGAGAAACATATTAGTCACAGGTGAATGGTGAATTAGACTTGATGGCCTAATTCTGCTCCCATATTTTATGGGAGCTTCTTTGGTGGTACACAATTGCTTATTGACACAAGATCAATTCTGCACCATCAGTATTCACACTGTACTTTGTTCCTTTTCACCCTTCTATGCCACTCTGCTGGTCGATACACCTGGCATCATCCTGAACAGTCAAGCAGTTTTTAAACTGTGGACGTCAGCAGTTTCCTCATTTCCCCTCCCCCCACCTTACCTCAGTTCCAACCTTCCAGCTCAGCACTGTCCTCATGACCTGTCCTACCTGCCAATCTCCCTTTCCACCTATCTGCTCCACCCTCCCCTCTGATCTATCACCTCCATCCCCACCCCCATTCACCTATTGTACTCTTTGC